>NC_059167.1:94253741-94562359 GCF_019923935.1 Bubalus bubalis
AACCCCCAACTGGTTTGAGATTCTCAATCGTTTAAGACTGCAAAAGGGAGTGTTCACCCCACACTTTTTAGAGCTGTCTAGCCACCAAACAGTCGACTTCCCTGAGCAGGGTGAACCACAGCAGAGCCTGTCTCTGTGGGTTCATGCCCATCCATTTTTCTTTCAAGGGACAGAGGATGGCCCAGAAAAGTTAAGTTTAGAAAGGGTTTTGTTCTCTTTGAAAGCAAATTCAGTAGTCAAGTTAAGAAATAGAGCCATTTCAAAGATATGCTGTCTTACTTATTTTTTGCTGAGTCTGAAAGCCTGGCAGGCTACAGTCCATATGGTTGCACAGTGTCGGACATGACTGAAGCAACTTAGCACACACGCACACACTGAAAGCCAGGTTGACCCCTCAATCTGCTGGAGAAAGGAGCCAGGGCCCTTCTAGCATCCTGTAGCCTGCAGCCCCTTGAGATTGGCCTCCCAGGGGCTGCAAGCTGCCCTGAGCCTCTTCTTTCCCCTGCTCTCTCTGCTCACAGGGACAGGTTGAAGAAATCAGGGTCCTGAGAGTGTGCCAGAACAGAGCCTGAGCAAAAGCAGGCATGGGCTAGAACTCAGCTGTTTCAAGAAGCCCCAGAAGCAGAGTATCCTACCATCCAGACACCAAGAGGATCCATTTATCTCAGAAGTGAGCACCACAGAGAAGATAAGAGCACCAGACATGCACACAGAGACTTCAAAACGCTCTCCAAGATACCTCATGCATACTGAGGTCACAAGCAGGTCTCAGGCAACTGCTATCACAAATAGGTAACAATTACCATAGTTAGCATAATAAAGATACCCCTGGGTCTGCCCCCATCTATACCAATCCAAGTAGGAATTTATAAATGTTGCAAGTACTAAGTACTAATGCTCAAAGGCTATTCTTAATCTCCATATAATTGTACAGAAGTTAAACAGTACTTTTCCTAGGGTATAATTTTAAAACTGCTGTAAATAGGGGAAAATACTGTCAAAAGAAGAAATGCTTCCAATTTATTTCATTATACCAAAGGGCTCCCAGTTTAGACTCTCTCTTTTAGCAGCTACCACCACTTGCTCAGTAGCTTCAGAATCTCTGGGGTTCTGCTGTGACCCTCAGCCTGAGGACAGACAAGCTTGGCTACAGAACGGTTAACCTCGTATTCATCCTATTTCACTACATACCTTAATTTGAACTGTGAGAGAACTTCCCCATGTTCTATTTGAATCAGTTCATTGTAACAAGCGATTATGCTGCTGTTCTCCATAAATCTCTGGGGGAAAAAAGCAAAGATAATACATAAGACAAATATAATTACTTCTTAAACAATTAAAAAAGGCTTGTTTCTCCAACCTCAGGTAACTCTGTTACATAAGACAACTAGTAAGTAAGATGAGATGAAATAAAACAGCTGTCAGGGTGTTTGAAATGCTTGTTAAAATGTATACGAAACAAGAAAGCAGATAATACTGTACAGTTAACTATAACAAAGATGGGGAAAAGTTCATTATGAACATTCACAGGAAAATAAACACGCAAGGGTTGGAACACCTCCCCAGCCTTGCTAATTACTGAAGCATCTGGGCTGCTGCTGCACCAAGGGAAGTCTTCTGAAACCTGAGCCTGGACGCCTTCACCGTGTGTGCACTGAGTGATGTCTCCTGGACTGGAGGGAAGGTCTTTGCTTCTTTCCTCATTGGAGTGCCTCACACTGCTCCCTCTCCTGTGTCTGTCTCCTTCACACACATGTGCGCGCGCACACACACACACACTTCCACATGTGTAGCGTGGACGGCACCTCCCTGGGGATCACCGGCAAAGCCCCCCCGACTCTCCCTGTGCTCCTGGTGCCACTATCCCAGGAAGAAGCTGGGAAGGGCTAAGAACAGAAGGGGAACCGTGAAGACACACGGAGGGAAATACTTTCTATTTGCAAAACAAAGTCAAACATGGTGAAGTTTTGGTTGAGCTTCTGGTCAGCTGGAGATTACGTGTCAGTCTGTATCCGAGCTCTGAGAAGTGTCAGATGATGCTTCATAAAGCACAAAAAATGATCATAATAAAATAAGTTCTTGAAAAGGATGAGATAAACAGTTATATTTCTTTTTAATAACATTAAAGTGTATAAAGTGTAGAAAAATCTCCAAATCACTGATAATATCATAAGGCTAGAGATATCATTAATTTTGGTTTATTTAGACTTTTATTATATCTCTGTATATATGTATAAGCATACATATTATATGTATATGCTTATACATATAAAATATAAAATGATGTTATATTTTCACTTTTATAGCCAAGTAGTAATTTTTTATGATTCTTATTTTCCGTATAGGTCTCCAAAGAACTTTCAGTGTGGTAAAGGTCAGCCTTCCAGTGGGTGACAGTTTCTAAACACTGGAGTGCTTTGTTTGCACGTAAGTGACACTCAGTGAGTGTTTTATAGACTAAAGGCAATAGGAAAATCTTTGGGGAATTTTAAGACTATAGTTCAGTTAGTCAGTCAGTTCAGTCACTCAGTCATGTCCGACTCTTTGCGACCCCATGAATCGCAGCACGCCAGGCCTCCCTGTCCATCACCAACTCCTGGAGTTCACCCAGACTCACGTCCATCGAGTCAATGATGCCATCCAGCCATCTCATCCTCTGTCGTCCCCTTCTCCTCCTGCCCCCAATCCCTCCCAGCATCAGAGTCTTTTCCAATGAGTCAACTCTTCGCATGAGGTGGCCAAAGTACTGGAGTTTCAGCTTTAGCATCATTCCTTCCAAAGAAATCCCAGGGCTGATCTCCTTCAGAATGGACTGGTTGGATCTCCTTGCAGTCCAAGGGACTCTCAAGAGTCTTCTCCAACACCACTGTTCAAAAGCATCAATTCTTCGGCGCTCAGCCTTCTTCACAGTCCAACTCTCACTAGTTAATGCAAAAATCTGAAATAAACTGAGTGAACCAAGAACAGTGCTCCTCAAACTTCAACATGCTAAGAATAACATGGATGTTGGGTTAAAATGCAGATTCCCGGGCCCTGCTTCCAGAAATGTAGGCGTGTGTCTTTAGCACAGTATTTCTCCACACGCTCAGGTGACACCAGCAGGCACTGTACGTTTCCAGGACAGGAGGAGGAGAAGCAGAGTCTTCACTGATTTTGCACACTCACTTGACCTCAGCAGCCTTTTGTCATGGACGCCTTGTAAGAGCTTTGGCCACTAGCATTCCTTGAAACAGTTTGGGAAGTATGACTTTGGTGGACCAGGCAAGGAGTTGGCAGTTAAACACCGTAGATTTGCATCTTGACTTGTTTTGAGTATGAGCTCTGCAAGCTAGTCATTTTGAGTCTGTTTCCTCTTCCACAAAAATAGAGAAAATACCAAACCTCTCATCTGTAGATGAGGATCAGGTCAATCACCTAGAATGGGGTCTGACAAATAGTAAGTCTTAGTTCCCCACTTCTTCCTCTATAAGACACCTCTGCAGGGAGGAACTGTCTGATCACTGCATCCTTGACATGCCAAGCACAGTGCCTCACACAGAGTCCATGCTCCCTGAACATCTGCTGAATGAACTCGTAATGATGTCCCTTGGAACGATTCCACTTGGAATGATGTCATGTCAACGTCATTCCAAGTAGAAAAAGTGGTACACAAAGGTTGATACAAAAACCAGCTGCAATGGCCCTCTGCTGAGATGCTCTTTCTAAAAGGCTCGGAGTAGACCAAGCGCCATGCAGCCGGCCACTCGCTCACACAGAGCTACCGAGGCTTTGAGCAGAGCTGCTGCGGGGTACTTGATGGCACGGCGTGTTCCCGGGTCCCCATTCAAGACCCGTCGACTGAAGCACTGGCCAACTAGCTAGTAACACAGAGCTGAGTTTCAGCAGATGATTTAGCATAAGCCAAATAACTCAGAGGTGGGAAACAACGTCACGGAAGGCAAGAAGAATAGCTGGCATATTTGGAAGGGTGTTTGGGTAGAAAGTTGCCAGAGACAGGATTTTGCCCAAAAAAGGAGACCGGCCACCTGGGGAGCAGCCTCAGCTGATTCTGTGCCATGGTAACTCAGGATGGAAAACCTGGCAGGTGTGGTGTGCTTCTCTGGGAAAGAGCCCCAACTACTTGGGGGCACCCTGACCTGGCTGGCAAATGGCCTTGATCAGGCCCAGGACTAAAGAATACCAGGTGGCCCCTGACGGCTACTGTTTTTCATGCTTTCACCAAGGGCTTCATTCCCCATGGCTGCCTGCAGAAAGTAGTACTGTATCTAGATGGAGAAGTGAAACCTTCCAGAGCAACACAGACAGGTTACAAAAAGAATAAAAAGGAACAATTGTATCATCTCTCCTAAATTTACTCAGTAGCATTTGCACCCAAAGCGGACAGGTGTTTCTCCTGAGCTTTTCTCTGAATAGACAGGCAATCTCAGCCCTCCAGACAAGACGCACCACTCCAAACACCATCAGTCTCCACACTGATGGTGTGGAACATCACAGTTGGTTGGAAGCAGGATCAGTGAACCTAAAGCTGAATTCCAAAGGGACACCCAACAGCACACATGGCAATAGGGGCTCATCGCTGCACCCATGGTGTGTCGTGCCTTCCCCAACCCGCTCCCGGGTAATGGAGAGGACCTCCACGCTCATATTCTGAGACGCCCTGCCTCAGACGTGAAGGGCAGAGATGGGCTGGGGTGCAGAGGTGGTCAACATTCCACAAATTTATGAACACCAGTCATTTATCAGAAAATGAGTAAGTAAAGACGTTCCCACAACATGACTTCTTAGATGATTTTCCTCGTGCAACTAACTCTCCATTCGGAATCTCTGAAGCACCATCTCATTAAGATGGAGCGGCACACGAGAAGAGCATCCAGAAGCGAGTGCCAGCCTTTGAAGCTGTGATGACGGACAGGAGGCAGGTGTCAGGGGTGAGACATGGGGCTGACCAGAACTGCTCGACCCTGTCACGTGTGAACCGTGGCACCCCCTTCGATGTTTTACATAACACTGTTACTCCCCCACAGAAGCACACTGAAGCCCAAAAGAATGGCATCCCACGGGCAATTTCTGCTTCTCTGGGATTGACAACGAAAGAGGGCGTCTCTTTCTGAACCTAGGAGAGTGAAATACCCATTGCTTAAAGCACCCAAAGGACTTCTCATAATTCACAAGGCTCGGGCGGTCTCCTATTTTTGCAGGAAAAGGATACATCATTCAGATTACCCCGATCACGGGATTCCGAGACACCAGGTAAACCTAGTTATCTAGTTTGGTGGTAAGTCTCCTTAATCAACCTTAATCTTCTAGTTGAGCATCAGTGTTATTCATGTTGTTGTCACAGAATTTTTCTTTGCTGTTGTTTTTGGTTTAAAGCAGCAGCTCATAAGCTGCCTAAGTCAGCTGTGGATCTCTATTTTTTTTTCCAAAGGGTAATCTTTTATTTTCTAATAGAAGAAATAGATGCTTGTTATTTAAAAAAAAATCAAGTTGTGTATAAAGTGAGGTCATCCACAATTTCTCTGTAAGGATCTGTAATACCTTAATCTTGTGAAATATATTCCCTTTAAGCAGCCATATTTTGATGCTCTTTCTCCACCCCTTTTTCCTCTCTCTCAAACTGATTCCATCATGTGGCTTTCCATTTGCACGCACAAGGCCTCACCTCCAATCAAACCTTCAGACTGCCCCTCCCCTGAGCTACTGGTAAGCCTTTGGAGCTCATTCAGTTTCCTTGAGTAAGCAGTCTTCATCTTAAAATTGAATATCAGGGTTACTCATGGAGCCATCACTCAGAATTCTTCTTTGCTGACAAGTATGGTTTCAACTAGGAGTTTCTCAGATGCTGTTGGAATCAGGGGCCTGTGTCTGGGGTGTAAGCTCTGGCTGGGCCCTGAAGACCATGGAACTCTGTGCGCCGATCTAGGGACTACTGATAATCACATACACATATGCTAACTAGTTTAAGAGGGATTACTTTGGAACTATGGAATTTTGACCTGATATAGTAAGACGGATTTTTAGCTATTATATATCTGTTGCTATGATAAATGAAGTTATGAGAGAAAAAGGGAAAAAGCCTGGCCAGCAGACGCTTGTCACCCCCCACGAGAACAGCTTTCCCTCCCAGTCCTGGGGCCGAATGTCTGCGACAAGACGCACAGCCACACCTGTGGGAGGTGCCAGGTCGTCCTTTACGTACCCTGTTGAAGCCCGCGTGCAGAAGGGGGAGCACAGAGGCCTCTTCATAGTTGCCGGATCTGCCACAGAGCAGAAAACGTGATCACTCAACAGATACAATCAGGGCTCCTCACACTGAAATGCTGAGACAGCGAGGAGGAAGCAGGGAGCTGGCTCCAAGAGTGGCTTCCTGGCCAGCACACGCCTGCAGCGGGCACCTGTCTTACAGGAAGCCAGACTCCCACATTCGCCTCTGGATGCAAAAAGAGCAGAGACAGTAGAGGGAACTCCAGCAGTGTGGGTGAGAACGGTAGCACATGTACGCACGAGAGGCTCCCTCAGAGTTGGCGCAAGTGTACAGGAGCAGCGCGTCGAGGGACGACATATGTGCAACGCTCGCCCCGCAGAGCACTGTGCCCTTTGACACCCGCAGACATTCTGGAAGCACAACGCCCACCCCTAGACCTAGCTGGGTCCAACTCTCAGGAGGACAACTGGCATCAGAGGCCGCAGTGCCCCAGAGCCGACAGGAGAGGAGAGCCATCAGGAGAGCCAAGTTAGAGGGAAGGAGACAAAACTCACTGGCTCTCATTTCACGGGGCGGCTTCGTGAGCTGAGCCTGCCTCCAGGTCTCAGAGCTGCAGTTTAAGTACAAGGTGGGGATGGGGTCAGCTGATCGTGAAGTCGTGCTGAAGCTCTGCTGCCATTTGTATAAGAGATGGTGTCCCCAAGACAGCCCGCAAGCGACATGGAGCACGTACCGTAGAAATGGGGACGAAAAACGGGACACTAGGGATTGGCTGGAGAAGTAGACAACTCTGCCTGCCCAGAAATCCCAGGGCATATCTGCCTCGTCACCTGTGGCTGAATCCCACCTGATAGGGAAGAGCTCTTCTCCCCGCCTCTTCAGGAAGTCAAGGTTCTACCCTCTCTGGTCAATAAATAAGTAGGGGCACAAAACGGGCTCCAAAGGTATGAATCATGTCCTACTTCATAAGCCGGGTGGCACAAGCAGCATTAATTTTATTACTCTGCGTGCCGAGTCACCTCAGTCGTGTACGACTCTTTGTGACCCCATGGACTATAAGCTGCCAGGCTCCTCTGTCCATGGGATATCCCAGCCAAGAATACTGTAGTCGGTTGCCATTTCCTCCTCCAGGGGAATCTTCCTGACCCAGGGATTGAACCTGCATTTCTTATGTCTCCTGCATTGGCAGGCGAGTTCTTTACCACTACCCGCCACCTGGGAAGCATTATTAACTTCCTCTATAAATGAAATATTTTCAAAAAATAGGGAAAAAAGTGAAAACTCATAACGAGACACAACAAACCACCACTTGTCAAGGACAAGCACACAGTTTTGCTATGTGAGCAGGAAAAAAACGAATGTTTTGTTTTTGGGCCCATGGAATCAGCCAGGCTTGGGCAGATGCTGTGTGGTCTGGTACCCATGTCAAGGCTCTAAGACCCTGTTAGGAGTTCTCAGTCCCCAGAAGATAAAATATAAGCAAGGAGGCTGAAGAAGGCTAGTCCCTTCGCTCTTTCCCTCGAGATCCTGTCATCACAAGATGCTGAGGCCAGTGGGACAGTTTCTTTACGTTCCTTGCCTCAGACCCTGTGGTAGGTGTCAAAGTGAAGAGACACAGCTCCTAACAAGACACTCAAGGAGTCGCAGGTCAGGAGGAGTCTTTGGATAGGGCACGACTTGGAAGCCAGGATTTCTTACTGTCCCAATATGGCCTCGGAGTGGATATTTTAAATCTCCCCCTGGGTAGGGCCCGTCTGAGGGAGACTGACACTCTGAGCTGCTGGCCTGTTAGCTCCTCCAGGGCAGAATCTGTGCCAACTCTCAGAACGGGGCCAAGTCTAGTCAGTCCCGGGCTCAGATTAAGGTCTTATGCTCTCCAGAGCTAGTGATGGCCATTAAGTGGCTACATGTTTTGGTACTGGCAAAGAGTCTCGTCAAGCCGGCTGTACACGCAGCTTTTCTCCTTCCCGGCCTCTCATTCTAAGCGCGGGCCATGTCCTACACACAGCACAGGGGTTTCTCATCCCACAGTCTCCAACCTACAGCTCAAGCCCTTTTTCCCTTCCAGCACTGGCATTCATCCTTTCGTCCTGCTTCTAGCCACATAACAGTCCTAACAGAGACTGCATATTCCTTTTCTGGCAGTGGCTTTGGTGCCAGTTCTCATGGTATAATTTATTTTTTCTTAAGTGAAAAAACAAGCATTTCCCTATCTCTTTTCTTCAAAGAAAAAAGGTAACCTGGAACAACGTTCTGTTCAGACCTCCTCCTCCTGAGATTTTCCACTCATTTCTGGCATACAGTGAGTAACCATTCTTTTCCTGAGGTGCTAACAGAAATTAGAGAGGATAAAGAGAAAGGCCTACATATTTCTAGAAACTTGCAAGACAAGGAAAATCCCAAGTGAGATCGAAGGTTGCTGGTGTCAGGCCAAAGACCTCCCCACTGGCTTCGCTAGCTCCGAGAACGTGTTATGTCAGAGAAGGTTTCAGGAGGAACAGCAGTGCTCCCAGTGGGGGGCTGGGGGTGAGCTTACGCTTGTGAGACCACGGCGAGGATCACTGCGTGCTCCGAGGGGTTCGTAGCCCGGATTGACCTGAAACGAGAAAGCGCCACGTCAGACCAGGCGATGTGGCCTCGTTCTGATGACTGACTGACCGTGGGACTTCTTCACAGGGAAAACGGAAGAAAATCAAACGTCCCTGTAAAGAAGGAGTCTGAAAACACGTGGAAGACAACAAAGGAAGATGCTCTTATGGATCAGGACAATCTTTGTTTTACTAAAAAAAAAAAAAAAAAAAAAAAACCCAAAAAACAAACAAAAAAAACACCCCACACACACATCTAAAAGAAATTCCCGGGCAATTCTCCAGTAGGTCAGATCTGCCAATGTTCCACTTCAAAAACTGGCAAATTCCACTTAAATTCCATGTTTTCTGATTGAAATTCCACTCTGCAAGAAAACTGGCAGTCCAACAATTCTCTAGTTATCAGTTTGTACTTGGGGAGCTAATTAAGTTGGACCTGTTTTTCTTTTAAAATAATAGATAGTTCAGAAAGTTGATCTTAAAAGAAGGCAGCTGGATACACAGGTGCAGGTGAAGGTCTTTTAAAGACTGTACAAAGGACCACTCCAATTTTTTGGTTGTACTGTTATTTTTGTTCAAATACTTTAAACAGCTGAGTCATCTACTAGGGCTGAGAAACGATCAATGCATTAACGGTCACTATAATGATGTCTGTCGTACCATGACCACCTGTCTGTCATTTAACGGAGAAGGCAATGGCACCCACTCCAGTACTCTTGCCTGGAAAATCCCATGGACGGAGGAGCCTGGTAGGCTGCAGTCCATGGGGTCGCACAGAGTCGGACGTGACTGAAGCGACCTAGCAGTAGTAGTAACAGTAGTAGGAATTTAACAGGGTTAAAATACAGAAGAATTCTGAAGTCCAAGAATCTTCCTGGAAACTGTGCTATGCTACAGTTTAGATTCTGGTTTAGACCCCTGGTCGGGGTCATGAGTCAATGAATTCTTAAGAAAGGGCCACATATTGGAACCTTCATACAAATAAGCATGTCTGTTTCGATCCATCTCCATGGTCTGGCCTCTCCGTATTTCGAGATCCCTCACAAGGGAACCATCCACTCTGAGAAGTGAAAGCTCAAGGCTGCTCCTGAGGAATCTGTGAAGCAGCTTATATTCGTTTCTTTCCAGCTCCTGGCATTTCTGCTCCTCTCCATTTTAATGCGTGTGCACCAGTGCGCCCCCAGGGACAGCCAGCTCATACTGCTTCACCCTCGGGACTAACTGTCCTCACCTTCCTCTAAAAATGTACCTTCCCATGGTCTGTTCCTTGAGACCTCACTCCATGTGAGGAGAAGGCTCAAGACGATGGCCAGCTGCTGTCTTTCTGGGAAGTACAGGTCTCCTTGTGGATAAACGGTATTTGAATGAGCTCCTTTGAAGAGAGGCCTGAACTCACTGTAGACAGGAGATTACTTCCTGTGCATGCGTGCTATGCTGCTTCAGTCGTGTCCGACTTTGCGACCACGTGGACTGTAGCCCGCCAGGCTCCTCTGTCCATGGAATTCTCCTGTCAAGAATACTGGAGTGGGTTGCCATGTCCTCCTCCAGGGGATCTTCTCGACCCAGGGATCAAAACCACATCTCTTCCGTCTCCTGCACTGGCAGGCAGGTTCTTTACCACGAGCGCCACCTGGGAAGCCCCTGTCCCTACCACGGACTGGTCACTATCTCCTACTTAGGAGCCTTCTACTGAATTCTCAGCAGAAATACCAGGAGCACCTAATGAAAACAATGGACAGCATCTCAGAGGTGCGCGCTCATCTCCAGGGAGCTGCTGCGCACGCCTCACTTTCCTTCAGCCTCTTCCACCCCCTCAAGGTGTCTGGGTGTCTGTTGGGCTGCATTCTAAGGGGTGGGGCTTAGGCAAGAGGAAACATGTTATAACTAGCTGGAGCTCACGCTCACTCAGCTTCTTTTGAGACTGGTTTCTGTGTTTTGGATCCCTTCCTGCCACTGATCTCTTCTCTCTCATTCCTCCAAAGAAGGAACAGGTGTGGCCAAAGGGACCTGGACCTCTTTCTGCTTGAGAGGACTAAGGGGCGTCCGGGGACCGGTGAGGCTGAGGTCCAAAGAAGCACGCTAAGGTCCAGTCCAGCTCAAAAGCCAGGGGTCCTTTTGCCATCGGCCAGGGACCGCCGATGACAATGAATAATGCACATCTGCTGGGAACGCGTCTCCTCTCATTTTAGGGAGGACGTGCTCACAATCCAGCATTCAGGAATCTCTCATCAACATGACCAGTAACTGGAAACGCACCAGCAGAGACGTAACCTGGCTTTCGAACTGCACAGATGCTTCAGTGTTTTTCTGTGCAGCTAAGACAAAAAGTTCCCTCAACAGGAAACAAAACCACCTTCCTGTATATTCAAGGAAGATTATAAAGTTTATCTACTAAATTGTGTCTTTACCTGAATTAAAAGAATTCTTCCTATTCATTTCTTCTTTTTATAGCTGAAGCCTGTCTTATATCATTCTATATATGTATAAAGGATTGTGCTCTTTCTACTAAAAAAATCATGTAAGTGGAGATCAAGAAAATGCAGATATATTTAGCTATAAGAGACTCAATTCTAGCCTGACAATCATTTTACACATACAACATACATATATATCCACACATGTACATATTTATTTCTTATTACTTCCCTGGTGGCTTCCCTGGTAACTCAGACAGTAGAGAGTCTGCCTGCAATGTAAGAAACCCGAGTTTGATCCATGAATCGGGAAGATTCTCTGCAGGAGAGAATGGCAACCCACTCCAGTATTCTTGCCTGGAGAATTCCATGGACTGAGGAGCCTGCCAAGCTAAAGTCCATGGGGTCACAAAGAGCTGGACATGGCTGAACAACTCTTTCTTCCCTTAATACTAAAAATACGAATTATTTTGTGATACACTTTATTATATAGTTAAACAGGCAAATGTTTCTATGCAGGAAGATAGGATTATTTGAGACCTATAAGACATTTTAAAATAGGTTCCTTAAGAAAGTTTCTTCTTTGAGAAACTGAAAATGGTCAAAGAATAGCAAGGTAATGCCTATGAGGAGAAGCTTCTCTTAAATGCACTCATTTCTTGTCAGGGTACCAACAGGTCTAAGAAGCCATTTCCCTGCCTTTCATTTCGCTTGCTAATATTCAAGACAATTCCCATTCTGTTTGTAACTGGAGTCTGTCCTGGTCCCGCATTTAATTAGTGACCTCTTTCCATTGAGCTTCAAAGCATTCCACTTGTGCCAAATGGATGGGTTCATCCAGAGCTAACTCTGATGACTGCATTTATTTATGAACAGACAAGCGTTTCCTCCCCAGAGTGCAAGCATTTCTGTAAACAAGCAGGGGCTTTGGATCCTTGGGAGATTCTTCTGCTGCTGAAAAGTGGCTGCCTTTCCTCCCCGACTGCTGTAAAAATCTACCCATCTGTTGTCAGGCAGGCAGAAATGGTCTATTTCACACATTTCTGATGTTCATTTTGGGACAGAATAATTAGGATTAAAATATCTGGTTTAAATCCAAACCATATCTGTGTAATAAGAACTGTGTGAATCTCATTTTTTTTTTTTAGTGCAACATGAACAATACTCAAAGGGAAAAAATGCCCTAAAGTTTTCAGAGGAGCCCAGCTCACACCTCTAAATTCTTTGGAAGGCAAATGTGGAAAAATAGAAAAGGCCATAGGAGGAGCTATAACTTCCATCGTAGAAATCTATATATACTGCTTAGAAACATCAACACATATTTTAGAGACATTTGGGCTGGAACTAAAGACATGTATACGTGAATTTCATTTTAAGCTGTTAGGTGGGCATTTGCTAATATATTAACATAACTACGGTACCTGCACACTGCTTCTGCATCGAAGTTTCGAGTCTGTCTGTGATCGATTACAATAATCTCATGATGTTTATCTAGAAAGCATTCCAGGGCTGACTCTGGAGTCCGAGCAATATTGCAGCTGTAACCGGCTCTGTCACAGGCCCACCAGAATCCATCACTCTGACTATCTTCCTTTGCAAAGATGAGCAAAACCTGAAACACACAGAAAAGAGGATCTTGACAGAAGTCATCATCCTTAGAGACGATTGGAAGCAGACCTACATGATACTGGTGGAGGATGCAGCCTCTGGAGAGAAGCCCCCTGGGTTCAAATCCCAGCTGGTCCCCTGCTTCCTGGGTGTCTCTGAACAAGGCAGGGCATCTGCAGCCTACAGCTTCTCCAATATCAGATGTGCTAAAAACAGCGGCCTGTAAGCGAGCTGGGAGGCCTGAGTGAGCACAGAAGACAAGCTCCACCACTGTTGGTGCTTGCTACCCATTTATAATTTCCTAAGTGTCTCTGTCTTCAAATGGACTGATCAGTACAATGGTAACAGGTTCATCAACATAGGTTAGCCTGTGGTTCACATGCTCATGTATTTGGGGTCAGGGCAGTTGGGGTTTGCCTGAGGTACCTAGAGGCTGCCTCTCCGAACTTAGCACGTAAATCTTTATCCAGACCCGAAAAGGATGGGAACTCAAAACATCCTCAAAAACTAATTGCAATACCCAGCACTTGCTGAATCTGGAAAGAACAATCATGAAATGTGAAGCTACTGGAGCTAAGGTGAGGAAGCAGGCCTCTTTTTCTTCACGGGAACGTGCAGCCCCACTCCCTGGAAAGAAGACGGCAGTGCTTACCACCACCCACGTGCCCTCATCATTCCCTGGGCTCTGGAACCCAGATCCCCTGGGGGCCACAACGCCGGAGATGGCCACACCAGCACCTGAACTTGTTCATTTGTTTGTTTATGGTCTCTCTTCCCCACTAGAATCGAGTTCGGGGCAGGGAAGACCTGCCTGACTTGCTCCTGCTGTGACCCTGCCGGGCAGCACTTGGTACCTGAGTGACTGGATGACTGCGCACAGGGTTTCTGTAAAATAAAAGACGGCTTTTACTGTCAACTGGAGTAAGACTACGTCATGCAACAGACCGAATAAGAAGTACATATATTAATGGTCTCAGGATACTGATAAGCATTTAACATTCTTCACCATTCAGTTCTCATTTAAACAATGAGGAACAGAAGGGAAGTTTCTGGTCCTTTAAGCCCATAGTCAATACCAATCTTCATGATGAAAGGGTGAATGTGTTCCACTTAAAATCAGAAAGAAGAGAAATTGGTCAATAATTACCACTACATTTTAAAAAATCCTTCACTAACTGAAAACTGAAAATATACAGAATAACGAAAATAACAGTATAATGACTCTCATGGACCCATCACCCCGTTTCAGCAGTAAGCCACTCCTGGCCAATGTGACCTCAATGCTTTCCCTACCCACTTTCCAACTCTTGTATTACTTTACAGCAAATCCCACATATTTCACCCGTATGTATCTATTAAAGAAAAAAAACTCTTTTCTAAAAAGAGAAAACCACAATACCATTTTATACCTAAGCCTCTCCAATAATCCTTTATCATTTAACATCTGAATGCATCATAAATGTCAGTTGTTCTACACTGCTTGAATCATTTCCTGTTTTCTCAAATACCGTGATTCCAGAAGAGAAATCATGTTTTTCAGCATGATTTTGATATTTTCTTTTAGCACATGGCTTGAAATCACATGCCAGTAACACATGAGGCAGCCACCCTTCTTCATGGCTCACTGTGGGCAAGGGTCTGTCAGTCCTCAGGCCAGGCTATCCCCCAGAACCTTCGCTGCAGACCTACTCCTGGAAAGAAGTGGGAGGCGGCTCTTCCAAGAGAAGTGAGGGACGCAGCCTTCCGGATCTTGATAGTGAAAAGAAAGCCTTCAGATGGAACTGTTAACAATGGAGCGACAGTGAAAAAAATCAGGTAGAATAAATTGGTTTGTACAAAAAGTCACTGGCCTTTGACTTGATGTAGCTGTGGTATTAGCATGAGAAACTCAATATGCAAAGGCTAAACGTCAGGGAAGGTGACAGAACCTCTTGTCCCATCTGTCTGGCTGAATAACGATTGCTAAGCAAGAATCTCAACACTCTATATTTCCTTTCTACATTTATGCCTCAATATTTGACTAATGCTTCCCTGGTGGCTCAGTGGTAAAGAGTCTACCTGCAATGCAGGAGACATGAGTTTGACCCCTGGGTCAGGAAGATCCCCCAGAGAAGACAATGGCTACCCACTCCAATATTCTTGCCTGGGAAATCTCATGGACAGAGGAGACTGACGGTCTGTAGTCTACAGGGTCGCAAGAGAGTCGAACACGACTTAGCAACTAAACAACAACATTTGACTTATGTAATAAGAGCCTAACTGTATTCCCATATTGGCCACTGATACAGGTACTAATCTCTGATGTCTTATGTGTCCTTAAAAGACTAGAGTGCTCCACTTTTGGAAAAATAATGTCATTTTTCAAATAGTCTTGAGCACCTACTATGTGTAGACATGATTTTTTTATTGCTTAGAGTATGCTAACAAAATAAATATGACCTCTTGACCTCAAACAACAGGCATAATAAATAAACAAATGATATGGAATGCTGAAAGTGGTAAGTGCTAGGTGAAACAGTAGAGGCTGCTGGGAGCACTATTAAGTAGGGTGCTTAGGGTAAGCCCCACGGAGGAAGTGACATATGAGCAGACGCCCAGAGAAAATGGAAAACTGAAAATGATCACTAAAGATAAATCATCCCACAAAGAGGGAACAGATCCACTGGTCCCTTCAGTGGGATGCATGGCTGATGCGTTCAAGAACTGAAAGGAAGCCAGTGTGACAGAGGGGAGGGCCAAAGAGAGGGACAGGAAGTGGAGGTCACAGCAGAGGGCTCCGCTGTGTAATGCCTTGTAGCCACTTTGTGAAGTTATGCTGGATTTCACATGGAAACTTACCAACCAACTGAACATGTAGGGACTTGTATTAATCACGCCTTAAAATGTTTTTTATTTTATTTGGCCGTGTTGGGTCTTAGTTGGGGCACTCAGGATCTTAAGTGGCGGCATGTGAACTCTTAGTTGTGGCCTGCGGATCTAGTTCCCTGACCAGGGATCAAACCTGAGCCCCCTGCATTGGGAGTGCATAGTCTCAGCCAGGTTAACTTCTGCACTTCTAATGCTTTGATGTCTGGAGCCTTGCTGACTCTGGAGAGATGCCCCTGAGGGCTAGCCAATTCTCCAATGCCTAGAGAAAGCCACGGACTTGCCTAGGAATGCATTTTCCATATGCAAACCAATCCGAAGTCGGCGCCTACCACCTCTACCACTTGCTAACCCTCTGGACCACTATCCACCTGTCCTAAATCACTCCAGGGCCGGGTACCAGACAACTAGGGACAGTCCTTCTGCCCAACATGTCTCATGAGTGATTCAACCAGTCAAACCTGTCCACCCTGCCACCCCTGCCTCACCGCTTTGCACAGAGAGCATAATCACAGCTCCTGCCCACACTTTGGCCCTCATACTCCCTGCCTCCAACTGACCTCAGTTCTTCCCTCTGTGGTCCTGCATGGCCTGCCCCCTCCTCTCGGGAACTGTGAGGAATAAACTATCTTTCAATGACAGTCTCTCCTACTCTGTTGGCTTCACCCTGCCTGATTAAAAATTAAAGTCTACATACCGAAACAAGAATATTTATAAAAGTACTCACTAGAAAAATCTCTCTAGGTACTGTTCAAAATTCTTTCCCTTTATAAAAGATTAATTCAGAAAGACTACTTTTCAATGATTCAATTCCTAAGCAAAGTGAAAATCTATGGCAATTAAAAAAATATATACATATATTTTAAAGTACTATAGCCATGACATTGTTGTTAAGGTCTGCCTATCTGGAAAATTCTATTTTCTCTAGGAAGACGGCATACGCAAGTAACCAAAGTTATACTCTCTGCCCCTATCTCCTAGGCCACAGCTGGGCTAATAATGTTTTTGGGAATTTGAAATTTGAACAGAGACACAGAGGCTGAGAATTAGGACCCATGGGCCATTAATATAAAAAGATTGAAGGAAGAACCTCAAATTCCTTCTGTCAAAATACTCAGAAATGGCTCACTGCCACCCTTTCTAAACCATGGCTTTCAACTCTTCCTTGGATTCTGGGGGGAAAAAATACACTAATACATTTCTTATTCATTTACTATTTTGTGAAAGGCAACTGTTACTCCAAACCAAAGAATGCAACCCCTAAAAAACCTTATGTGATATAGTCCCTCTTCAAACTTATCATTTTATGTATCAGTATTTAGTTTCTTGTTAAACATGTCAATGTGGAAATGTTTACTGACCATTCATTGAGGCAAATCCCTTAAAGTGATTTTTAAAGGGATGATTTTAAAATGATTTTTATGATTAAAATGATTTTTACAAAATAATTAACGAAAGCATATAGCTGAACTTGGGACTTCCCTGGCGATCCTCCACTTTCCAATGCAGAGGGCGCAGGTTCAATCCCTGACCAGGGGCCAGTGTGTGGCCAAAAAACGAAATAAAAAAAATGAAAATAAAAAAAAGCATATTGCTTTTTATTTATAGAGTAAAAGTAAACTCACTCTCACCTGCTCTAAATAGTATGTGGAACGTTCCTCTGAAGAATATTTTTGTTGATCTATCGCATAAGATATAAGAACTGGGAGTAAGAAGCTGACAGAGACAACCAGAGTCCAGTGTCTGCCCCCAGGACCAAGCAGGGGACACGTTCAGGTAAGCAGATAAGCATGAGGGATGCAGTACTAGCCAGTGGCCAAAGACAGAGCGTGGGCATGGCATCCAGGGAAGGAATCCCCGCGCAGCAGAAGGGGAAGAAGGAAGCAGTTTTGTTACACCAACCTCACTGTGCTATTGCAAACACAGCAAAAGAGAAGAAGACTGAAAGCAGCCCTGTGGTGAAGCCTGGGACAAGGAGGAAACGTCTGCCTCTGGAGCAGGTCTTGGCCAACTTGGGTTTTGTCCAGGATCGGAACACATACACAGGCAGCGCCCCCTCTGCATGGTAGCGCCAGACCATACAAATGGCCATGCGAAGCAAACTGAATGAAGAACGGTCACAACTACTGTTCTATGACATTTAGAAACTTTGTCAAAACATACAAAACCTTTATTATTGGTTATAAATGTACAGGGAAATGAAAAATATAAAATTAACACTTATTCAGTGCACTTTCTTTGAAACATCAGAAACTGAGACTCTGAAGTTTTTTTTCAGCTTACTGAGTAGTTTGAACAGTGCTTGCCTTCCTCCAGCTGTATAAATTATATGAACCTCTTTATGCCTTGGTGAATTATAAACTCCTAAGTTTGGATAAACTTCCAACATTTTATCCTCTGTACTTTCAATGTCATGAAATGTCCCCAGAGTTCCTTTAATTAATGTGCAGTTTTCTGTTGGCATCACTTCATCTGTGATATTTCATCCTTTTCGTCACAACCACTTTCTTCACTTAGCTCAATAAACTTGCGTTGAGACTAACTTCCCCTGGCTACACCCTGGAATATCTCACTGGCAGCAGTGTGAGCCCTGCCAGCCAGCTTTCTCCTCTAACTCCATTTACACTGCTGTTCACGTCTAGCATCATCACCTTGCATTTCTTTACTATGCTTTCATTTTGGGCGGCTAACTTCCTCTTTCAATCATCAGCTTTTGTATAATGTCATGTAGGTTATCACAGAGAAATAAAGGGGCACACTTTGCTTTAACAGAGACTGTGAAACAAGCCTCGAGATTGGCACCGTCCAGGCTGCACATCTGTCTCTGATCACGCTGCACGTTTGTAATTTCTGTACTGACTTGTGGATTGAAGAACTATCAGAAAAGTTTGTAGCAACTTCATGCAATTATCACAGTTCAAACACCAATGTTTGAATCTTTGTGACCAGGCATACACAACCTAGTCTGTGTATACCGAAACTGTGCAAAGTGAAGGCTACTTGTGTGTGCTATGTGCTCAGTCGTGTCTGACTCTTTGTGACCCCATGGACTGTACCCCACCAGGCTCCTCTATCCATGGGGATTCTCCAGGCAAGAACACTGAAGTGGGTTGCCATGCCTTCCTCAGGGGATCTTCCTGACCCTGGGACTGAACCCACGTCTCTTGTGTCTCCTACATTGCAGGCCGATTTTTCATCTGCTGTGCCATTGGGGTATGGCTTTTCAAATGTAGCAATGAAAACCTCAGAATATCAGGCTGGGCCTCCCTCTATTTCTACCTACATTTTTTGGAATTGCAAAGTTTAAATCATCTTTCAACCCAAGCCAGATTGATGAAGTAATGGATAACCCAGGGCAGGGTCCAGAGAATAAGTACAGGGGGTCTGGTGTAAGAGGTTGCAGAGGGGTAGCAGCCAGACTGCAGGTGACCTGGGGGGTGTCCTAGAGGCAATGACAGGAACAGGGACTATGCCTCTCAGGAGTTTTCAGGGCAGGAAGGGACTCTGGGGGTGACCCACCATCACCCATTCAACAGATGAGGGCAGCAACTTCCGTGAGCAAAGCAGTGGCAGAGCTAGACCCATAATCCCCAGCTCCTCCTTCAGTAATCTTTCTGATGTCCCTGGACTGTGTTGGAAGTATTATAACCATTCCTTTGACATGTTTTATCAAGAAGGTCTGAAAAACTATCTTTCTGAGGATAGCAATAAGCTGTCCTTCACAGTTAAATGAGAATGTAACTATATAATCACGAAAAAGATGAAAAAAAACAACTCTAACTTTTCTTTAACTTGCAGTGTACATGTTCATCATTATTAGTGTTCTTTCTAGAAAGGATATGCCTACATGTCTCCAAATGGATTGTCAATGTCCACAATTAAACATCTAATTTTCAGAATACTTGGTTTGGCTTTAAGCAAAAGCCAGGGAACAAGGAGCTCCTTTTTTTTTTTTTTTTTTTTTAATTTTATTTTATTTTTAAACTTTACATAATTGTATTAGTTTTTCCAAATATAAGGAGCTCCTAAGAGTAGACGACGTGTATAAGTGGTCACTGAAAAACTGGCCAATGTGATCATAGGTGGGGTCGATTCATTTGGAGACAACAGTTGGGGAGCTTTCCTTAAATGTCCCTAGGAACGTGATGCTCATATACTTTGTTTAATACATCTTTTTGGTTATCTGATGTTGACTAAACTCCAAAATTTGTGTATACTGGAACTATGCAAAGTGAGGGCTTTTTCAAGTAGCTATAGTTTGATGAGAATTTAAGGGCCAGCCATGATATTGAAAGGACTTTAAATATACTACCTCATTTAGTAACCCTTTCACAAATCTTTCTTTGGAGGTGGGCATCATCCCCACTTACAGACGTGGGAACTGAGGTATGGAATGGTTAAGACACACACCCAAGTCAGCAGCTAACAAGATCTGAACTGTGGTTGACCTGACCCTCAAGCTTATATAATCATAAGTAACATGCTGTGTTTTTACCCCTAAAATACTGGACCCTAACAACTAAAATCCCTAACCACTCTGTGGTTCCATGAAACTGGCTGGGTAGAGGACACAACTTGGTGCCAGCAATCAGGACAGACAGGAGAGAAGATGCTGACCACAGGAAGTTACTGAATCTGAACATTTCCATCACTCCATCACTTAATGTGTCAAGATCAGCTTCCCACAAGGCCAAAGGATTGCCAGATAGAGTCTCCAATATATAATGGTTCCAGGGGGAAAAAATAAAATCCATGTCCACACAATATGGAAGTATAAGTTTTAAAGGAAACTGCTGTCTTGCTGGGAGAATGCTCAGGTCACAGCAGTCAGGATCTGCTTCCAAGGCCAGCTGGAAGGCTCAGTCTGAGGGGTGGGGGCGGCAACAGCCTAAGCAGAAATAATTCCACACACTGGAAAGTGAATACGCTCCAGGCATTGATGAAGAAAGGGCCTCTTGGTTTCCAGATGGCACCAGTTGATAAAAATCTATTGCCTCATAATATTCCCTGTACTTTTATTTTTTGCTAAGACTGGAAAACATGCCCTGCCGTGAGTCACAGGCACTCACTCAGGAGAGCTGTCCTCTGCAACTCCGCAAGGCACATCCACCCACTCCACCCCAGTAGCGCTCCACCAGCCCACATCACACTGCCTGGCCGCCACATGGGAGCAAATCCCCCCCAGTGACCTCAGAAAAGCACCCTCCAAAGCAACCACATCCTGGAATATGCTTGTCAAGTAAGTTCCTCCCAAGTCCTACGGGCTCCAGCTGACACAGTTAACATTTTCAGCAAGGCAGTGAGTGAAATTACAGAGCAGGTATTTTTTTTCTCCAAGAAATAAAATGTAAAAACGAAGGTTTTAGGCCCTTTCTAAGACGGTTGCAATGACAGTATCAGAAGCACAAGAACACTTGATTAGATATCCCTGCCCTTCCAGTCGGAGAAGGCAATGGCACCCCACTCCAGTACTCTTGCCTGGAAAATCACATGGACGGAGGGGCCTGGTAGGCTGCAGTCCATGGGGTCGCTAGGAGTCAGACACGACTGAGCGACTTCACTTTCACTTTTCACTTTCATGCATTGGAGAAGGAAATGGCGACCCACTCCAGTGTTCTTGCCTGGAGAATCCCAGGGACGGGGGAGCCTGGTGGGCTGCCGTCTATGGGGTCACACAGAGTCGGATATGACTGAAGCGACTTAGCAGCAGCAGCAGCCCTTCCAGTGAGAATGTAAAAGACAAAAAAACCAGCCAGACTCCCTGGGCGGTCAGGGGTCATCCTGTGGCTCCTTCCTCCCGACAACACCGGCTGTGGAGTCTTGAGCATATGGACTTGAACTGGATGGATCAGTGCCTAAAATTATGCTTGAATGAGACCCAGGAGTAAAGGCATCCTTGGTTCTAAGTTGAGCTTATTTTTTAAAAAAGAGTTTTCTTAATTATTCCGCCCCTCATTCAGAGAGGGACTCTTGATGCTTTTAGCTGCTATCACAGGGCCCAAACTCATGGGACAGGAACCAGGCAGGTACATGGTACCACTGGGAACATCCCATCTCTTATGCTGGCTGATGGATTCACAGCATTAATTTTATTAGTTACTATATTTCATAGCTTATGAGCACAAATTTAAAATGTTTTATTATGCTTTAACATACCAAATGTCAGTCAAAAAATTACAGACAACTGAGGCTATTATAGAATATTTAAATACTGCAAAGGACTACATCATACTTCAGAGGACAGAAATATAGACTTTGTTACAAAATTTGACTGCTAAGCAAACATATTAAAAATAATTTAAGGAAAACCGCTAAAGTAGGAGCCTAACTTCAACCTGCTAAAACAGAGACAGTAAAAGGTAATTCTGAAAACCATTTTAACAAAAAGTAGAAACAAGGGGAAAAGGGTAATAAAATAGAAAATACAAAAGAAGACTAATTATATCAGTAATCACACTCAATGTAACCAGATTAAACTTACTTATTAAAGTTAGTTTATCAGAATAGGTTTTAGAAAAATAAAACTATGTGTTCTGTATAAGAGGGATATTTAACACAAAGTTATAAATAAAAGTGACAGTGAAAAGATAGAAAAACATATATCAGGAAAATATTAACTAAAGAAAGCTGGCCCAACCATATTACCAACAAATAAAATATAAATTAAGGTAGACGTTTAAAGAGGGACAATATATAAAAGCAAGAGTTACCAAGAACATACACAAATCTAGAACTTGGATACAGATTAACGTGGCAGATTTGAAACATCAGAAAATATTTTAAAAAATATTGAGGCTACTGACATAAGCCATTACAACAGAAACTGATGGAACACAAAAAGTTAAGATAGAAGTAGTTTGAATAGCATCATTAATAAAGGTGAATTAATTTCACAGATACAGAAGCCTGTCTTCCAGAAACAGGAATATATCTTCTTAAAAGTTTTGTGTGGAAAATTTAATAACTGTCTACATTACTTACTGGCTGCCAAACAAGTTGCAACAAGTATCAAAGAATCAGTAAGAAAGGCATCAAGAGATAATTCAGTGGAGCGAGGAATAGTCATTTCAACAAATAGAGCTAGAATAATGGGGCTTCCTGGGTGGCTCAGTCAGTAAAGAATTTGTCTGCAATGCAGGAGACCCGGGTTTGATTCCTGGGTTGGGAAGATTCCTTGCAGGAGGAAATGGCTACTCACTCCAGTATTCTTGCCTGGAGAATCCCCTGGACAGAGGAGCCTGGAGGGCTACAGTCCATTAGGTCCCAAGAGTTGGACATGACTTAGCAACTAAACCACCACCACCATCTGGTCAATATGGAGAGGGGAAGAGCCTTAACCTCTTTACTACACCATACATAAAAGTGAACTTGAGTTATAGATCTAAATTAAAATTTAACAATCAAGTTTCCAGAAGAAAACAAGTAATCTTCAACCTGGTATTAAAGATTCTTAGAACACAGAGCCATAAAAGGAGTGAGAAATTAGACTACATCAAAACTAATATTTTTGTTCAAAATCTAAATTTATGAAAAGAAGAGCCACGGTTTAGAAGAAAATATTCTCAAAATCTGACAGAGGACTTGGACAAGAATACGTAAAGAATTCCCACAATGCAGTAATTTTAAAAAAGTAAACCCAACTAAAAAGGAGCCGAAGACTTAACTAAACATTCATAGAAGATTTTTCAAATGGCCAAGCAGCAAATTAAAAATCGGCCCAACATTATTAGTCACGGAGAAATGCAAATTAAGTTACCATAAGTCAGTACTACTCACCGAGTAGATGAGCTAAAATTAGAAGACTGAAACATATATTACCAAGGATTTGGAGTAATCAGAACTCACATTGCTTATAGGAGTGTAAAATGGTACAGCTTTAAGAAAAGATCTGGATATATCTTATAAAACTAAACACAGATTTGGATATATCTTATAAAACTAAATACACTTGTTTTGAAGGTTCAAGAGGACATTAGGCAAATAGTAAAAGGCATTCAGATTGGGAAGAAAGTAGTAATGATGTGATTTTGTATATAGAAAATCTTTAAAAATTCACAAAAATGTAAAAGCTAATAAATTCAGCAAGATTGCAAGGTACAAGATCAATATACAAAAATAAATTTTGCTTCTATACATTAGCAATGAACAACCCAAAATGAAAGTAAGGAAACAATTCCATTTGCCATAGTACCAAGTAAATAAAATATTTCAGGAATAAATGTAACAAGAATAGGAAACACATTCACTAAAAACTACAAGACAGTGATGAAAAAATTAAAGAAAACCTAAATAAACGGAAAAACATATTAATGGATTAGAAGACAAAATGGTTAATATAGCAATAGTCCCCAAAATGATCTACAGATTTATTGCAATCACTATCAAAATCCCAGCTGGTCCTCCCCTCCCCAAATTCACAAGTTGGTCTTGAAAATGGTATGAAGATGCAAGGGACTCAGCAAAAACAATCTTAAAAAATAAGAAAGGGGATTCACACTTCAAAGCTACAGAAATCAAGGCAGTGTGTACAGACATATATCAATGAAATAGACTTGAGAATCCGGAAATAAACCCTCACAATTAAAGCCCTATGATTTTAGGAAAAGGTACCAAGACAACTCCATGGCGGAAGGAATATTCTTTTTAACAAATGCTGTTGCACAGCCAGACATCCATATGCAAAAGAATGAAGCCCTACCTCACAGCCTATACAAAAATTAAGTCAAAATGGATCATGGAGCTAACTATAAGAGGTAAAACTATAAAACTCTTGGAAGAAAACAAAGGAGTAAATCTTTGTTACTTTAGATTAGGCAATAGATTCTTAGGTATCACACTAAATGATGAAAAATTTCAAAATGATGACTACTTCCTGATGCTTTTCAAATAAAATTTAAGGTATTCAAAACAAAGTGGTAATGGATACGTAGATATGCAGAAGAAATACACAAATACCTATCATAATCAATCTCCAAATAGTGGTTACTTTTAAGGAAGAGAGAGGAGGGCAAAGGGAAAAAATAGAGTTTATAAAGTATCTGTAATCTCTTGTTTCTAAAATGAGCTCAAACAAATAGGACATCCTTGATAAAATAAATTTCTTGTACTTGATAAAATTTGCATATTTGATAAAAGTGGGTATGGGGATACACATGTACTTTTATGAATATTTGAAATACTTTACATTTTAACAAATGTAACAAAAATAACAGTATTTTAAAAGAATGAGATGTCCTTATCATGAGCATTCATTGCCAGCATAGCACAGGGTAAAAAATGAAGGTAAATTACATTAACTGATCTGAAACCACACAAATTCCAAGAAACAGTCTGGATATTACTTTGGGAATAAATACTGATATCAGAACCTTTGTCACTGCCTTTATTCAAAATGGACTACAAAGTCCCACGCCCCTAGGATGAATACTGGAATTTTCCACTTGTTTGTATTCTATATAAATAGTTGGGGCTTATGTTTATTTTAATAAATTCTCACTCCCTCTCTCTCTGCTCCTAAATTTGTTTCATCCAATTTTCCCAAGCTTAAATCTCTTATTTCACTCCCCCTGCCCCAGATTTGTATTTCCTTTTCCAAGAAACACTAAGTTATTTTCTTTTCCAATCGCTCATAAATCAAACAACACATTTCTCTGGTTGGTTTTTCACTTTCGTCTACATGTTAATTGGTTTGTTTACATGTTTCCTGCATCTTTACTTGTCCGAAGTGCAGAACAAACTGGTGCTAAAAAAGCGACAGTTTCACAAGGAGAAAGGTGGCCCCCGTAGGCCTTACCAGGAAGATGCAGACGCCGATGAGGACTTAACACGCCCCTCTCAGACCTGTTTCCCACAGGGCGCCCGTGACGCTGGAGGGGCTGGGGAGGACACAGTCGCTGTCACGGTCAGAGGGAAGTTAGTGCGCGGGTGCTGGCCCTTCTCTCCCCGTAGATGGTAGCCTTGGTGTCTAAGAGCCCAGTAGGCTGCCTGGCCCAAGACACACAGGACGACAGCTATCACCCCTGAGCACCTTCCGCTGCCAGGCAGGTGTCCCAAGCACTTGATGGTTATTTCACTGAACTTGGGAAGCTAATCACTTCCTAAGAGGGAGGCATCACCATCTCCACTTTACAGACTTCTTTACCGGGTAGAGAAGTGAAGCAACACAGCCAAGGTCACACAGCTGGAAAGGGCAGAACCAGGGTTCCCATCCAGCTGCGGCTCATGGCAAAGCCTGCCCTTTACCGCTCATGGCTTCTTCTCTGTCCAGCTGCGGGAGGGGCATGTAGAATAGACACTTTTTTTGGTGAAGCATTTTTGTTCCTTACAACCCACCATGCAATCAATTTACCTATTATATTATACTCCAAATGGGGCAGTATTTTCTTCAAGAAAACAATCTGATATGTCAAGTATGACATTAATAAAGACAAGCGTTTGTACACAGACACACACACACAGAGATGCGTGCACACACACACACACACACACCATGTATGGATGCCTGGGGGTGCATCTCAGAGCAAGGGTGGCATCTGCTGTAGATGAGGCGAGCCCCTGAGATGGGGCTCCTATAACTACTTGATCTGCAAACCGAGCCTCTAAGAGGAACAGAGGCGTACCTGGATAGGATCCTGTGTCAATCTCATGGGCCCGATGCGTACCTCCGCCGAAGAAACCTGCTAAAAAAATAAAAGAAAAAAGCACGTGAGACGTGTCAAGTCACAAGCTACAGGAGTTGACACATTCTTCCTGACACTGGATATTATATCATGCTCCTTTGCCGCTAAATAAAAGGATCCAATTTAATGACATGGAGACAGTTGCTAAAACATCCTGTACAATAGAGCTGATTTTGTAAAAGTACACATACATTTATATGCCTTGAAATGTCTGAGAGGATATATCCCCAAATGCTAAGTGGTGAGATTTCAGGTTATTTTTCTTTTAAGTATATGGCTTTTTACAATAAGCACTTATTATTCTTTACTCTATAAGAGAAAAAACTGATTATTTACTGAGCACCTACTATGCTGCACATGATGCCAGGCTGTTACTCCTCTGAAATTTCTAAAGAGTAAAAATTTCTCTCATATGTGGAAGCTAAAGCATTTCGATGGTTTTAACAGCTTTTCCCATATTTATACCTTATTTTTTGTCTTCATGTTTTAATATAAGGAATAAACAGCTCACTCTTATCTGTGTTGATCATGACTAAATTATTCATTTCAGTTGCACTTCCTCAAATAAACTGAGTAACCCCACACCATGACCACAAGAAGCTGAACTCTGCCCCACGACTCTAGGAACGAGCTTAGGTGTTCACCGGCCCACACCATCTAACTGCCTTTGGCTGCAAGCAGAGAGCAGATACGTATCTTCATTTTAAACTACTGGATTGAAGGTTCTACCTCACCTCCATGGATCCAGATTTGTTTTTCTCTAAGAGGCTGCAGTCATTCTGCCTCTGCTTAGCTGCGTTTCCTGCAATCAACACACTAGGTTGGCCCCCGTGAGTCGGATGGTGTCCTTCAGAGTTCACAGGACCAGAGACACCACAGGGACCCAATGGTCAGGGGAGGCTTTATCAAGTAAACGAGAAGGCAGAACTTTCTTTAAATTAGACTTTGAAGACTAAATCCTTCCCTTTCGGGCCCTTTAACTTACGGTGGGCATGGTGTGAATCTTCTCCAACACCTGCCCATGAACTGCCAACATTCTGCAGTCCACGGGGTCACAAAGAGTCGAACGTGGTTGAGTGACTGAACTGAACTGAAGCAAAGCTACATCCTGCAAGGTGTCTATACTGATACCCGTGCCCAGCATACGTGTGCAGCCCCAGAATTCCACTGGGAGAGGAGCGTCACCAGGGTTCCTGCATCACTGGGACTCTGGCCCCCCATGCAGCTTCACCCTAAGAGCAGTTTTGCTTGTTTTTGGTCTGAAACAGACACGCCTCTTCAAAAATAGTGCAACTGCCAGAATCCTACTAAAAAGGTAATGATTAAGAAGTGAAACCAACTTGGTACAGACAGATGGATCTGATTGATAACCTAAGCTACCTCTGCACTCTCTGTGATGTCTGCTGGGTAGACTGCCTCTATCACACACAGGCGCCCCCACCCCTAACCCCCCCAACAAGGCCTCCTGTGGTTGCTCCAGCAAAACTGGCCCTGAAGAGGGACGCCCAGGGACGGAAGATAGATAAAGTGAGAAATCAACAAGAGTTTAAAAGGAATAAAATAAAAAGTGACTCATGTTGTAAGGCTAAGGGATTGAGGGAAGAGCAGAGACTGCCCCCTAAACGGACACACGCCTACATACTCTGAAGGAACCAAGATGTGCATGAGGTCATTAAATGGGCCATCTTCAACTCTGCCAGGAAAGCACGTGAAGACTGTGGGAGCCCCACGGCCCCCAGCCCTGAGCTGAGCCCTTACATGTGAGCGACCTTGGCAGGAGGCAGGCCGCGGCCACTGAGCAACTGCACGAAGATTCAGGAGCAACCCTCAACCTAGAAGATCTTTTTCCTGCTGTCAGATAGGAAAGGCCCTCCAGCTTTCTCCGGAGCCACAAAAGTTCCCTGCCTGCATCCAGCATGGTAACCTCGACCTGACCCAGGTCGGCTGGAGGCTGGCACCTGAGGCCGAGCCTGGCAGCGTTGCTGAGCCCCCTCCAAGGCCTCTCTCTCCCATCTCCACCCAGCCCCACCCCCAGCCCCATGTCCCTGGGCCACCTTCCTGGGAACACAGGTCGCCCTTGGCACCAGCCTGGGGGCCTCCGCTTCTGTAGCCGACGTCTGTGTAGCCGAGCCAAGATTCTCTACTTTGGAGATTGGACTGTGAGCGACTGCAGATACACAGATCCTCAATTAGCATATTAGCTCTGATTCCAGGAAGTCACCACATTTGCCAAGGACACAGAAGCAAGAAGGAGGTGGGGTCATGGGTATTACAATTCCAGCTCTGGAGAGGAGAGGAGGAGGAGAGACACACTTCCTAGCCACCTCGACCACGAGCTCTCCCCTCAGCCTCATGAGGATGCTCTGCCGGCCAATGGTGCACTCCTAACGGTCCAGTATTAACAGTGTGTCCAGTGTGTCAAATACACGTATGCACACACGTGAGTGCATGGTCACTTACACACATACATGTAGACATGCAGCAGGGTCACCAGTTCACACTCAGATGAGTTGGCTCTTCAGGAAAAAAGAAAAGTCCTATTTTGCAGCATTTGCTGATTCTATGGAAATGGCAATCCACTCCAGTATTCTTGCCTGGAAAATCCCATGGACAGAGGAACCTGGTGGGCTACAGTCCATGGGGTTGCAAGAGTCGGACACGACTTAGTGACTAAACCAACCCACCGTGGCGTAAATACTTTCACCTTGGCTGAAATCAAACCAGTAACCTAGGTCCCTGAATATGCAACTGGGAGTATACCTTTTCATTCCGAGAGGGTCTGTGAGAGAGACACTCTTTCAGACTTGGCTGATGTGCCCATTTCTATCATTGGCTTTTGTTGGAAAGTTCAGTGAGATACAGAATTCTGATTGGTAGACATTTCGCCTCAGGCTTTGAGGTTGAGAGAAACAAGATCATCTTTCTGGCTTTGAAGGTGGGGAGTCCAAAGACTCTGATGCTGGGAAAGATTGAGGGTAGGAGAAGGGGATGACAGAAGATGAGATGGTTGGATGGCATCACTGACTTGATGGAGATGAGTTTGAGCAAGCTCCAGGAGTTGGTGAGGGACAGGGGAGCCTGGTGTGCTGCAGTCCATGGGGTTGCAAAGACTCGGACATGATTGAGCAACTTAACAACAACAACCAAGATCGAAGAAGGCTTCATGAAAACAAGCGGGTCATGGATGGGAAGAAGAAGAGACCAGGATTGGGAGAGGAAATTCCAGACATGGGGAACAACGAAAGCAGGCACAGAAGCAAGAATGCAAAGATGCTTGTGCGGAAGACGACACAGGTCTACAGAAACTGGATTACAGAGCACGACAGGGAAGACTATGTTGGGGTCAGATCCTTAAAAGGATTTTGGAAAGGAAATCCCTTTTGAATCTGTAGGCACCAACCACACGGCAGGCTTTTGAGTGGAGAATTACCAGGATCAGATTTATGAATTGGGAGGAAAAAAAGAAAAGTTTGGTTTTCCCACTTTCTGGATAGTCAAGAACAGAGATTTCGCAAACACAAAGACACTGCTATGAGTAGGAATTACAGCAGTGAAAACAAGTAGGGAAAATGCACCACAATGATTAAGAAAAAAATAATTACCCCTAGTCCCCGCATGGCTTGGACTCATTTCAAAGGAGAGGGAACGCCCAAGAAGAAAACCAGCTGGTGCAGGGCAAACAGATGAGAGACTGAGTCTGGGAAAAAATCAAGGCTGTTCACATGGCCCGGCTGTCACCGTAGCACACTCTCTGCCATGGGCATCCACAGTTCTCGGTAGCTTCAGGAATTGCGTCAAAGAACTTGGATTCTGGTTTTAGAGCTCCCCCCCAACAAGGAGGAGGAGAGAATTCAGGCCGAGTGGTTGACCTGGAAAGGCCTTCTTCTCACATCTGCTCAGCTGACGCCTGCTCAGGGGCCGCTCACGTGCCCCCCACTCCCCGGAGGCCGTCGAGGCCCAGCTGCACCCCCGCGGGACTCAACACTCTCTGCTCAGCTCCTCCCGTGCTTCAGGGCACTAACCTTACTACTCGTTTAAATATCTTTCTCCTGGGAAAGGTTGTGAGTGTCTTGAGGGACACAGACGTTGTTTTTTTCCCACAGTTTTGTCCCCAGCATCTAGAAAGTGCTCAGTCAAGGCTGGGGCTCAATAAATAAGTGGAAATGAACTAAACTGCCTAAGACCACATAGATTTGGAGTAACAGAGTCAGGACTGAGACTTCATTTTTCCTGACTCCCAGTGTGCTGCTCTTTGATTGTGCTCCAAATTGTAAAGCCTCAGTTCTGACTGCACTCCCCAGATTTCTCTTATGGGTTTCTGGACTCTGTTCCAGTCTTGCAGATGGATCCAGCACCTGGTGATTCCCTGCTCACACACTAGGAGCCTGCGCTGCTGCTAACAGGGCTGCCACCAGGATGAAGACGCAAAAGCGGTGAGTTGTGTGTCCGTCTGGGGCGGGTACGGATCTTCCCATCGCTTCTGTCTTCCAAAACAAGCGCAGAGCCTGAATCCTCCCCACTCCAACAGCTCCTTGGGAATCCCATCCTCCCCGCCACCTGCAGAACTGAGTGTTCATGCACAGGTGTATACACACACATAGCTCAGAGCCAAACCAACTTCATTTCACAAAAAGGGGACTTCATCATAAAGATCATTTTTATTTTTCAATGCCCTTAATCAATTCTGCCTGCTGCCCTGTTGGCTCTAATTTTAAAATAGTATTTACATCTCTAAAGGGGCCCCCTTTATTTTTGGGGGCTCCAAAATCACTGCAGATGGTGACTATAGACATGAAATTAAAAGACGCTTACTCTTAGGAAGAAAAGTTATGACCAACCTAGACAGCATATTAAAAGCAGAGACATTACTTTGCCAACAAAAGTCCATCTTGTCAAAGCTATGGTTTTTCCAGTTGTCATGTATGAATGTGAGAGTTGGATTATAAAGAAAGCTGAGTGCCAAAGAATTGATGCTTTTGAACTGTGGTGTTGGAGAAGACTCTTGAGAGTCCCTTGGACTGCAAGGAGATCCAACTAGTCCATCCTAAAGGAAGTCAACCCTGAATATTCATTGGAAGGACTGATGTTGAAGCTGAAGCTCTAATACTTTGGCCACCTGATACGAAGAACTGACTCATTGGAAGAGATTCTGATGCTGGGAAAGACTGAAGGCAGGAGAAGAAGGGGACGACAGAGGATGAGATGGTTGGATGGCATCACCGACTCAAGGGACATGAGTTTGAGTAAACTCAGGGAGTTGGTGATAGACAGGGAGGCCTGGCGTGCTGCAGTCCATGGGGTTGCAAAGAGTCTGATACAACTGAGCGACTGAACTGAACTGAACTGAAAGGGAACCCCGTCTTCACTCCATTCCCAGGCCAAACGTCTTTCTTTACTCCTCTGACCTATGGGAAGCCAAAGGTTGTACTTGACTCGTGCCTTTTAAATGAGCCGAGGCCTGCCCTCTGGCTTCTGGTCAGAAAGGCACCAGCGCTGCAGAGTCCACAGGCCCAGCCCTGCCCCAGACTGCGAATCCCTGGCTTGTCCTACCTCCCTTCCCTGGCCCACTGTCCTCCAAACATCCAGAATGCTTCTTTGCTCTTTCTGTCTCTTTTCAGCCACAGGCCCCGATGATCAGCCTGACCTCACACCGACCTCCAGCCTTCACTGTGCTTTGATTCGAGCCACGTTCCACTGCCTCGTGGACCTTTCTGAGCCCAGTAAGTGGTCTCAGTCTTCCCCTGCCCTTTCTGCCTCAAGTTCTCTGACCTGAAGCTCTCAACCTGGACTTCCTATTAGAAGTATCTGAAGAACATTTGAAATATATTAGCACCTGGGTCCTACTTCAAACCAAGAGACTTAGCATCTCTAAGGATGAGGCCCGTGCATTAATCTCAATGGCAACCAGATTTGAGAACCACTAGTCTATTCTTCCAAGCAGACACATCTGTTGTTAACTTCAGATGCTCTTACATATTCATTATGCAACAGATATCAACAGAGTACTTAGCTGGCGGAAGGCACCAAAGCCTACCTGGACTCAGCCATCATGCTTGAACCCAGACACCCACAGGGTTTTTTACAGATACAAGATGACCACTTGGGTAAGAGGAAGATACAGTCCTTCACATTTGATGATTCTGCCACCCTAATAGTATCCCTGGACATCCCTGGTGGCTGAGTGGTAAAGAATCCGCCTGACAAGCAGCAGATGTGGGTTCGATCTCTGGGTCAGGAAGATCCCCTGGAGAAGGAAATGGCAGCCCACTCCAGTATCCTTGCCTGGGAAATCCCACGGACAGGGGATCCTGGTGGGCTACAGTCCACAGGGCTGTAAATGGTCGGACACGACTTAGTGACTAAACACCAACAGTATCCCTAAATTAGAATCAAAATAAAAAAATGTCATAGTCTTTTTTTGTTACACACACACACACGTTATATATATGGAAGATTACTCATAGTCATGAGATACTCACAGTCGGTTACAGCTGCACCAACTTTGTATTTTATGCTCTGCTGTTTGGAATATTAATTTGGCAGTATAAGGTTTTATCACAAAAATACAGACATATAAATGTCTACTATCAAAATATACAGCCATAAAAGAAAAGATCCATCTGGCTTTAAATTTAAGCCTCCTATTCACCAAAAGTAAAAGCAAAAAACACTTTAATAAAAAAGAAAAAAAGATAGGTGCTAGCTTAAGAAATGACATCTACAATATAGGAAACCAACAAGTATTAGTAACCGGAACATAACAAAATCCTTAAAAACAATAAAAACACAAACAGAAAGAAAGTTGGGGAAAAAAAAAAAAAGAAAGTTGGGCAAAAGATTTGAAACAGAAAGGTGCAAAACAGGAAATACAAGTATGAAGAGACGCTCAACATTTAGTAATCAGGAAAAGAAAAATTTCAAATTACAATGAGATAAACCCTGATGCTGGGAGGGATTGGGGGCAGGAGGAGAAGGGGACGACAGAGGATGAGATGGTAGGAGGGCATCACTGACTCGATGGACATGGGTTTGGGTGGACTCTGGGAGTTGGTGATAGACAGAGAGGCCTGGCGTGCGGCAGTTCATGGGGTCGCAAAGAGACATGACTGAGCAACTGAACTGAATTGAACTGAACCATGTCACAATCAGCTGTTGTTTTGATCAACAGAACAGTAGAATTAAGAAATCAAACACTGTCGAGCACAGGCAAGAAGGAGACCCACAGGAGCTCACACATTGTTGCTGGGAGAGTAAAACGGTTCAGCCACTCTGAAAAACATTCTGCAGATTTCTAGTAAAGGTGAAGCGAACGTGTGACCTATCACCCACCTACTACATGAATGGATCTCTAGGCTCGATGAAGGACACTTGTAAGAACATTTGGAGCAGATTTAGAACCAATTTTTGGAAACAGCCTAATCCACATCCATTAACATCCATCACCAAAAAACTTCTGTTGAGAAATATTCATACATTGGAAATTATATGACGGTAAAAATGAAACAACTAAAGCCACCCATTCAAAATGAAGGAATCTCACAACTATCAAGTAAAAAAATGTCATAGAAGAATACAGACCATAGAATCCTGCTTAAGGTTTTAAAATATTTAAAACAATATCAAGTATAAGCATAAGAGTATAACAGGACAAAGAAATGCTTCTAAATTCCCAGTTGAAAAGTGGCCCTGCTAGTGAAGAAGGGGTATATTCAGGGACTTCAGGTATTATTCATCATTGATTTTTTTTTTTTTAAAAGCAGTGAATACTGAGGACATAGGTGTTTACTGAATTATACTTTCTGGTTTGTTGCTATCTTAAATACCAAAAAATAAATTTAAAATACATTTAATTTTATGGGAAGAGTCTGTTTTGGGGTTAATTGAGCAAGTAGTCACTATGCAAATAAGAACACATATACTTTTTCCCCCTAGTAAAGTCTTTATTTGGGAAAATAAGATGCTGTATTTAAAATTCCTCAGAATATGGATAGAGTTTTCCTGAAACTTGGTAAAATGCAATGCTAGGAAATGGGTCTGGAACTCGGGGGACCTTGCTCAAGGTAAATAACTGCTCTGTGCCCCAGTAAGACAAGAGGGAACTGAGGGTCCACTCGCGATGGACAGCATCCCCTGTAACAGGCGCAGCAATCTCATTTCCTTAAAGCTAGAGAAATGCAAGCTCCAGACAGGTTACTCAGCTCACTTGAGGGCTGGATTTGAGATTAATGCCCATACCCGCCTTTTGTGGAAGGAAGGTTATGGTCTTATTTACATGTTCACTTATATCTAGACGCAGTGATGGGCTCCCCAGCCCTGGGTCTTACGACTCCGCCACCCCCGTCCCTGCCCTGTCCATTCTCCACTGTCCCTGTTCCGGACAAGGCTTCTCTTAAGAAGAATTGCTACTACACTCAGTGAGCCTTCCTGGCAAGGGGAGAGAGGAGGACCTATCCCACCATGCCTGACACTGCAGTGAAAAAGGACAGAACCACCCTCTGGCTAGCACTGGAACGGTGCTTCAGAGAAAGTTAAAAATACGGGCAGAAGGCATCCCAAAAGCCAAGAGATACAACCCATGGAAAACGTGGCCAGCATAGTCTGATGGAGAAACCATTGCACTCCCCAGAAATACCAGATGAAAGAGAGAAATTAGTTAAACAATGGAGTCATTTCATCTAGAGCCATCAGAACTCAGTTTGAAACAGACTACGTGTTAAAAGCTGGGTGGGGCGTGTAGACAAAGGTCTACAACACAATTCATGAAATGGTGAGGACAGGAAGGCGGCTAGCAGAGCACAATGAAGCCTTAGAGAGAATTGGGCTTAGAGGGAAAAAATCCTAATTACACTTCAATATCATATTTACATCAAAAGGCTTTGCATCATACATGCCGTGCAAGAATCAAGGCACCAGGCTTCTTATTAAGCTAGCAATTCAGCTGCAGCGTCACAGGCCCAGCCTGTGTGTCAACAGAACACCATTCCCAGATTCCAAAGGTCAGATTCAGGGCCTGACTTGGAGAACAGAGGAATTTTAAGGCAACCACAAAACGTGACATCCCTCAAGCAACTTCCTTCCTTTTATTAGAGATATTCCTGATAATAGAAACAGCCAGATGACTTCAAGCATTTAAAATCACATGTATAAAACAGAGGACGAGCAGAAACCGTTGATCTCTGATCATTCAGAAGGCAATTACTCGGCCTGTGGAAAAATCCAAGCCTTTCTGAGCCCTTCTATCCCGCTATATGCCTTCTCCTTAACATTAAATGAAGGTGGGGGAAACTGGGGAGGGACGGAATTCAAATCAGTCAGTTCTGCTACGTGGTCAGCGGTTCTGGTAAATAGATTTGATGGCAAGAAAACAGAAACCATCTGCTAAATATGAGTTTCAGAGATATCCTGTGGATTTCAGTTATGCAGGCTGCCTCTGTCCTCAGTTTCATCACTGAAAACCTAGAACCACCTTAAAGAACCAGGAGCCTCCCTACTTGGCTCCAGGAAAATCTCACACTAGGCCCCTGGGGGCCCATGAAACTAAACTGGATTTTCAGCCACCACTGGCACCCCACCAGAACCAAATCATGCCCATTCTCCTGACTGGTGTGTCGGGGCCCCTATGCTTGATGAACCGTCACAGTCAGACCCTTAGTCCACGGGCTGCATGGTTGTTGGGGGTGATGGATCCGCGTGGAGTGCTGCTGCTGCTGCTGCTAAGTCACTTCACTGTGTCCGACTCCGTGCGACCCCATAGGCTCCACCATCCCTGGGATTCTCCAGGCAAGAACACTGGAGTGGGTTGCCATTTCCTTCTCCAATGCATGAAAGTCAAAAGTCAAAGTGCAGTTGCTCAGTCGTGTATGACTCTTTGCGACCCCATGGACTGCAGCCTACCAGGCTCCTCTGTCCATGGGATTTTCCAGGCAAGAGTACTGGAGTGGGGTGCCATTGCCTTCTCCGTGTGGAGTGCTGACTCCCATTTAAAAGCTTATCCCACTTCAACAAATCCCACTTAAAGGTAACAAACTCATGAGAAGCCACCCACAAAATGTCCACTTTTGTTTGGAAAGGAATTTTACTTCGTTGGCAAAAAACAATGATTTCCAAATAGTTATTCATCATATGCACAGTTCACATCGTAGGTAAAGCACTATACGATGAGAAACTCAACATTTTTAGGAGCTCAGCATATGGACAGTTGACCCCGAGTCCAGCAGAGCAAATCTTGAAAGCACCCCCAGCCCTTCGCTCCTCCCTCTATCTAATGAAGGGGCACACGTCTAGGGCAGGGGCAGGTCCCTGTGGGTCCACACTGGCTTCCATCAGAAGTCAAGATGCCAACACCCACAACCTCACTTCTTTTTAAAAAGCAGTACTTTTTAAGATTTAGAGAGGATGACAGGGGAACATTGTGAGGGTGGGAGTGACCCCTTCATGGGCATGTGGCTGAGCTGAGGAAGGGCGTCCAGGGCAGCACTCTCCTCCTTCTCGCAGAAACCCAAGAGTCAGAAATGGGCAGAAAATGAATGTGCTCTCTGGGGGAGGAAAAACCAGAAAACTCCCAAGCACAGCAAAAGATAAGTCTCCAAAGACCATTTTCTACTCAAAGTACATTTCTTTAAAAAGGTGGTTCAAACTCACAGCCTATCTTGGATTCCCACACATCTTTCTCTTCTTTTGGCTGGAGACCAGGCTGAAGAACACACTCCTGTCCAACAGAGGAAAGGAAGCGCAAGGCCCCCCTCTTGTTCTTGCTCTGAAGCTCTGCCCACTTGTGCCTTCTGCCCTGGGGCTCTCACCTCTCGGTACTCAAGGCATTAGGTACCTTCATCTGAGAGCACAGCACTAGGCAAACGATTCAATAATGGTGATAGGAAATAAGCCAGAGGTACCTGCGGGGTGCTATGGGAACTCAGGAAAGATGCATTAAGCTCCTGCCGGGAATTCAGGCAGAATTCCAGGAAATCACAGGAGAGCTCAGTGAAAAAGGTGGTGTGAGGATGAGACGGGTGAAAACCTTGGAAGGGGCATTTCAGGCCTATGGAGGACCAAAAGGAAAGGCAAAGAACGGACTTCCGTGGGCAACCACAGGCATTGTGGGTCTGTGGGTGGGGATGGCGAGTCTGACCAGGGAGGATGGGGTCAGCTCACAGCCTTGCCATGGTGAGCAACTTGGACTTACTAACCCTCTGGGTAGCACTGTTGGATTAGTATTTAGCTGCTTCCCTGGTAGCTCAGATGGTAAAGAATCTGCCTGTAATGCCAGCAACCCAGGTTCGATCCCTGGGTTGGGGAGATCCCCTGGAGAAGGGAATGGCTACCCAGTCCAGTACTCTTGCCTGGAGAATTCCATGGACAGAGAAGCCTGGTGGGCTACAGTCCATGGGATCACCTGGTGGACATGACTGAGCAATTAACATTAGTTTTTTTCTGGCTGAAGTGTGGATAGAGTAAGGGCATCAGGGCCAGAGGACCGGGAACCGGAAAGCAGCTGCTGCAATGTTCCAGCCCTGTGGTTCTCAAAGTGTGGTTCCTGAACCACCAGCAGCAGCCTCGCCTGGACTTAACTAGAAATGGACCCCCTCAGGCCATTCCAGACCTGCTGAGTCAGAAACTCTGGGGGTGGGCCCAGCAATGCGTGAACTGACTGGCTCTCCAGGTGACTGTGATGCTCACTAAAGTCTGAGAACGACTCGTGCAGACAAGAGGGGATGGGTGCCTGCACTAGAGACAGTGTGGGGGACAGAAGGGGATGGATGCAAGGCTAAGACAGATTGTGAAATCAACTGAGACATGTGTGTGTAAGGGAGGGTCAAGAGAGGAAGTTCAAGGACTTTGGTGTGAGTGACTGATTGGAGCTCAAGAATACACGACGCCGAGCAGGCTTTGAGGGCTGATGAGTTATGTGCTGGACGTGGGGGGCTGGAGCTGTCTCTGGGCCATGCAGCTGGTCAGGCTGTGGCATACACGAGTAGGAAGCTCAGAGGACAGCTTCCATGTGACCTCTCAGAGCAGGAGACCAGAGACAGAACTCTGAAGACACGAGTATCAGAGGGCCGAGGAGAGACAGAGAAGCCCACAGCAGTGCCAAAGACGGAAAAAGAGAAGCAAAAGGAAAACAAGCGGGTTCTCCCAGAACCTCTGGTCCTTCCACAGGGCATAGCTAAGCAGGTTTTGTTCTAACCTAACACTGTGCTGTGCTAAGTCGCTTCAGTCATGTCTGACTCTTTGCGATCCTACGGACTGTAGCCCACCAGGCTCCTCTGTCCATGGGATTCTCTAGGCAAGAATACTGGAGTGGGTTGCCATGCCCTCCCTCCAGGGGATCTTTCCAACCCAGAGATGGAACTCGCATCTCTTGCATCTCCTGCCCTGGTGGGCAGGGCCTTTAACACTAGTGTCTCCTGGGAGGCACCCTTGATATTAGGGCATCTGTTTATGTAACCCAGCATCACCAATAAGATAAAATCAATACATGGCCATCTCACGAGATGCCTAGATGGCATTTTGATCAAGTCCAGCATTCCTTTTTAAAGTTTCTTTTGACAGCCTCTCCAACATCCACTTCCACCCCCTCCTTCTTTCTTCCCAGGGGCCACTGACTCCTGTTTGGGGAGCTAAGTAGTTCTAAAAAAAAATGTGAATTTATATGAATATGGCTAAGCATTTGGCTTCCTTGGCTATGGTGACTGGTTAGAGGCAGTCAAGTGACTTAGTCTGGTCCAGTCAGAGTTCTATCATGGGATTTTGCTAGGAATGCTGAGAAAAGGCAGTTCTCTCTCTCTCTTCCCACTGCCTCACTCTCTGCCCCTCTCTCATGTTTAATTCTCCCTGGCTGTCAAAAGAAACATTTCTTCAACAACTGCTGGCCACCCAAGATACTACAGTCACTGGGAAAAACAATTGCTCATTACCATGCAAGTTAATACATGGCTCAATTTGGATTTGAACTTGAACTCCTTGACTTCAGAACCTGTGCTCTCACATATCAGACTACCTGAGCGTCCTCAAAGAAGACTGAAATAAATGGAATGATATATGCCTTCCTGGATGGGAAGACACTATTACAAAAGTGTCAACTCCTCTCAGCCAATCAATATATTAATTACTATAAATATCCTGGTGGTGGTTTAGTCACTAAGTCATGTCCAACTCTTGAAACCACACGCAACTGTAGCCCTCAGGCTCCTCTGTCCAGGGGATTCTCCAGACAAGAACACTGGAGTGGGTTGTCGTGCCCTCCTCTAAGGGATCTTCCCAACCCAGGGACTGAACCCGTGTCTCTTATGTCTCCTGCATTAGCAGGTGGGTTCTTTACCACTAGCGCCTTCCCAGGTGTAGGTATCTTAAATGATTAGAACCTTGGAATGTATTTAAGACTCTTTAGATTGCTGGTCCCTTTCTTCTGCTTATATATCTACCACAATACAGGCATACCTCATTTTATTGCACTTCACTTTACTGGGCTTCTCAGATACTGATTTGCTTCATTTTTTTTTTTTTTTTTTACAAATTGAAGGTTTGTGCCAACCCTGTGCATTGTCAGATAATGATTAGTACTTTTTTTTTTAGCAATAAAGTATTTTTGAATAAGTTATATACTTTGTTTTTAAAGTCATAATGCTATTGCACGCTTAACAGACTATAGTAATCATAACTTTAATAGGCACTGGGAAAGAAACAAATTCGAGTGACTCCCATTATTGTGGTATTTGCTTTATTGCAGTGATCTGGACAGGAATCCACAATACCTCAGAGGTATGCCTGTATTTATCATGTAATAATTTTGTCACCATTACCACAAACTGTTGGGGGCAAGAGGACCCAGGAGACAAATGGCAACTCCATCCAACCAGTCAGAGAAACAGTAAATGATCAGCTGTAACAGGATGCATCCAGCACCCAACACCCAACCCATCTGCACAACCAAGACTCACAGATATTTGGTGAGTGGGTGTTTAATTTAATACATCATTAAAAAGCTGAAAAAGCCCTTGGTAAATGGAAGATTACTCTGCTCCTTGGCACAAAATGCAGGCTGCTGGAGAGCAAAAGCTGCCAATGTTGATTCGGTTTTGAATGTAAAACCAAATCTGGAATTCCTTTTCCCCATGTGTAACTAAGAGGTAATAAGACATGCCGCTCGGGGAGGGCTGCTGCTGGGTGTGCATTATTCGCGGATGTGCCTCCAGGGCTTGGCACATCAGGCAGTTGATAAATGATACATATTATTATGCTGATCTCTCATTCATTCTTTTGGAAAAATCCTTACTAATCCCCACAGTAAGCCAGAAACCAAACATTTGTAATCTAACTTAATAAGCTGGATCATCATATCATAAGCTCTTTCTTTAGTTTGCATCAAAATGTAGTCCTAAAATATCTGACATATTTACATGAAAACACAAATGTCAACTTCTGTATCGGGTAACTTTACCACCTTTCTCCCCACCCAGTATCACAGAAGACCAAGAACTGTTTTACATTTTTACTGTCATTATTACAACAAAGTCTTCAAGGCATTGACCTCATGGTGAACGATGATTTCCAACAATTTGGGAACTGGAATGCTTCCAAGGGGTCATCTTCTTTAACCCTTTCATTTACAGATCACCAAGTAAGGCCTAAGAGGGTACTGCTATATTCAAGGCTGTACACATAAGATGTCACAGTGGAATAAAATCAGTCTTCAAGTTGCCAGGCTAATGATACTTCCACCCTGCCCCCACTGTTTCATGGTAACCACCAAAATGCTCTCCCGTCAAAAATAGAAGCATAGAACACCACATTTGCAAGCCTTCTAAAGAGAAGATGTTGGAATACATTAACTTGTGGTTAACTTTATCTCCTATTCCCTACCTCACAATTCTGCTTATAATTTAACATAAGGACCTGTAAATATATACCATGTGCTTGAGAGAATGGCAGCTAAACCACAAAAGTTAAAAGCCTTTGTTAGGAATTCTGAGATTGTGAGTTATTTTTAAATAAAGAGGCCAATCAAGAGTTTACAAATTCCTCAAAGGCCTCATTTTATCATTTTCCTCTATATCTTATTCTCCAAAGCCTCCTTCAGAATCTAACATAATATATTTAGCGATGAAAGGAGACGAAATTAATTAAGCAGTCTCTGTAGCCATTCTATGAGAAGAAGTGTCTTTCAGTGTGGACTTACCTGTTAGTCAAAGACAAGATAAAAGTGGCAATGTGAGAGACTAAAGCAGTGAGGGAGAGTAGGAGGAAGGGGTAAGAGATCATTCTTGTATGTTGCTAACTCGTGTCCAACTTTTTGGCAACCCCATGGACTGTAGCCTACCAAGCCCCTCTGTCCATGCGATTTTCCAGGCAAGAATACTGGAGTGAGTTGCCATTTCCTTCTCTAGACTCTTGTATATGGTTAGGTAAATCAAGGACAACTTCCATAAACAAAAAGGATCTTCCTGGATCACTATGATGATTTACTAAAGCAGAGACAGAGGTCTGGGTCCTTGAGTAATAATAAAAAATAATAGAAGGCATCAAGGTGCAGTAGGAAAAAACTGACTGAAGATCAAAGATCTATATTCTGTCCCAACTTATACATTAACAAGCTGGGCGATCATGGACAAACACACTATTATTCTGGGTAACCAGTTTTGTAATATGGCAGGTAAACGCATAGCTTCCAATACTGATCCACAGACATACCCTATTGACGATGGTTGGAGATGCAGGCTGCTTGAAGCCCCAGATTTCTTTGGTCTTGTGTCTCCTATTTAAAAATATTTCAAGGACAGTCCCACTTCCAGGACCTGTATGTCCCTGAGCAACTTATTTTATCCTCTGTGAACCACAGTTTTTTTTAAATCAACCCTTTTAGAAGAATAACTAGAAAATTTGGGAAGAATATTTTTTAAAAAACATCCATTAGAAAGTATTAATGTGATCACAAGGCAGTGAGACGTTGTCAGGTCAAGATATGGGAGAGAAAGAAAGGTGAGAAGCAAGAACATGGCTTTCGGTGCCCACAGCCTCTCAAGGCCATTGACAATTCAAAAGCAGCAGATGACAAGCTGAGCAGAGCTTCTATACATCTCACAGAAGTGGAAGGACAAAATTGGAAGCTTGGGGCCCACTAGGGAGGAAGGATCTTGGTAAACACCTTAGGTTTCCAGTTGAGCAGCAACCTATGACGTTTCAGTGAGCTACAACCTACAAAAATAGGATTGACCTGGAAACAGAATAGTCTTCACATGGAATGAAATCTTTCTTTGAATAGTCTCTATCACTGACTGAAGTATTATCATCCCTCCCTCGTCCAGCTGCAAATGGAAAGCAAAAGAATGTTCTATCTGAAGGAATATGCCATCATCTGGAGTCTCAATTTATCTCTAAAACTGCTCAAATATAATGTCCCACATACAATAAAAAATAACTGGGTTACAATGAAAATAAGATTGACTAAAGGGAGACAATAACTAAGTATACACATAGAAAATCCAGATAATGGAGTTATCATACACAGACTTTAAGATAACTGTGGTTAACATTCACAAAGAATAAAAAGACAAGATGTAAAATTTCGGTAAAGAATTAAAAATTATAAAAAAAGAAATGGAAAACTTCATTTTTCATTAATGTACTAAAAAATTTAATAATTAAAAATAGTCACAAATGAGTGGGTTTATAAGAATATGAGACACAATGGAGAAAGAACTAAAATAAATGTCAGAAGAAAAGATCCAGGTCAAGGTACAGAGAGACAAAAGGATGGAAAAATGTATGGAGTATATGAGCCATTTCTGAAACACAGAGAAAAGGTGTCACATATATATAATTTCAATCCCAGTAGGGCTGGAAAGAGAATGGGGGCTGAAATGATATTTGAAGAGGAAATGGCTGAAAATTTTTCAATAGTGAAGAAGTGAATCAAATCACAAATTCAAGAAGCACTATAACCCTAAGAAGAAAAAATACAAAGAAAATCACATGTACTCACACTATAAAAGAACTGTTGAAAGCAAAATGCAAAGTGAAAATGTTTTAAAATAGACAAAGAAAAAGACACATTGCTTTAGCAGAGCAATAGTCAAGACTGACAGCAAACTTCTCAATGGAAATAATGCAAGGTGGAATACAATGAAATGATATCTTCAAAGTGCTGAAATAAAATACATGACAACCTATAATTCTACAAAAATAATGATAAACTAGATGTTTCAGACAAACAAAAACTGAGAGAATTTTTCAGTAGAGGAAATACTAATAAGAGACCTTTAGTCATTCAAAGACAAATGATCTCAGATGGAAGCTCACAGATTGGAAAAAAGATACATGTGTGAGTAAGTCCAAATCAATTTTGTGTTTAGATAACAATGACAATGTCTTCTTGAATTTAAAAATATAGAGTGTTAAAATACATGACAACAGGAGAATAAAATTAGTAGGGAAATAACAAGAGGATAAAACTCTGACAAAGAGCTGACCACCAATCTTGTCTAAGGAACCAGAAGATGGAGCTTGAGGCAATGAGTGTTGCTAGGCAGCGAAAGGAGAATTTCAGCAAGAGGGAACCAGAAAAGGGGGATTCTAAACTCTTCCCAAAGCTCTGGCTGACTCTTGAACCACAAAAGAACAGGGAAAACTCCAAGGAGTCCAGCTAAAGATAAAACAGCTTAATTGAGATTTGAGCTTCTATACACCCTAGAGGACAGAGTGTTTACACTTTGAGTCTCATCAAATTAAACTGCCTGCAAAAATAAACCAAAAAGTCAACATTCTTCGGACTAAAACAGAATTCAGAGTCTCCTCAACATATCATTCTCAATGTCCATGATATAAACAATGGCAACCCAGAGATAACCCAGATATTGAAATTATCAGACAAGACTTTAAAGCTGCTCTTATAACTATACTTAATGAGGTAAAGAAAAATATGCACACAACAAAAAGAGAAGAAATCTCAGCCCAAAATAAAAAAGGTAAAAAAGAACAAGTAAAAATATTAGAACTGAAAAATAGAATATCAGAAGTATTCACTGGATGGGATTAATATCAGAAGAGAGGTTTCAGAAGAAAGTTCATGAACATGAAAGTACATCAATAGAAATTATCCAACCTGAATAAAAGAGAAAAAGGTTGAAAAAAATAAACTGAGACCTAGGGATCTATGGGCAATATCAGAAAGGTCTAACATATTGATAATTAAAGTTCCAGGTAGAGAAAAGAAATAAAGAATGGGAGATGAAAATATTTGGAAAAAATACAATAAAATTGTCCAAATTTTCTGAAAGCCATATGTTTACAAGTTTAAGAAGTCAAAATCACAAATGAGGCAGAGATGAAGAAAGTCACTCTGTATGAATAATCTGCTGAAACCCTAAGAAGAAAGTTAGCCAGAGAAAAACAACATGTTACACACAGTGGGACAATGACTCAAAAATCCACTGCATTTTCATGAGAAACTGTGGACGGAGGAGCAACAACATTAGAGTTAAAACATTTCTGAACAAAGGAAAATTAAGACAATTCACTGCCCACAGAACTGCAGTCTAAGAAATGCTAGCATAACTATTTCAGGATTAAAGAAATGGTAACAGAAGGAACAGAGTGAATAGAGAGTATCAGATATAGTCAATGTGAAAGGTTACTTCATTTGGGTTAACATAAAGAACAAATATAAAAGATAAAATAGTAAGGGTTTTAAAAGATAATGTAGGAGACTATCTTCATGACCTTGGGGGTAGGGAAAGATTTCTTAGACTACATTAAACTTCTACTCATCCAAAGACATATTTTCTATTGCCCAAACTGGGATGATTCTTAGAAGGAAAGAGAACATAATCAGTTATTACTCTGGAAGACTTGGAGAAGGAAACATTCTCCAAGGAACATTCTCTGATATAGGCTACCTACTTCAGGATTCTGGCCTGGAGAATTCCATGGACGGTATAGTCCATGGGGGTCGCAAAGAGTTGGACATGACTGAGCGACTTTCACTGGAAGACTAGGCATATACTGGGATAGTTAGGCACAAATTGGAAATATGGTGACATTACTTATCTAGTCACAGGTAAATGCCCAACAGGAATGTGCCCATATGTGAATCAAAAGAAATGTACAAGAAAGTTCATAGTCACATTTTTTATAATAGTTGTAAATGGTAACATCCCAAATGTTCATTACAAATAGATTGAACAGTGGTATACTCATGCAATGGAATACTATGCAGCAATGAAAATGTATTAAACACAGCAAAATACAACATGAATTCATCCCTGAAATATAATATTAAGCAAAAGAAAACAGACATAAAATAACATATGCTTTATGATTTCATTTACAAAGGTTCAAAAATGAGCAACACTACTGCATGATTTTATAAGTCAAAATAGTAAAAGAGAGTAATGATTAAGAAGGGTTTCTGGGGGTACTGGTTCTATTTCTTCACCTGTGTGATAGTTACAAAAATGTCTACTTTGTGATAATTCATCACATGGTATAGTTATGATTTTCAAACTCTGCTTGGATATTGTTCTTCAATTTAAAAATTTATAAAAACAAAACCTAGGCCTGAATGTAAAATGCAAAACTACAGAACTCCTAGAAGATAAAATAGGTTAGATGACTTTTTAGATGGAACACCAAAGTCACAACCCATGAAAGGAGTAATTGATATGCTGGGCTTCAGTGAGATGAAAAACGTCTACTCTGCAAAAGACTGTATCAAAAGAATGAGAAGAGAAGCCTCGGAGAAAATATCTGCAAAAGACACGTTTGATAAAGAACTGTTAGTCAAAATATAAAAATAATTCTTAGAACTCAACAATATAAAAAACAATCTGATTAAAAATGGGTGAAAGATTTTAGCAGACATCTCACCAAGTAGATATATAGATGGCAAATAAGTCTGTGAAAATATGCTCCACATCATATGCCATTAGGAAATTGCTAATTAAAACAATGACATACATGCATCCATTAGAATGCTGAAGATATAAAATATGATCAATGTGAAATGCTGATCAGGCTGTGGAGTAACATGAACTGTCACTGCTGGTGAGAATGCAAAATGATATAGGCTCTGTGAAAGACAGTTTGGTGGTTTCTTACAAAGCAATTGAAACTTTTATAGCAATCATGGTTTTTACACTGACCTAAAGGAGTTGAACGGAGAAGGCAATGGCATCCCACTCCAGTACTCTTGCCTGAAAAATCCCATAGACAGAGGAGCCTGGTAGGCTGCAGTCCATGAGGTTGCTAAGAGTCAAACATGACTGAGCGACTTCCCTTTGACTTTTGACTTTCATGCATTGGAGAAGGAAATGGCAACCCACTCCAGTGTTCTTGCCTGGAGAATCCCAGGGATGGGGGAGCCTGGTGGGCTGCTGTCTATGGGGTCACACAGAGTCGGACACGATTGAAGTGACTCAGCAGCAGCAGCAGCACCAAAGGAGTTGAAAGGGGTTTCCCTGGCGGTTCAGTGGTAAAGACCCCCACCTCTGCCAGTGCAGGTTCGGTCCCTGGGTCAGGAAGATCCCCTGGAGAAGGAAATGGCAGCCCACTCCAGTATTCTCGCCTGGGAAATTCCATGGACAGAGGAGCCTGGTGGGTTACAGTCCATGGGGTCACAAAGAGTCAGACACGACTTAGCGACTAAATAACAACAAAGGAGCTGTACATTTACAGAAAAGTATGCACTTGAACCTTAGAACAGCTTTGTTCATAACTGCCAAAACTTGAAGGCAACCAAGATGTCCTTCAGGAGGTAAAGGCGTGAATAAACTGTGGTACATCTAAACAATGAAACATTATTCAGTGGTTTAAAAAAAAAAAGATATGAACTCTCAAGCCATGAACATACAAGGAAGAACCTTAAATGCATATCGGTATGTGAAGGAAGCCAATATGAAAAGGCTCCATACTATATATTCCCAACTATAGGACTATGGAAAAGATAAAACAATGGAGACAGTAAGAAGATCAGAGGTTGCCAGGGGTTAGTGAAGGAGAATGAGTAGGTAGAGAAGAAGATTTTTAGGGCAACACATGCTATTATAATGGTGGATATATGGCATGATAGCTTGTCTAAATCCATCAAATGTACTCCACCAAGATTGAACTTTCATGTCAACTGTGGACTTTGAGTGACAATGATGTATCAATACAGGTTCCTCAATGTTCAACAAACACCACTCTGGTGGAGGAGGCTGATGGAGCGTGGCTGTGCATGTGTGGGGATGTGGCGGGGTTGGTATATGGAAACCCTCTGTACTTTCTACTTAGTTTTGCTATGAATCTAAACTGCTCTAAAAATAAACTATTTCCGGACTTCCCTGGTGGTCCAGTGGTTGGGAGTCCACCTGCCAATGCAGTGGACAGGGGTTCGATCCCTGTTGCAGGCAGAGTCCACATGCTGAAGGGCAGCTAAGCCTGCACACCTAGAGCCTGTTCTCCACGAGAGGAGCCCTCGCAGGGAGCAGCCGGCACACCCCAACTAGAGAGCAGCCCCTGCTCGCGGCAGCTAGAGAACGCCTGCGGGAAGCAAGTGGCAACAGAGACCCAGGGCAGCCAAAAATGAATGAAGAAGTCAGTAAAATTAATTCGTGTTGAGGTTTGACAGAAAACAACAAAAATCTGCAAAGCAATTATCCTTCAATTCAAAAAATAAATTAAAAAATAATAAACCACTTCAGTTCTTACTTACATAACATAGAAGATACACAAATAACTTGTATTCTCATCAATAATCTATCCACACTGATATGAAAACACTTAAATTCCATGGAATTTCATAAACTCCTAGTCTGGGAGAAGGCAGGATTCACCTGTGGATTCCTGATGCTGCAGGCCCAGTGTGGACAGCCCTGGGGCATGCACCTCTCACAAAGGAGCCCTCACTGAGCACTTTCTAAGGTCGGCCTGCAGTTCACGTCCTAATTCTTATGACACATTCCTTTGCGTGGCATTTTATGGTTCCAGTGATTGGGGATTCAGGACAGGCTGACCTGGGAAGCCATCTGAGGGAGCTTGGCTCTCTGCCACATCTGGCTTCTGCCTCTGGCTACCAGGCAGGGTTCTCGATTTCTAAGTTTTCCTAAGTCGGCTGTACATTGCACCACCAGAACTCAGAATGTGCTGTCAGGGAGGATGACTCACAGCCTAACAGCCTTTCCCAAAACCCCAGTTGCTGCGGTACCAGCGAGTGTTGCCAGCACCGCCTCCTAAATGGAAGCAGAAGGCCCCAGAGGGTCCCAGGGCTGCCAGAAGCCAAGGCAGGTTCCCAGGAGCACAGGATGGGAGAATGCCCTCCGGTGCCCTCTCCTGTCTGACTTGCAGCCAGGAATGCTTAACGACACATCATGACAGGACCAGCACTGGCCGATGGCCAACTTATTCCTGTCCAAAGGCTGCCTGGAAGAGTAGGGGCTCTTCTCACAGTCACTCACTTTGGTGCAGGAGCTCTTCTGGGAGAGGGTGGAAGTGTTCTTCCTGGCTTCTGGGGGAGGTGCATCCCACAGGCCAGATGGGAAAGGAAGGGAGCTGAACCAGGCTGGGCACTAGCTCTGGCCTCTGACTGGTGCTTGGCGTAGGAGACATGCTTGCAGTTCACCTCTCAGGGGCTGCCTCTGCCCAAGGGCAGCCTGGCGTGGAGGTGAGACCTACAGCATGCGGCCAGACTGCCTGGGACGGCATGCAGCCGGACACCTACCTGCCAGGGGACCCTGGGCAACTATCTAATCTCCTGAACATGCCGTTTCTTCATCTCCAAGTTGGAAGCCACAGTACCCCTTGGGTGACTTTGAGGATTAAATGGCTAATCTACAAAGTCTTTAGCAGAGTGTCTAAAATGCAAATTACTCAATAATTATTAGCTGCCACACCAGTGCCCCCAGACTCTGACAACCTCAGACCCAACAAATGACTCCACCTGGCAGACGGCCGTGTGTGTGTGTGTGTGTAAGAAGAGTTCACACAGCAGAAGCAAAACCTACAGTAGGTCAGATGATAATGACCAGAATCCCCAAATCTGGAGATGGTAGGCGGAATACTGTCCTCCAAAGAGGTCCAGCTCCTCGTCCCCAAAACTTGTGTTTCTTACATGGCAAAAGGGTCTTTGCAATTGTGACTGAGTTAAGGATCTAGAGACAGGGAGATTATTTTGGATACCAGAATGGGCCATAATTGTAAATACAAATGTTTTCATAACAGGCAGATGTGACCATGGAAAAAGGCCATGTGACATGAAAGCAGAGATTAATGTGGCCACAAGCTAAAGGATGCTGGTAGTCAACAGAAGCTGGGAAAGGCAAGACTGAACTCTCCCCTACAGCTTCATGAAGAAACCAGCCTTGTCAAGGCCTAGATTTTACTCCATAAGACTCATTTCAGACTTCTGGCTTCTAGAACACTGAAAGAATAAAAGTGAAAGTAAAAGTGAAGGTGTTAGTCACTCAGATGTGTCTGACTTGGCGACCCCGCACAATATAGCCCGCCAGGCTCCTCTGTCCATGGGATTCTCCAGGCAAGATTGCTGGAGTGGGTTGCCATTCCCTTCTACAGGGAATCTTCCCAACCCAGGTCTCCTGCATTGCAGACGGATTCTTTACCATTTGAGCCACCAGGGAAGCCCATGAATATTGGAGTGGGTTGCCATTTCCTTCTCCAGGGGATCTTCCCTACTCAGGGATTGAACCCAGGTCTTCTACATTGCAGGGAGATTCTTTACCATCTGAGCCACCAGGGGAGAGAAAAAAGTTCTGTTGTTAAAACCACTCAATGAGTAGTCATTAGTTACAGCAGCAGTAAGAAACTGATACATTATCTCGGAATCCTGCCAATGACCATGCGTCCAGACAGAAGAATGGAAGTCTGGAGGGAGAAGGCTGGCAGGGCCCTCTCTGTGTCAGAGCGCATCAGTCAGGATTCCGGGCTGAGTTCTGGGACCCGGGGAAACCGGCACGGAACTGAGGCAGAGACCGAGCCTCAAGGGCAGAGCGCTGATGGACAACAGCAAGGGACTGGCACTGCTCCATGCCCAAGCATTCCACATGCAAGCTGATGGCAGTAGGCGCCCCTCCAGGCCTTGGCAGGAGGACCTGCACCCACACATGTACTGCCAGCCTCCGTCAGGGTGAGCGCTGGGCCAGCTTTTCAAAGTGTCCTCTGTAGGCTGGTACTAGCCTGGAAACTCTTCTCCAGCAGCAATGAGATAAGGATGAACATTGAGAATAACTGCTTAGAAACTTAGAGCAATTTGGATTGCCTTGATCTTTTTGGAAATGTAATTTTACTGCTGCTGAATCTTCTGATAAAATATTTCAGCTTTTATGTTTTATATGTCTTTTATAAAAAGTAATTTTTCTAGTAATCCATTTTGATTGTATTTTATGAATACTTGTTTGTAATAAATTGGAAATTACACACATACACACACATATACACTTATAACATTGGTCCTCTACCACCAATAGGGCTCCTGAGAACCACACTGCAGGTGGAAGGGAGGAGGCTTCCAGACAACCAGGTGTGATCAGCCGGTGGTTCCAGCGGAGGGCTGGCATACAACTGCCTGGAAGATGAAGGCCAGGTGCCCAGAAGACAATACAATGCCCAGGCTCCATGATGGGCTCTTTGCTACACAGCTTAACACCCAACCACCTGCCCTGCGTGGCCTTAGGGATGGTCCCCTCTCTCAGATGATAAACGGCGTTAAGGGTAAGGCTCTCAAGGGCATACCTTTCCTTATCACCACCTTCCTGCATAATTAGGCACTTCCAAATTACCTGCACTTCCTCGGTGCACACGACCAGAGCTGGGGAGCATGCTGGGTGGCAGGTGAAGTGCACCCACTGGGAGATATTGCTACCCATAACCAAGAAGGGGGCAGCTTACTCCCATGTTGTTCAAGTAGCGCCATGCCACTCACGCACAGGACACTAGGCTGTTCTTTGCTCACTCCTGCCTCCGGATAATCCTGACAGACTAATACTGTCACTCTTACGTTAAAGAAAACCCAAAGTTGGCTCAGAGAAGCATGTACAGGGTAGTAAGTCAAGTACAGGCTTTGGAAGTAAGACCTGTATTCAACTCTCATCACTAACCAGCAGGGTAACCTTGCAGTTATCTAACAGTTCTGGACTTGAGTTTGCATATTTATAAAACATGGATACTAATACCTTCATCACAGAGTTCTTATAATTAAGTAGTTAAAGCAATGTCTGGAAAACACTTAACATTTAGCACCTGGCCCGAAGTTTCCAATAAATACTGACCTTAAAAAAGGGGGGAGGGGGAGATGGGAGCCACAACTAAGGTGTGAAAAAGCTCTAAGGACAGAGATGAAAAGAATACAACAATGAGAACATCAAGACGGAAAAATACAGAATAAAATAAAAGTAACTGACATGAGAATAGGAACTGCGGCTCAAGTCATGCACCACATTTTGTAAATACAATTTAAAAAATTATCCTGTTTACAATCAAATCGTCAAAGAATTGGAAATTCAGAATTAAGCAAGTTTATTTTTTTGACCCTCCTGAATCTAAAGTCTCTCTTCTTATTATATATACACACTCATCAGAGCGCCACATAATCAACAGTATTTAGCAAAATGTGACATTAAAATATACTTATGGATGGAACAAAAACACTTTAAGAAAGCAGTTAAAATGATTTTGCAAGCTGGGGTGCATCTGTTTGGTGTCAGATGTTTACAGCAGTTAAAGTGTGACACTGACCCCTGCCACAGTCAGGAGACACAGGGGCCACACACGTGCTGTCCTCATGTCGCGCACTTCGTATCCTGCATGAATGGGGATTGTTTGAAGCACCAATTTATATTAAGCAGGTATTTGCTGGGAAGAGAGAAACTAAAATGAAGATTGATTCTATACTATGTTTTCAGTATTAGCGTTCATACGCCAACCTGTCCACTCAAATATTTGAAACGCTTTTCTCTCTTTAAAATAAGATGGCATCTTGTTATGATCTCAAGTAGAAGTCTTCAAAGACACTTGGCCCCATGATTTTCATCTCAGAGGAACACAGGAGATGAAAAAACTGGGTTAAGAGATGTGTTCTGACAACTTAGCATGACAGCACCTTCTCTTCTTAGGCTGAGGTCAGGAAGTTGGGTTCCTACCTACCAGGACCTCAGAAGGGCAAGACAATAGCCCAAGTTCTGAACAGAGGGTCACACCAGGGACTTTTTCTATAGAAAAGCGACAGTCAACTTGGGCCTTAACTCAGCCAACTACGTATACAAGCAGGGAAAAATCCGAAGCCACACAGACCCAGTGGTCATCCCAGAAAATGAGCCAGGGCAGTAACCTGAGACGCAGAGAAACGTGAGAGCATTCGGTGCCCAGGCGAAAAGCTCCGGTGGCCCCAGCAACCTCCGAACTATGGCTGTGCAGCCGCGCTCAGCAACGGAGCTCACCAGGCCAGCCTTGACCCAATATGGACAGGTATGTGTTCTGCATGGTCCAAGTAATAGATAAGCTCTTCAGAAGAACTCTACCAGTAAATGAAGTGGAGTTTTGAGATAACGACTTAAGCAATTTAGGCCATTAATCATACAGTTACTATACTCATATTTTGAACTTCACTCTTACATAATTAATTCAGCACAAAGGATAACAAGCATATGCTACTTGCTTCAGTTCAAAAGATGATAGTATAGGTATTTATACTACAGTTTATATCATTTTTAAGTAGCTTCTGGTGTGTGCACAGGATAATGATTACTTTTAAGATGTCTAGTCTTGTGTGGTTAGATTCTTTTTTTCTTTGTTGAGATACTTAAATTCAACATTTTATAAATTATCTTGGAAGCACTTTGTATTTGGGACACAAAGACTTGTAATCCTCAAAACAATTCTCACAATGTGTCAGATCTGACTTTCCCCGTGGGTGGGTTCTTACAAGTTCACAGAGTAACGAAGGAGAATTGTGCAGTGCTGAAAGCAATTAAAAGCAGATGCACAACTTTTTCTGTAGAGTCATGGTAGTATTTCACTCAAGATACTTTTCTTTTACTCCCAGGCTTCACATACTGAAGAATGTTGCCCTCAAACTGACCAGAAGACCACCTTCCCAGTCTTTCCTACAATTTGCTGAGAATTCAATGGTGTTTGCACCCTCGTGGGAGAAACTTCTAGATGTTCTCTTAGAAGTCAAAGATAAGATCATTAATGGGCCTGAAGTTACCTTAAATTTAAAAAGGGAAAATGGCAGAAAAGCAAAAACAGAGGAATGGTCCTGTTTTTGTAAAAAGACAAAATGGGGATTGTATGTGGAAATTAATATGGATTTTCACTATGGATAAGGCAATGGCACCCCACTCCAGTATTCTTGCCGGGAAAATCCCACGGACAGAGGAGCCTGGTAGGCTGCAGTCCATGGGGTCGCTAACAGTCGGGTACGACTGAGCGACTTCACTTTCACTTCACTATGGATAAGGAGGATGTACAAGGCATTAATCGGGAAGGACAGATTTCAAACTGCTGATAGTGATTACCTCCAGGGTCGGGGTGGAGTAGGTCTTCAGGGAGAGTGACTTCATAAACATGTATGTATGGGACACACGTGGAACAAGCATGTATGTGCATTTATATGTGATACATACACATATATGCTATGCTTTTAAACTGGTGATAGTAGAGGTGAGTTTTACTTTACTTTTTGTATTTCTCAGTTTTTTCAAAAGATTTTGTTTAAAAGTAGTTCAGCAGATGGAATTTCTGAACACATAGTTTCATTTGGTTCTCAACAAAACCTCGCTCTCTCTACCCTCACCTTTTTCCCTCGCCACACCCCCACTGCTTAAAATACTGAATGGGCTTTTATTGGTATTCACACTCTGTATGGCTTAGGTGAGGTATGCTCTTGGGCACTCAGGGATATCAACTGCTAAAATCCTAAACTACTGGGACTTCTCTGGTGGTTCTGTGGCACCAGTTCAATCCCTGGTCGAGGAAACAGATTTCACATGCTGCAACTAAGGCCCAGTGCAGCCAAATAAACTTAAAAAGAGAAAAAAATCCTAAAATACTGAAATTTCCATGTTGTAAGTTGTAAATCTTCCAATATCGAAATATTCTTTATTTTTCCATCTATTATTTCTCATTGAGCACTGTGCCTTTCTAATTATTGGATGAGGGGAGAATAAGATACTTGATAAAATCAAATTAATCCTCTGAATTTATGCTGAATTGGAAATCTTAATGTCCCCAGAATGTCAGGGTGCTACTTGTTTCCCATACATTTAGCAGGGCACCTGCCACAGCATTCCAGGTCCCTATATAATACTGTTCCTTACAGCATCAGACTTCACTTTCACCATCAGACACATCCACAGCTAAGCATCATTTCTGCTTTGGCCCAGATGATCCATTCTTTCTGGAGCTATTAGTCAGCTGCCCTTCGCTCTTCCAGTGGCATATTGGATACCTTCTGACCTGGGAACTCATCTTCTGGTGTCATATCTTTTTGCCTTTTCATATTATTCACAGAGTTCTCGAGGCAGGAATACTGGAGTGGGTTGCCATTTCCTCCTCCAGAGGACCACGTTTTGTCAGAACTCTTCACTACGACCTCTCCATTTTGGGTGGACAGGCACAGCATGGCTCACAGCTTCATTGAGTTATGCAGCCCCTTTGCCATAACAAGGCTGTGGTCCATGAAGGGGAACGTAAAGAAAAATATGCACAGGAACCTGGAATGTTAGGCCCATAAATCAAGGTATATTGGAAGTGGTCAAACAGGAGATGGCAAGAGTCAACATCGACATATTAGGAATCTGTAAGCTAAAATGGACAGGAATGGGTGAACTGAATCTAGATGACCATTATATCTACTACTAAAAGAAATCTAGTAGCCCTCATAGTCAACAAAACAGTCTGAAATGTAGTACTTGGGTGCACTCTCACAAACAACAAAATGATCTTGGTTCATTTCCAAGGCAAACGATTCAACACCACAATAATCCAAGTCTATGCCCCACCCACTGATGACGAAAAAGCTGAACTTGACCAGTTCTATGAAGACCTACAACACCTTCTAGAACTAATATCAAGAAAAGATGCTTTTTTCATCATAGGGAATGCAAAAGTAGAAGGTTAGAATAACAGCGAAGTATGGTCCTGGAGTACAAAATGAAGCAGGGTAAATGCTACAGAGTTTTGCCAAGAGAATACGCTGGTCATAGCAAACACCTTTTTCCCAACAACCCAAGAGACAACTCTACACATGGATATAACCCGATGGTTAATACCAAAATCAGACTGATTATATTCTTTGCAGCTGAAGGTGGAGAAGCTCTATACAGTCAGCAAAAACAAGACCAAGAACTGACTGTGGCTCAGATCATGAGCTCCTTATTACAAAATTCAGACTTAAATTGAAGAAAGTAGGGAAAACCACTAGACCATTTAGGTATGATGTAAATCAAATCCTTAATGATTATACAGGGAAAGTGATAAACAGATTCAAGGATTAGATCTGATAGATCTAATCAGATCTATAGATCTAACAGAGTGCCTGAAGAACTATGGATGGAGGTTCATAGCACTGTTGAGGAGGCAGTGACCAAAACCATCCCAAAGAAAAAGAAATGAAAAGGACAAAGAGATAGTCTGAGGAGGCCTTACAAATAGCTGAAGAAAGAAGAGAAGAGAAAGGAAAGGGAGGAAAGGGAAAGATATACCCAACTGAATGCAGAGTTCCAGAGAAAAGCAAGGGGAGACAGGAAGGCCTTCCTAAATAATGCAAAGAAGTAATGGAAAACAACAGAATGGGAGACTACAGATCTCTTTAAGAAAACTGGATATCAAGGGAAGATTTCATGTGAGGATGGGCACAATAAAGGACAGAAACAGCAAGAACCTAACAGAAACAGAAGAGATCAAGAAGAGATGGCAAGAATACACAGCACCATACAAAAGAGGCCTGAATGACCCGAATAACAGTGATGGTGTGTTCACTTACCTAGAGTCGGACACCCTGGGGTATGCAGTCAAATGGGCCTTAGGAACCACTGTTATTAATACGAGCAAAGCTAGCGGACATGACGGAATTCCAACTGAGATACTTAAAATCCTAAAAGATGATGCTGTGAAAGTGCTGCACTCAATATGTCAGCAAATTTGGAAAATGCAGCAGTGGCCACAGGACTGGAAAAGATCAGTTTTCATCCCAAAGAAGGGCAATGCCAAAGAATGTTTAAGCTACTATACAGTTAGGCTCATTTCACATGCTAGAAAGGTCATGCTCAAAATCCTTCAAGCTAGGCTTCAAAAGTATGCAAACCGAGAACTTCCAGATGTATAAGCTAGGTTTAGAAAAGGCAGAGGAACCAGAGATCAATTGCCAACATTTGCTGGATCATGAAGAAAGTAAGAGAATTCCAGAAAAACAGCTACTTCTGCTTCACTGACTACACTAAAGCCTCTGACTATGTTCCAATTTGACTATGTGGATCACAACAAACCATAGAAAATTCTTAAAGACATGGGAATACCAGACCACCTTACCTGCCTCCTGAGAAACTTATATGCAGGTCAAGAAGCAACAGTTAGAACTGGACATGGTTCAAAATTGGGAAAGGAGTACATCAAGGCTGTCATCCTTCCCTACTTCATCAGGTTTTCATGAGGATTGAGATAAAACACATGCACCTAAATACTAGCAAGCATTCAAGAAATAGTAGTTCCTCCTTTTTGTAGATACTTAACCATTATCCAGGCTTTCCTGGTGGCTCAGTGGTGAAGAATCTGCCCTCATGCAGGAGACATGGGTTCAATCCCTAGTTTGGGAAGATCCCTTGGAGAAGGAAATGTCAACCCACTCCAGTATTCTTGCCTGGGAAATCTCATGGACAGAGGAGCCTAGTGGGCTACAGTCCACGGAGTCGCAAGAGTCAGACACAACTTAGTGACTAAACAACAAAAACTGTTATCTAGAGATGGAACCATCTGGCATGACAATGTGCTTATGAAAATCCAAACAACTCATTTGAGAATATTTTGTCCACCTAGAATGCCTTTTGCCTTATTTCTGCCTATCAAACAGGACCTCAAGGTCAAACAGAACCTCAAGGTCAAACAGAACCTCAAGGTCAAACTGAACCATTGCCTTTGTCTTAAAGCTTTTAGCCTCTACTCCCATTCCAGCCAAAAGTGAGTTGTTCACCCTCGGTGAGCACAGTGCCTCCCCTCTCTTACAATATGACTTACATTGGTGAGTTTACAATTATTTCTAACTGTGATGTTGCCCTTCCTAGGCTATTCCCTGACAGCTCAGTTGGTAAAGAATCTGTCTGCAATGCAGGAGACCCTGGTTTGATTCCCGGGTCAGGAAGATCCGCTGGAAAAGGGATAGGCTTCCGACTCCAGTATTCTTGGGCTTCCCTTGTGGCTCAGCTGGTAAAGAATCCGCCTGCAATGCGGGAGGTCTGGGTTTGATCCCTGGGTTAGGAAGATTCCCCTGGAGAAGGGAAAGGCTACTACCCACTCCAGTATTCTGGCCTGGAGAATTCCATGGACTGGATAGTCCATGGGGTTGCAAAGAGTCAGACATGACTGAGCCACTTTCAGGCTATCAACTCCCTGAAGAACCAATAATTTCTAGTTCATGACTGCACCCCTCAAAATGCAATGTTTGTAGAGTTTTCCAAGTAATAGATGTTTAGGAAATTTTTTAAAAACTAAATTATTAAGAAACTTGACCCTCTTTTCCCACAGGAAGAATGATACGGTAGGTGATTACATAACTGGTCAAGAAACTGATTTGAAATAAATTACAGATAGAATTAAGGATAGAAGCAAAGATTCAATAACTCTGAAAATAACTACACATTAATAAAATAAAATATCAAAAAATAACTATACAAACAGTAAAACTGGACTTTAGGTTCTATAAAGTGTACATTAAAATGGGAGCTGGTATATACAGTACATTGATCACAAAGGCCTCAGCATAGCACAAAGACATATCCATAACCTAAAAATAAAACTCTGCCCTTTCATACATTTTTTTCTAAGTTGTAAAACCAGTGATAACAAATACAAAGCTTTCTTACAACTAGAATGATTTGGAGGAGCAAGTTTCCTCAAAATGATGGCTTCCTTCCCCCCACCTTATAACTACCCTCATAGCCACAGAGCCATTCAAGACCATTCCTCCACCTCCATCTTGCCCTCTGGCCCTTCCCTTCCCAGCACAGAAAATTCTTAGTCATCACTTCAATATGGTGCTGGCTGGGATCATTGGCTATGTTTGCCTGCTTTATATTGAGTGACTCCCTCTCCACCACAGGTTCTGCTCTCAACTATTACACCTTCATTTCCGCTCTAAGGCTAATCTCAGACACTAGTGCTTACTGACCACTTCTTATGTGCCAGGCACCATGGTGAGTCCTTCAGAGACACGAACCAGCCCCAGCCTTGCAGATGGTGACTGGGAGCATACAAAGGGTGGTGGGCCAAGGACATGGGGGCCGGGGTAGGCAAGGGAGTCTTTGCAGAAGGAGGTTTAAAGGACAAGTCAGACAAAGAAGAGAGTGAAGGAACCACATGTTCCTGGGGCATCGGGCTGTGGAAAAACAGGTCATGTGTGAGGCACTGCGATTCTTTTTTTTTTTTTTAATTTTTATTGGAGTATAGTTTATTTATAAAGTTGTATTAGTTTCAGGTGTAAGTAAAGTGAATCAGTTCTACATATATATATATCTCCTCTGTTTTTAAGATTCTTTTCCCATATAGGACATTACAGAGTACTGAGTAGAGCTCCCTGTGCTACAAGTAGGTTCTTCTTGTTTTCTATTTTATATATAGTATTCCCAGCAAGTCTTTTGATAATAAATCAGCCAGCTCTGCCATTACACTCCTGGGAGACTGGGCAGCTCAGAATATTAGAACCACCAGAGTCAATCAAGGTCACTTGGGCATTCTCTCTGGAAAGCACAATTACATCGACTTATCTGAAGCCATTACCCAGTCTAGCCTTAACCTGTGAATTCTCAGGCATCCTAACATTTTAGCAGTCTTCTCTTAATACAGCCTATCATATTCCGATGACTGCTGTTCTACCCTTCCCCCTAGTCCTCCCCCCTCCCCCCGCTCTGCAGGGAGCCAAGCTAGCATTCCATTCTCTGGAACCGCAGGGGGCCAAGGTTCAGATCACGGTTCTCAAATTTTCACTTGTAGACATACAGGTCAGGTTCGGCCCAAAGCTGTGGCAATCCCTAGACTACATTTCTAACAGGCTTTCACTCGCTGCTGTTCTGAGGACCACAATTTGAGCAGCAAGACTCCGGCTGAGCGGAGTCGGCAAGTCACGCTGATTGAGTGACACCCGCCTCCCCCACACATCAGCTGAGTAACCCACTCTGAGCTCCAGGTTTCTCATCTTAAAACACAAAGTAACTAGAAAGTACAGGTTAGAAGGTATAGGAAGCACCTGGCACCTGGTCAGCCTTCGAGAAAGGGTGGCTCTCACAGGTAGACCAAGTACCTTTTGGGATGTTCCACCACTGCCTCAGTGACTTTTCCTTCCACTTCCTTCTACCCATTCTTGATTCTACTCTTTCTGGCCTACTCCTTGGCCATGTCCTATTACTCCCTCTTTCACTAATATTTCCACCTGCTTTCAAAAATGTCATTTTTCATGTCTTCAAAAATGAATTGCCCCTGTGACCCTAAGCCACCACCTTCTCTGTTCCAGGTGCAACTAGAAATTTGCAAGATGCTCTACCTGCCTTTCAGAGAAGGCAATGGCACCCCACTCCAGTACTCTTGCCTGGAAAATCCCATGGATGGAGGAGCCTGGTGGGCTATAGTCCATGGGGTCGCTGAGAGTTGGACACGACTGAGCGACTTCACTTTCACTTTTCACTCTTATGCACTGGAGAAGGAAATGGCAACCCACTCCAGTGTTCTTGCCTTGAGAATCCCAGGGACAGGGCAGCCTGGTGGGCTGCCGTCTATGGGGTCACACAGAGTCGGACACGACTGAAGCAACTTAGCAGCAGCAGCAGCAGCTACCTGCCTTTGCCTCGTCCACATCCCACTCCACCACAGGCTCCACTTCCACCACTGATCTCCAAATGGAAATCCTATGGCCTGTGACATCCTTTATTTCTTGATGTTGTTGAACTGTTACATCCTTTACTTCTTGATATTGGTGGCCCATCACTGCAGTGACTTAGGGAGAGGCAAGTAAAAGGCGGGATCTGACCTCTGAAATGCAGTTACAGCACATCCCTTTACAGTTTGGAGTCTCTTCCGCTGGGAGTTTGGCCAGTGTTCCCACAATGTCATCATGTCAGGGATTGCATGAACAGTTTTAACCCCAAGGACTGGCTGAATTCCTGAACAAATGGCGAGGGATGAGCCTGCACTCTACACTTGGAAGGGCACTGTTTTCCGGAGGTTTTTGACGTCCCGTGGGACTCCAAAGCACCTCTCCTCTACCACCCAAACCCATGTGGCAGGTGAAGCATGCCCGGGCAACTGGAGTCACTCCGAGAAAAAGTCTCGATCCCGCCCGCCCTGCCGCACCTCTCAGAGAGAAGGTTGGTTCTTCCTTCTGTTCAAGGAGGTCTCCACATGGTCTGGCAGAGGAAGACTTCCTAGTCCCACCCTGAATGGGGGAGGGCAAGATGTAACAGCAAAGCTATCAACAGTCACTACACCATCCTCTGTGTGCGTGCACCCCCCTACAGGCCTCATCAAGCAAGGTGGCTAGTCGAGCCTGGGATTTAGGAGCTCCAGGATCCCTTGCCCAAATACATCATCAAGTCAGTTCGTTGCTTAATAGGTGCTAAGAGTAGGGGTGGGAGTGAAGGGTTAAGAGGGAGAGTGGGAGAAAACGAGGTGCTGAAAGAACAAAAGCAAACGAAGCTGCTCAGTGGTCAACAGAGGTCACTATCCTTTAGCTGAATAACTTCTCCCATTCCTAAGGCCCAATCTGTCATCTTTTGTCCACCATGTTTTTTTTTTTTTCCCTTAATGTGAAAATTAAGGACAATCACTAAACAAATTTGGTGGGTGAAACACATTGTCCTGTAAGGAGATCTCTTCAAGGAATCTGCTCATTGTTTATGTGTTCCAGGAAACATCTCCTTCTAATCTCCAACTAAATAAACAATTTCCAGGTTCACGTGTAGACAATTCATTTGCTCACTAAGGACTCTGCCACCACCTGAACTCTCTTCTGATTGCTCTCGTAAGCCATCTGTTTGTAATCATTGCACAGCATATAAGAAGTCTTAAGAAAGCTGCCCACTGTCGGGGGACTGGGTCACCATGACGACTGAAGAGGCTGGTGAGAAACCTGGATTAAGATCTTGGCCTGAAGAACAGGGAGCAATGTGAGAGTCAGTAAGGGACGAGACAGGGCAGAGGCTTCAAAGTCAGGCGGGCACAGGGAGGGCTGCTAGGTGCGCTTCAGACTCCAGAAGAGAGATCTGTCTCACTAACCCCTGAGAGATCTGCCAGGGCAGATGGGTGCTCAGCGCAGCCCCTCTGAAGCTCAGAAAGGGAGGCACAACTCAAAAATGAGGCAACTCACTTGAACCTGCTGTGTGATGTTTTCTTGATATTTTTAACATTGATGCTAAACCTCCAGGAAGTAGGAAGAGGTGAATGAGTCACTCAGCTGATCAATGAGCAAATCTGATGGCAGGAGAGCATATAAGGTGGGCTTAAGGGATAGAGAATGAATCAGATTCCATAATTAACTTTCAAAAATTCATGTTGTTTTTGAAAAACACTGTTTTATTTTTTACCAATGTTTTGCAATCATTATTACCTAATGCCTACCAAACTTTCTTATTCAGGAAGACTCTCCAGAGAAAAAAGATTAAGAAAATAAGGATTAAGGCTATAAATGGGCCTACAGAAATCTGTAATTTTTTTAGCTCATTCAAAGGCTTCTGCATTGGAGGCTATGACATGATTTGTTGCATGAAATTAGTTCACTAAATATGATCCTCATCTTTTAACATTGTATTGCTAATGATTTTCTCTAGATTTATAATGTTGTATAATTCAATGCCCAATAAACCATTCTTTAAGTTCTGTGGAGATATGCAGTTTTCCACATTATGGATTCCTAGTAAATAAAAAAAAAACAAACACACACACACATTCTCACATTTACTATATCCTGTGAAAATACTAAGGAGAGAAGCCTGAGGAAAGGCCGAGCTCTCCATCTGGTTAAACACTGGTTCAATGTGTAGAACAAAAATCCTTGTAGATGACTTCAACTAGGTTTTCAAAAACTCAATTCAGCATTACATAATATTTGTGATTTGTCAAGTAGAATTCTCCAGAGGAAACAAAGCCAAGAAATAATAAGAAAAAAAGAGGAAAAAAAGAAAAAATGTAATAGAAAATAAGAAAAAATAATAAATAAGCCCCATGTTTCATCCTGGAGGGCTTGAAGGCCGAGTCCTCCAGACTTAAATTAGGAGGGCAGGAACAAAGACAGCTGATTCTCACCACCCATGGTAGTTACGGTCTATAAAGTCACTGCAAACGCTGAATTAATAAATACTGAACCGCTGCTCCTAGGGGAAAGCTAGGGTTAGGTTCCTGCGAGCCTCTGGTCGCAACATTTTTGTCAACCAACCTATATTATAACCTTGTTTTACCTGTGTTTCTACTGAAAGATATCTTGTTTAATACATTGATTGATTGATTAATATTGAACACATGGCCAAGAGCACTGGAACGCATGGCTGAAGGAAGCTTATCTAACACATGTATGTTCTTTACGACACAGCACAGCTTCCGTGCACTTAGGAACACCAGATAGCACTTCCACACGGTGCTTAGGGGCTCCTTAAACAGTGCGATCACCAACGAGGAGCACCAAAATGTGGAAATATCACACTATACAGACTGTGAGACGAGGACACTTGTTTAGAGACTAGAGCAGAAACAAGAAGGCAGAGAGCTCCCTTGTTCAGCCTCTCTGCCGGGGACGTGCACACTGGATGATCCAAACTGTTCACTGTTCTGCCCATGTCCCGGAATGACCATAAAAGCACTGCAAGTATTGATTTTGGGGTTATAAATTAATTTTAGGGCATAGGCAAATACAGAATGCACAAGGAGTGAGGACTGACTGTGCCTCTCTTCCACCTCAGGGATGATATTGCTATGTGGCAAGCTACTCAAAGGCACAAGACCCCTCTGAGGCCCCCTGCCACCCACCATGCTAGGGTGCTGTACCCATATTCCCTGAGCAGCCCAGTCAAGGCAGAGTTCACGCTGAACTCTCTGAAAGGCCCTGAGAGAGGAGCAGTTCTAACACCTATTTTAGAGGAGGTACTCCTACTTGTCCCCCAGAAAAGAAGGGGAAGTAGAGAGACTTCCATGTCTACACACTTCAATCAAGGACGATGTGAATTATCTCAGAAGGGCTTGCAGTTTAAACTTCAGCCCCTTTCCCCTGCAGGATATTTAATCTTGAGACAAGTGCCTCTTTATCAAGCATTCTGCCTTTTCAAATTAAATTCTGGAAGAACACCCAAAGAGCTATTCTCCTCATACTTTCCGAGCACGAACAAACAAGGGATGACCAGATGGAAGGGATCCCCGAAAGAGAAGGCACCACTTAGAAGGGCCACTTAAATCAAATCATCAGCTTTTCAAGACGCCTACGATTCTGAAGAGAAAGGACAGTGATATTTTCCAAGGGAGAGTTTTTAAAAGTTCAAAGGTGACTGACCATTAAAAAAAAAAACCCATAAGATTTAGGATAAATAAAAATATGGTTAAAAAGACATTGGATGAAGCTCAGAAACTGTCGTATTAAAGACATTAATGAATTAGTTACTATGGTTGAACAAAATAATTCAGCTCTGAGCTTTCTGGCAATACATAAGAAAGAAAATATTTTGATACACAAATTTTCATCAGTAGATAAAAGCAAACACAACGGACCATCTCAAATAGAAGAATAAGTTTTGTTGGTATTGGAGGCCAGTGGGCACTTATTGTCCCATAAAATCACCGTTATTTATCATGTCTTGCTTTCTGGGTCAGCTGATGTTCTACATGGCATCACCCTACTCAGTCTACAAGAGTTCCACGAGTTATTGCTATTTGAGTGAATCAATTGCCACAGGTGGAGGGCCAGAGACATCCTCATGAGACATCTCACAAAAACACTACCAGCTGGTCACTAACAATATAAAAAAAGCACCAGTGGACAAAAATCTGTGAAACTTGAAGATCTAATGACCCACGCAAGCAAACAGGAGAGGCCTCTTTCAAATGCCAAAGATGCATTTCAATGTCAAAAGAATGTCCCTGGTAACAAACCACAGTAAGGTGAAGGTCTGATGCGATTTCCTATTACCTAGTCGCTCCTGGGAGCCGATTTTGGACAAAATGGCTTATGGTTCACCTGGGTGAGTTGTTTTTACCTACTGAACAAAAATGATCTATTGTTGTATAATACAATCAACAGTGATAACATAATCATACCCTGAAATGATGATTTTAAGGGCCTTGACTCTTTTTCCAAATAATTGTAGGTTTGATAACTTTAAACAGTAATAACTACCCACAGGACATTATGATAAACCTGGTCATGTTCTCCCAGGTTTGACTATATCTAATTTCCTGGCACTTGGCACCCTACTTCCCAAAATGTCCCCCAAATCCCCTCTTATGATACTTTTAGCAGACCCCCACCCATCCCCCATTCCCCAGTGTGCTAGGGTAAATCAGGCTTCGTGGTCAAGGTAGTCACACCTGATTCAGACCAGATGTGACTGGTAAGTGCTCATTTCCACTCTAAAAAACTGTCCCCACTATAAAACAGACAAACAAGTGTTAATGACAATGTAGAGATACTGGAACCCTCGTACACTGCTGATGATAATGGAACTGTGTACAGCTGCTTTGCAGACCACTATGGTAGCTCCTCAAAAAGTTAAATATAGAATGACGACATGGCCCGGCAATTCCATTTCCAGGGACATACTCAAGGGAAACTAAAACACATGTCATTATATAAGTTTGCATGTGAATGTTAATATCATCATTACTCATAGCAGCCAAAAACTGCAAGCATCCTAATGTCCATAAATAATACATGTTACATCCATACAATGAAACACTTGTCAGCAATAAAAAGAAATGAAGTTCTTAAAGTACATAAAAGGTTTAAGAGTCACATCTATGACCTTGACTCCAAGACCAGCCAATAAAGGACAAAAGTCTTCCTGTGTTTAGTCAAGATTCATTTCAGTAGAAAATACTCTTATCCTAGTAGAATTTCAAGCCTTTAAAGAGAAGCCTCAAGAGTCTCATTTTACGGTAACACTGGCTGCTTTTGGTCCCCATGGATGGAGTAGCTGAAATCTGTAGGAATGAACCTCTAAAGGCTGGAAATGTGACATATTTGGGAACAATTCTTAAACTGATTAACTAGCTATAATCTAGTTTTGTGAATTTATTGCCCTGATGCTATAAAACCTGGACCTTGTGGCATATCTGTCCCTAAATATGTGTTCTTTTCTCCCCTTCAATATTGCTGCAAACAGGGGTATCTATGTAGCATATGTCTGACTTTTTTTTAATGTTTCATATACAAACTACCATAATTCCATGTGTTTCCTCATTGTAAATAAGCTTGTCTTTCTATCCAGATTTTTTGCATGTATGTTCAGTTCAGTTGCTCAGTTGTGTCCAACTCTTCGCAACCCCATGAACCACAGCACGCCAGGCCTCTCTGTCCATCACCAACTCCCAGAGTTTACCCAAACTCATGTCCATTGAGTCAGTGATGTGATCCAACCATTTCATCCTCTGTTGCTCCCCTTCTCCTCCTGCCCTCAATCTTTCCCAGCATCAGGGTCTTTTCCAATGAGTCAGTTCTTTGCATCAGGTGGCCAAAGTATTGGATTTCAGCTTCAGCATCAGTCCTTCCAATGAATATTCAGGACTGATTTCCTTTAGGATGGACTGGTTGGATCTCCTTGCAGTCCAAGGGACTCTCAAGAGTCTTCTCCAACACCACAGTTCAAAAGCATCAATTCTTCAGCGCTCAGCTTTCTTCACAGTCCAACTCTCACATCCATACATGACCACAGGAAAAACCATAGCGTTGAGTAGACAGACCTTTGTTGGCAGAGTACTGTCTGCTTTTGAATATGCTATCTAGGTTGGTCATAACTTTCCTTCCAAGGAGTAAGCGTCTTTTAATTTCATGGCTGCAATCACCATCTGCACTGATTTTGGAGCCCAAAAAAATAAAGTCAGCCACTGTTTCCACCATTTCCCCATCTATTTGCCATGAAGTGATGGGACTGGATGCCATGATCTTAGTTTTCTGAATGTTGAGCTTAAAGCCAACTTTTTCACTCTCCTCTTTCACTTTCATCAAGAGGCTCTTTAGTTCTTCTTCACTTTCTGCCATAAGGGTGGTGTCATCTGCATATCTGAGGTTATTGATATTTCTCCCAGAAATCTTGATTCCAGCTTGTGCTTCATCCAGTCCAGCATTTCTCATGATGTACTCTGCATAGAAGTTAAATAAGCAGGGTGACAATATACAGCCTTGACGAACTCCTTTTCCTATTTGGAACCAGTCTTTTGTTCCATGTCCAGTTCTAACTGTTGCTTCCTGACCTGCATACAGGTTTCTCAAGAGGCAGGTCAGGTGGTCTGGTATTCCCATCTCTTTCAGAATTTCCTACAGTTTATTGTGAGCCACACAGTCAAAGGCTTTGGCGTAGTCAATAAAGCAGAAATAGATGTACTTGTGTATATGTGTGTTCTATCAATTAACTACTTTTGTAGTTTTAATCCTATATTATTTTCTTCTACTTTGTGTAAAAGGGTAATAAATTTAAAAGCTGACCCCTCAAAAGGAATGAAGTTCTGATATGTACTATAACATGAATGAACCTTGAAAACATTATGCCAAATGAAAGAAGTCAGACACACAGGCTATATACTGGACACCTTTAGCAATGACATAAATTGGTGAAACCCCCTCAACTTTTAGTGCCTCCCTTGTAGCTTAGTTGGTAAAGAGTCTGCCTGCAATGCAGGAGGCCTGGGTTTGATCCCTGGGTCAAGAAGATCCCCTGGAGAAGGAAATGGCAACCCACTCCAGTATTCTTGCCTGGAGAATCCCATGGACAGAGGAGCCTGGCAGGCTATAGTCCACGGGGCTGCAAAAGTCGGGACACGACTTAGCACCTAAATCATCACCACCTCTTCAACTTTTAAATAGGGCATGTGAATATACTGTATTTTCAAATCATCCTATTCCAATGGGTGGGGAAGGGAAGCAGGATGGTGGGTTCCTGTCATTTATTCTTTTAGCATCATTTCAATTCAGATCAGTCGCTCAGTCGTGTCCGACTCTTTGTGACCCCATGAATCGCAGCATGCCAGGCCTCCCTGTCCATCACCAACTCCCGGAGTTCACTGAGACTCACGTCCATCGAGTCAGTGATGCCATCCAGCCATCTCATCCTCTGTCGTCCCCTTCTCCTCCTGCCCCCAATCCCTCCCAGCATCAGAGTCTTTTCCAATGAGTCAACTCTTTGCATGAGGTGGCCAAAGTACTTCAGTTTCAGCTTTAGCATCATTCCTTCCGAAGAAATCCCAGGGCTGATCTCCTTCAGAATGGACTGGTTGGATCTCCTTGTAGTCCAAGGGACTCTCAAGAGTCTTCTCCAACACCACAATTCAAAAGCATCAATTCTTTGGCACTCAGCCTCCTTCACAGTCCAACTCTCACATCCATACATGACCACAGGAAAAACCATAGCCTTGACTAGACGAACCTTTGTTGGCAAAGTAATGAATATGCTATCTAACAGGACAAATAGGATTCTTCTATTCTTTTAGCACAGAAGAATCCAATTTGTTCTGTTAGAAACTATTTACCAGAGTCTATAAGAGCATTTCAGACACAAAGTATAGAGCATAAAGTTCTGGGTACTAAAGAGTAAAAGCTTTTATTCACTTAAGCATGATCTAAGAAACAAAGGTTCTTACTTACTTAAATATATTCCAAGAAAGCGCACTGTAACATTAGAATACATGAGTTAACCCACTGCAAGATCAGCATTTGAATAAAATTTCATTTTGATCTTAGAAATAGAAAACATTTCCTATTTCTGATCAAAAAAGTGTTCTGCTCTTACCTGTCACTGAGTCTTAGCCCCCTTTTTTACTTCTCACTAATCATGCCAAAATTCTCCCTGATGGTGTGTGTGTAATCCACTAATCATTTCGCTTTGTTTGCTCCATCTTGCTTCTCTTTTGGTGAAAGTTTACAGCACACATCTCAGAGTCAATTTGGTCAATTTCCATGAAGTGACAACCATGCCCATTCCAATCAGTCTCCAGGAGAGCCTTTAAAAACTATCGCTATATCAGAAAAAAAAGTTAAGTCTCCTGTTAAGGATATTATATCACATGCCAAGTGAAAAGAAAAGTTGACCAGTACTAATTCTTATGAAATCAGTTGAAAGGGTCTCAGTGGATGGAGCAGGCACCCACTTCTAAAACAGAGAGGGGCCTCCAGTCTTTTGGTTTGCAAAATGGATTTGGGGAGAGAAATCATTTGTCTCCAAGTCTATCTGGCCTCCCCTGGAGGATGTGCCATGATGGGTTGCTGACACAGGTATGTTCCAACAAGTGCAGACAGAATGAGAAAGCCAGAGGGCACAACTACTTCTCGACATGGAATAAGAACAGTCATACAAGGAGCCAAATTAAATATAAGCTACAGAATGTATTTTGCACATACATACTGCACTGTTGTTCAGTCAATAAGTCATGTCTGACTCTGGGACCCCACGGACTGCAGCATGCCAGCCTTCCTTGTCCTTCACCATCTCTTGGAGTTTACTCAAATTCATGTGCATCGAGTTGGTGATGCTATCCAACCATCTCCTCCTCTGCTGTGCTCTTCTCCTTTTGCCTTCAATCTTTCCCAGCATCAGGGTCTTTTCCAATGAGTCGGCTCTTCACATCACATGGTCAAAGTATTGGAACTTCAGCTTCATCATCAGTCCTTCCAGTGAATATTCAGGGTTGATTTCCTTTAGGATTGACTGGTTTGATCTCCTTGCCATCTAAGGGACTCTCAAGAGTCTTCTCCAGCACCACATTCGAAAGCATCAATTCTTTGGCACTCAGCCTTCTTTATGGTCCAACTTGCACATTCATACATGACAAATAAACAAACCATAGCTTTTACAATATGTATCTTTGTTGGCAAAGGGATGTCTCTGCTTTTGAATACATTGTCAAGGTTTCTCATAGCTTTCCTTCCAGATCAGATCAGATCAGATCAGTCGCTCAGTCGTGTCCGACTCTTTGCAACACCATGAATCGCAGCACGCCAGGCCTCCCTGTCCATCACCACCTCCCAGAGTTCACTGAGACTCACGTCCATCAAGTCAGTGATGCCATCCAGCTATCTCATCCTCTGTCGTCCCCTTCTCCTCCTGCCCCTAATCCCTCCCAGCATCAGAGTCTTTTCCAATGAGTCAACTCTTTGCATGAGGTGGCCAAAGTACTGCAGTTTCAGCTTCAGCATCATTCCTTCCAAAGAAATCCCAGGGCTGATCTCCTTCAGAATGGACTGGTTGGATCTCCTTGCAGTCCAAGGGACTCTCAAGAGTCTTCTCCACCACCACAGTTCAAAAGCATCAATTCTTTGACGTTCAGCCTTCTTCACAGTCCAACTCTCACATCCATACATGACCACAGGAAAAACCATAGCCTTGACTAGACGAACCTTTGTTGGCAAAGTAATGTCTCTGCTTTTCAATATGCTATCTAGGTTGGTCATAAGTTTTCTTCCAAGGAGTAAGCGTCTTTTAATTTCATGGCTGCAGTCACCATCTGCAGTGATTTCGGAGCCCAAAAAAATAAAGTCTGACACTGTTTCCACTGTTTCCCCATCTCTTTCCCATGAAGTGGTGGGACCGGATGCCATGACCTTAGTTTTCTGAATGTTGAGCTTTAAGCCAACTTTTTCACTCTCCACTTTCACTTTCATCAAGAGGCTTTTGAGTTCCTCTTCACTTTCTGCCATAAGGGTGGTGTCATCTGCATATCTGAGGTTATTGATATTTCTCCCGGCAATCTTGATTCCAGTTTGTGTTTCTTCCAGTCCAGCGTTTCTCATGATGTACTCTGCATATAAGTTAAATAAACAGAGTGACAATATACAGCCTTGACGAACTCCTTTTCCTATTTGGAACCAGTCTGTTGTTCCATGTCCAGTTCTAACTGTTGCTTCCTGACCTGCATACAAATTTCTCAAGAGGCAGATCAGGTGGTCTGGTATTCCCATCTCTTGAAGAATTTTCCACAGTTTATTGTAATCCACACAGTCGAAGGCTTTGGCATAGTCAATAAAGCAGAAATAGATGTTTTTCTGGAACTCTCTTGCTTTTTCCATGAACAAGCATCTTTTCATTTCATGGCTGCAGTCATTGTCCACGGTTGATTTGATTTTGGAGCCCCAAAAAATAAAATTTGTCACTGCCTCCACTTTTTCCCCTTCTATTTGCCATAAAGTGATGGGACTGGATGCCATGATCACAGTTTTTTTAATGTTGAGTTTTAAGCCTAAAGACACACAATGTCCCCAAGCGATAAAAAAGTATAAAGTATGGAAATCTATTTTTGTGTAAGGGGTATGTAATCAACCCTGTTACTTTCTACTCCTTCATAATCATGTGTTTTGAAAATGAACACCAACATGATGCCTCCAGCAGGGATTAGTTCTGTAACATTTCAGTAAGGGTAAAAAAGGAGAAGGACACTTGTTTTCCTCTCTCAGTTCTATTTTTGCAAAATAATACTGACTGTGCTTAACAGCCACACAGAGAGATTGTGGACGAGCTAATCAATGACCATTTTACTAATACAGAACATATTAAAAAACATACAGAGGCTCCTCTGTCTCCCTTTTTCTCTGTGTGCACTTTTTTTTTTGTCTATCCCCCCTTTTCTCTTCATTTTCTGTCATTCTTGCTTTTCTTTTTTTTTCTCAACAGATGTTTTCACTAGCCCTCCCCTGATTTCCACGGGCAGGACTCTTCTATCTTAACTGGCCACAATATAGACATGAAGGATATCGTTACTATGTTTACTGCATAAAGTGAAAAAGATATGCATTTCCTGCTACTCTTTTTAAGGCACAGTATTCTCATTTTTTAAAAAAGTTTTTCAGGTACAAAAATTGTAGCCCAGCTTATTTTACCCTAAGCAAAGATGCATAAAGGAAAAATGGAAAACAGGAGACTAGCCACAACCTGCAGAGGAACTTCGTCAAATGTTACATGGGATTTAACAAATGTTACACAGTGAAAAAAGATTTCACTGTGAATACAAGATACTTTGCCAAAGCCACGCATGGCAAAGCCTCTGTGTGGCTGAAAGCAAAGTTGCGGTAAACTTCTCAAAGTTAGGCATAGGGCCCGGCCAAACATCAGGGTTCAGAGGACATGAGGACATCTTTCTCCCTCTCGCATACCCTTGAAAGGGACCTTAGTGGAATCAACTCTAGCATCACCCAGCACATTACAGGTCCAGTGTGTGGAGCAGACCCACCGGCTGACTATCTGGGTGGCTCCTCATAAGACAGAAAGGTTATCTGGCAATGAACATAGAAGAGGACCGAAGGTCTAGTTGACAGCCATAAATTACACTGCTGTGTTTAAATGCTAATGATTAATTAGAAACTAAATGGCATAACCGAGAGCAAAATGCAGAAGAATAAGTGTAGTTCCCAGAGTCATGCCAAAGCATTATCAATCATTGCTTAACTTCATCTTGGTTTCCAACACATGCTAAAGAGAAATATTTAACCACCTTTTCACTTGCACCTCTCAGAAGGCCTTGGGCTTACACGCAAATCAGAAGGGATTAGAGCGATCTTTTGCTCTCTCCATGGAGACAACATTCTCACCACTGCATCTACATGTATTGTACAGCTGGTTCTTTTCATAAAGACTGCAGGATAGTTTTATTACCTTCCTGAGAGAATTCTAACAGGATGGCTTCTGACTACTTTAAGGCATTAGACTTTCTCTAAATGTTTTAAAGATCTCAGGCCGTTTTTATTTCTGGACATTTATAAAGCATCAATCTCTGAAACAGAATCAGTGGTCTCTTCACAACCCCACAACACTGAAGGATGGTCTTGACAGTTGTTTCTAACTTGTTTCTCCATCTCTAGTCAGTATCAGGAGAGTCATGATTTTTTTTTTTTTTTTTACCACTTCTCTGATGAAGAAACAGCATACTTCAGGAAAATGGACCAACAACTGATTAAGAAGTGAGCCTTAGTGGAAATCATTAATGAAATGCCTGAGAATATATTTTTTATTGTGAAATCAATAAGTAATCAAATCCTAGGAAACTGATCTCTGAGGGTACTTAATATTTTCTGATTTACCAAATCACTAAATTGTATGTAAAAATTTCCAGAAGCATTTACAGAAATGGTGGCTAATTTTAAATGTTACTTTTAAAAGCACTCCTTACATAGAGAGGCCTCTTATTTTCCTGATGAACTGATTCCAAAGTAACCCTTTGAATTCAGCAAGGTCTTAAATTTGTATAGCTATATACCTGTGGCGGATTCGTTTTGATGTTTGGCAAAACTAATACAGTGTTTCAGGTTTAAAAATAAAATTAAATTAAAAGAAAAAAGATTATTGAATAAATTAGTTGTTTTTTAATATTAGTACAATGAAGTGTAAATGAGAGCTTTATTTATTCAAACTTTTTTCTGCATGTCATAGGGTATTAAATGGCCAAAAGCTGAAGTAAGAGTCCCCATACCACAGAGGCTCATCTACAGAGGACCTTGCAGCAGGGAAACAAAGTACTCCATAAGAGAAGGTACTTAAACCAAGGAAGTTAAAAACCCAAAAAGGCCCCGTGTCCCAGGTTTTACCGCTCACTCTCTCTGCCCAGGCCCTGAGGAACCGGAAGCCTGTGCAGGATGGAGTGGGGCAAGAAGAGCAGAGATGAAGGCCGCACAGCCACTCTCAGCTGGGTTTTCAAGACAAGGTCAGCCTCGAGCTGAGGGAAGCAGAGAAACACTGACTTGGAAGGTGGGGGATGGGAGTTTTGACTTAGATCAGATGGACTTTTTAATAACTGAATATGAGACTCAAAATCTGTGACAGATCCCTGAGATACAAACTGGAGATGCAGAAGAAAGAGCTCACAGAACAGGTTTGAAGGGGTGATGGGGGAGACACAACTGTCTTCCTGATGGTCCAGCCTATTCCTTAATGTGTGGGACTCTCTGCCATCTATTATATTCCGTTTGAGGCAATGGAGATATTTGCTGCTGCTGCTGCTGCTAAGTCACTTCAGTCGTGTCTGACTCTGTGTGACCCCATAGACGGCAGCCCACCAGAGCCACCTAAATATTAAATATTAAATCAAAGTTACAGTATGAAGCAAATATTTTTGCTCTCCAGTTCTGTTTTCGGCTTACATAACCCCCTTACCTTGTCCATAAGGTCCTGTGCAATCGAGCCCCTGCCTGCTCTTTGGCCTACCAAGGACCATGCCTCAACTCACTCTGCTCCAAGCACACTTGCAAACTCTCCCTGGCCCCAGAACCGTTGCATATACCTTTTCTTCTGCCTGGCACACTCTTCTCCAAATTATTATTAAGAAAAAGCTGGCAAAATCTCTGGTTATAAATGTGGATTCATCTATTTTTCCTTTCAGTTCTATCCATTTTTCTTTTAATATATTTTGAAGTATCATTATGATGTGTATAATTCTTTTAGTATTATCATATTCTCTTATTAATTGGCATCTTTTTGATTATGAGATGATAATATTTATCCTTGGTAATATTCTTAGTTCCAAAATTCATTTTTATACTAATATAGCCACTTCAGCTTTGTTCTTTAATTAGTGTTACCATGGAGTACTTTTTCTTATATCCTTTTCCTAGTAACATTTTTGTGTCTTTATACTTAAGGTGAGTATCTTGTTGACCCCAAATAATTGACTCTCACCTTTTCATTTCTGCCTTTTAGACCACTGACATTTAATGTAATTATTGATATGACTAGGTTTAAGTGATCAATTTCTTGGTTGTTGTTTCCCCCATTTTTCTCCCTTCTTCTGGATTTACTGAGTATTTTTAAAATACCTTCTATATCATTTTATTAGGTGTATTTCTCCCTTTTTTGTGGCTGATTTGTCTTATCACATTCTTTGTTCATTATTGTTCAGTTCATTTCTATTACCCTGGTACCTGGAAAAATGGCTCTAACTTAGTTGAGGTTCAATAAACTGTTGTTGAACAAACTGATAAACAGAGCTAAGAAAAATACCAACTTGGGGCTCAAAATAAGGGATATTTTGGCTAACTAAATTTCTAATCAAATAAGGGTTATTCAGAAAACTATATGCTTCAACTCTTTTTCGGCTTGAGATATTTTCTAAAATGCAGTCATTGGCTCTTCATGCTTACACATTTAGTGTCCTGGAAGTGACTTTTTGGTACCTCCTAATCATCTTTCTGAACGCCTGTGATGTTGATGTCTGAACACAGAAATGGCAGAGAAGGTACCGAATGCAATAAATCTTTACAGAGCTCAGGATGCACCCTGGAAGTTATTTATTTAGTTTCTGTTTTTTGAAGAAAATCTTAATGTGGCATGCTTTCTCTATAATCTGCCTCTGTCCTTGACCCAAAGAGGGAAAAAAATTCTTTCAGTGATGGAAGACTAAAGCAGCATACTTACTGTATGAATAAAAAGAGTAAGAGGGAAAAATCATTTCTATGTCAGACTCATAGAAACCACTATAGGATTTTAGAAACGCATTTGAATCAAATGGGATTACAATAAGGGTAGTAATGCACTAGTAAATGGTGAAGGCATAATGAAATTGCCCACACACTTGAATGCAGTCAGGGCATGATATGTAGACTAAATAATGCATTACAATAGCTCCCACAAGGGCTACACTTCTTTTGTGGTATATAAACATGACCCATCTTTGCTCTCATGGATTATTTCCAGTTTATGATTCTTTAGCAAAAACTATTCTGATGATGTGAAAATAAATTGATTTCCCTAATAATTAAATGATGATAAATGGCATATAATTATACACAATCATTCCTGTAGAGATAAAGGACACTCACAAATCTAAATTGTACCTTGTCTGAACCAAAGCTTCAAAAAAGTAATTAACAACAACTACAGATCACCTTCTAAACCTGCAAATCCTGGTATAAAGATAACCTTCTAGAACCTGGAAAGTTTAAGTAGTCAGCTGAATTAGCATTTTCGCTGTAAACCACAGCAATGACGAGCATCACTAGTCAGGAGGTGTTCTCACAGAACTTCTAGAAGATGGGATGAAGGGATAGCAAACAGAGTCCTGGAACATCTGTCTCTGGGGGGCTTATTTCTCCTGCATGATTGGGTTCTACTGGTGTGACTGTACATAGTACTTATACTATAATATTTATTTTAAAATAAGCACTGAGCCTGGGGGGTTGGGGGTATATGTGCATATGCATACATAGATCTACAGAAGAAAATAAACAGGAGTGCAGTCCTCCATTTATTGATAGCAATATAGACCACCTCCCGATAACCACTGAACTCCTAATCAAAGATGAGCCAGGTCCCAAGCTGCTCTATAGCATAACCACCTATACCACCTATTCCTTCCTGGCATAGTCAGGCAGGCAACAGGAAAAAGCAAATACTCAAATTTGAAATCAACAAGGAGATCCCCAACTTCCTATCCGTGCACTCACTAAATGACTCTGAAGTAGGGAAAATAACAGCTAGCCTGTGGCTGAGGCCTAGAAAGCACAGGGCAGCTGAGGCCTGCAGTTCTTAAGAGGCGAGAATCCGTCCTGGCTTTGTAACCTGGTACATGACTTAGGGGGGCGGGGGGTGCACAATAAGGCAGCCAGCATGCATCGACACATGCACGGATGTGCACGTGTTCTGGGGAAAGGGCTGCACTGCCCAGCGTGCTATGGACAGCCCTCGATGTAAGGGCTCACAGTCTGGCTGGACCCAGACGGCGGCCTGGTCTTGGTCCTCACAGGCCGGACCAGGCTGGTTCACCCACCCATTCACGTCAAGACTGGAGAGGAAAGGCCTTCCTTGCTCATCTGGATTAGTACAATTTCTTCTCATTTTGTGACCAAGGGTGGCCCCAAGGACTAGCCGGTCTCCCAGCCCTTCCAAGTCTGACACTGCCCAGGAGCCTCCACAGCCTCACTGCTGAGGGCTTCTGCAGCAGAACAGGCGAAGAAACCCCGCAGGTCTTGAAAGAGGACTCACAGAAACTGGATGGGTCTCACTAATGGAGGAAATGAAGGAAAACAGTAAGGAACAGATGGATGCAAATTCTCAAAGTGATGTAGCTAAAACAAAAAATATTTATTGAAACTAAATTTTTTTTAACTTTAAAAAAAATTTTAAAATACCTTGTATTCACACATTTTTTTCTTTCAGTTTTGAGATATAATTGACATTTTTTAAAAGCTTTAAAATTTGATAACTAACTGAAAGAGAATATTCACTGCCAAGAACAAAATAAGTAGTCTGTAACAGGAGTTGGCAAACTTCCTGTAAAGGTCAAGTTAGAAAATATTTTTGACTTTGTGAGCCATATGGTCTCGGTTGAAATTGCCCAACTTTGCCATCATAGCATGAGAGCAGCCATAGATAATACACACATAAATGGGTTTGGCTGTGTTCCAATACAAATTTATTTATAGAAACAGGCAGCAGAGTGGTTTTGGCGAGCAATTTGAAGTTTGGAGATCCTTGGTCTAGAAGGTCAAATAAAAAATCTATCACAACACAGGAGAAACAATGAAAAAGAAATAGATCCAGATACAAAAATGAATAGTAATTCCTGTATTCTAACCTTTTAACCTTTAAAAAATAAAACCCAATTCTATACATGATAGCAGCAACAGTGATAAAACCCAGAAAGGAAACTGATAAATATTAATTATACATTTTAAAATTAATATTAAAACTTTAAGTAACATATAAAATTCCAATCCAAATGCCAACATAGATTTTAGGAGAAATGGAAGCAACTATTTTAAAGTTCTTATGGAACAGGACATCAGAATTGACCCCCAAAAATTGCAAAATAAAGAATAGCGAGGGGAGATTTTCCCCACCAGATATAACCATATCATAAATGACATGCCCATGAAGCCTGCTCCGCCTATAGCATAACTAGGAGATGAAGCAGACAAGGAACTTCAGCTAGTGCACAGGGAAGGAAATGAACATGTGAAAGTTGCAGAAACCTTGCCAGAGAAGCGAGTCTGGCAGTTACATCTGCTTCTAGTAGCAGAACAGATGAAAACTACCTCCAGAAGGAGCGTCCCCTCCTAAATGTGGAAATACTGAAAACAAGTCTGAGGCTTGGGAACCAGGGAAATGAAGGGAAAGGACTGGGAAGTCAGCAGGAGTGAAGACGGGGGTCTTGGAGACATCACTTCTGGAGGAAGGGAGGTGACCTGGAGAGCCATATCCCCTGGATGCTTGATGGTGAAGAGAAAAAAAGAAACAAGCAACAGAAATTAAGGGTCCTTTGAGAACAAAAGAGATTCACAAAATCAGAAGAAACATCCACGCCTCCCTCTCTCCCCCAAAGGCACCATTTATTAAAGAAACTTCTCTTCTCTGTACCAAGAAGACACACAAACTGAGAAACCCAGCGGGCTCTCACCACTGCCTGCACAGTGTCACCAGCGATTGCTGGTCACAGCCATGTAAACATAAGGCATTTCAGGAGAAACAGAACACGGCAGACACACGTGAGATCAGCCGATGCTAAAGAATTTCCAGTGATGAAAAGAAATTAATTCCAGCTATGACTCTTTTCAAGTTACACTGAATGTTCCAACCATTATTTAACCGTATTTCAGAAGTAGAAAGTAGACACAAAAGAAAAACAAAACAAGAAACCTCAAATAATAAAGGTAGAAGATTAGTTCCTTTCTGAAAAAGGCAGAAGGAAGCTAAGTGCATCATCACACACCTGGCTCTTTGGCGGGGGGTGTGTGGGGGGGGGATTGTTATAACAATACAATGACTACAGAAAAGAGGTGGTGAAAAATCCATTAGAGATAGAAATCTCAAAAGAACACCAAACTATAATTCTTCTGAGCTATTATTTCAATCTTTTTAATGACTGAATTCTCTAAATTGGAAAGCACTTATTCAAATAGTTCTGAGATCCTTTCCATCTACTTTTGAGACAGTTTCTCACTGTGATTCTTTCCTGAACACAATTCCTATTGACTTTTAAAATTAAGAGATATACAATGTCCAAGGTGTCTCTCAATTTCTAAAAACTTAACACTTGAAGTTCCCTCAGGGAGTTCCATCATATATAATCTAGTTGCTAAGCAACAGGATTCTTTTAGAGCTATAATCACAATAGATAAGGAAAGGATCTGAAAGGTACATTATAAAATTCTTCAAGTAAAGACAGAATCGTATAGCTCACTCTACTTACTGATTCCAAACAAATTCCCAATGCCATAATTGTTTTTGGCAACATTTTAGGTGACATTAATGAAAAGAATATGACAGCATACTTCTACTGATGGTAACTAAAACACAAAATATAGAATACTCGGACTTCATTAGAGTCCTTTTTATTAATACAATTATATTAAATCCATCGACTTAGGAGTTTGGCATATGTCAATTTAAATAAGGGGAAAATATTTTCTTTTCCTGTTATGTACTGTGTGACCAATGATATTATGATATCAAGATGGCCATTCTTGTAAGGTTCAACGTCAAATTTCATATCAGGTCTGTGCAATTAAAATAGCAGATGTCCTCAAGCTTTTCCTGCAAAACTTTTGCTCTAGTCTTTCCAGCCATTTTGGAGGGTGATCTCAAATGAAAAATGTTAAAATATAACTGTTAACTGTAAGCTGCCTTTATTTGTTTCAAATGAATAAAATATATACATGGAGCAAGCTTTTAAATTTCTTTTTCTCTCATTGTTGGAAGATTTCTCCAAGAAGAAGAATGAAAATGTTAATATTTTGACTGGTTTTTGCCAATCATCTTTGAAGACTTAGGCTTCAGAGATAGTAATTTTGAATCTGAAGATGTGAAGGATATGTCTTCTCAACACCCAAAAATGATGTGTTGAGAAAAATATATAAACAACAAACAATGCCTCTCACAGTCAATTATTTTTCTCTCCAGCTCACTTGTATTAACAATCCATCAGTAATGCTGAAGGAGCTGAAGTTGAATGGTTCTATGAAGACCTACAAGACCTTCTAGAACTAACATCCAAAAAAGATATCCTTTTCATTACAGGGGACTGGAATGCAAAAGCAGGAAGTCAAGAGATACCTGGAGTAACAAGCAAATATGGCCTTGGAGTACAGAATGAAGCAGGAAAAAAGCTAACAGAGTTTTGCCAAGAGAATGCACTGGTCAGAGGAAACACAATCTTCCATCAGCACAAGAGAGGACTCTACACATGGACATCACCAGATGGTCAACACTGAAATCAGACTGATTATATTCTTTGCAGCCAAAGATGGAGAAGCTCTCTACAGTCCCCAAAAACAAGACCAGGAGCTGACTGTGGCTCAGATCATGAACTCCTTTTGCCAAATTCAGACTTAAATTGAAGAAAGTAGAGAAAACCACTAGACTATTCAGGTATGATCTAAATCAAATCTCCTATGATTCTACAGGGAAAGTGACAAATAGATTCAAGGAATTTGATCTGATAGACGGAGTGCCTGAAGAACTATGGTTTGAGGTTTGTGACACTGTATAGGAGGCAGTGATCAAGACCATCCCCAAGAAAAAGATATGCAAAATAGCAAAATGGCTGTCTAAGGAGACCTTACAAATAGCTGTGAAAAGATGAGAAGTGAAAAGCAAAGGAGAAAAGGAAAGATATATCCATTTGAATGCAGAATTTCAAAGAACAGCAAAGAGAGATAAGAAAGCCTTCCTCAGTGACCAATGCAAAGAAATAGAGGAAAACAAGAGAAGGGGTAAGACTAGAGATCTCTTCCAAAAAATTAGAGATACCAAGGGAAGATTTCATGCAAAGATGGGTACAATAAAGGACAGAAATGGTATGGACCTAACAAAAGCAGAAGATACCAAGAAGAGGTGACAAGAATACACAGAAGAACTGTACAAAAAAGATCTTCATGACCCAGATAATCATGATGGTGTGATCACTCACCTACAGCCAGACATCCTGGAATGTGAAGTCCAGTGGGCCTTAGGAAGCATCACTACAAACAGCTAGTGGAGGTGATGGCATTCCAGTTGAGCTATTTCAAATCCTGGAAGATGATGCTGTGAAAGTGCTGCACTCAGTATGCCAGCAAATTTGGAAAACTCAGCAGTGGCCACAGGAGAGGTCAGTTGGAAAAGGTCAGTTTTCATTCCAATCCCAAAGAAAGGCAATGCCAAAGAATGCTCAAACTACTGCACAATTGCACTCATCTCACATGCTAGTAAAGTAATGCTGAAAATTCTCCAAGCCAGGCTTCAACAGTACATGAACTGTGAACTTCCAGATATTCAAGCTGGTTTTAGAAAAGGCAGAAGAACCAGAGATCAAATTGCCAACATCCGCTGGCTCATCAAAAAAGCAAGAGAGTTCCGGAAAAACATCTACTTTTGCTTTATTGACTATGCCAAAGCCTTTGACTGTGTGTATCACAACAAACTGGAAAATTCTTAAAGAGATGAGAATACCAGAACACCCAACCTGCCTCTTGAGAAATCTGTATGCAGGTCAGGAGGCAACAGTTAGAAGTGGACATAGAACAACAGACTGGTTCCAATTTGGGAAAGGAGTACGTCAAGGCTGTATTTTGTCACCCTGCTTATTTAACTTATACGCAGAGTAACATCATGTGAAATGCCAGGCTGGATGAAGCACAGGCTGGAATCAAGATTGCTGGAAGAAATATCAATAACCTCAGGTATGCAGATGACACCACCCTTATGGCAGAAAGTGAAGAAGAACTAAAGAGCCTCTTGATGAAAGTGAAAGAGGAGAGTGAAAAAGTTGGCTTAAAACTCAACATTCAGAAAACTTAAGATCATGGCATCTGGTCCCATCACTTTATGGCAAATAGATGGGGAAATGGTGGAAACAGTGGCTGACTTTATTTTTTTGGGCTCCAAATCACTGCAGATGGTGATTGCAGCCATGAAATTAAAAGACGCTTACTCCTTGGAAGGAAAGCTATGACCAACCTAGACAGCATATTGAAAAGCAGAGACATTACTTTGCCAACAAAGGTCCGTCTAGTCAAGGCTATGGTTTTTCCAGTGGTCATATATGGATGTGAGAGTTGGACTATAAAGAAAGCTGAGCGCTGAAGAATTGATGCTTTTGAACTGTAGTGTTGGAGGAGGCTCTCGAGAGTCCCTTGGACTGCAAGGAGATCCAACCATTCCATCCTAAAGGAAATCAGTCCTGAATATTCATTGGAAGGACTGATATGGAAGCTGAAACTCCAATACTTTGGCCACCTGATGTGAAGAACTGACTCATTTGGAAAGACCCTGATGCTGGGAAAGATTGAAGGTAGTAGGAGAAGGGGATGACAGAGGATGAGATGGTTGGATGGCATCACCGGCTCAATGAACATGAGTTTGAGTAGGCTCCGGGAGTTGGTGATGAACAGGGAGGCCTGGTGTGCTACAGTCCATGGGGTCACAAAGAGTCAGACATGACTGAGCGACGGAACTGAACTGAGGTGCCTCCAGGTAAAGGCCATACTTTGTCACTGGAACCTGACTACTGCAACACCTTATCCTTTAAATGTGTACCATTTGCGATAAGATTGCAACATGCTTGGAACATTGCTTTCTTCATAATTACTTTGAGCCAATATATTCATATAGAAAAATGCAAACTACCCTCGGAAGAGCGCCTCATGGTGCTCTAACCCAGATGTTCACCCCATGAGCCTGGAGCCTCCTGCTCTCTGCTCCTTGCACACTGAGTAATCTACTTGCTGCCTTTTCTGGGCCTGTGTTTACAGAAAAAAATCACTTCTATCGCTTAAATGACATTTGCTCTCTAAAAATACGATGTTTTACTCAGTAATAGGATATGATTCATAAGTGGAGAGACTAGACTTGGTTAAAAAAAAAAAAAAAGTGACCTCAATGGAAAGGCTGAAATAGAGAATTATCTACTCAAACTCTAATGCCTTTGAAGATGGCAACAGAAAAAAACAATCGAAATATTGATCAGAAACAGTCTTCTTTTCTACCAAAGCAGCCATTTTCCATCATTGAAAATCTTTTCACTCCTCAAAGGCTGCCTCTGCCAGAGAGAAGGATGAAGAGTTACATCAACAGCTCCCTTCCAAATAAATCAATACAACGCCAATCGCTTTCCATCTGTTCCTCAAAAAGGAAATGTGTGGAAATGTGTTCCTCAAAAAGATCCTCAAAAGTATCTTCCTCAAAGAAACAACAACAAACATAGTTAATTAGGCCACTGACCTTCTTGTATCAAAGTCAGAAACAATGGGATAATAGGAAATTAAGACCAACTTTCCCAAGAAGGACAACTAAAAATACCAAACACTGAAAACATCCTCCTATAAGCCTCAAAGGAGGACCAATACTATGAGGAATTTCCAAGCCCAGTTCTAGAACATTAGAACCCAGTTGGGTAGATGTACTGCCAGGAGTATTTGCTGATTTAATCTAAAAAGCTGTGAAAGTGAGCCTCTTATTTTAACAGTTTTGGGGAAACGAGGAGCAATATAAAAGCCAAGGGCCACCAAAAGTGGAGAATGTCATGAACCATGTCCAGCTCACCTGTGGCCCCAGTGGGCTACGAATGGGGGAAGAGGTGAACCTCCCTTGGCAGACTCGCAGCAGTTTGCATCAACTAACTCATCCACGGACTCTCAAGCCTGAAGCTCAGATCAAGCCAGTCCCCACCACAACCCCCTACCCTTGGCAGAAGTGAAAGAAATGCTCTGTGAAGGATAACCAGGCACATGTGATGATTTCAGTGAGAACCAACAGCAACAACAGAAAGAGAGACACTGAAATGAGCAATTGTGGACTCTAACACAACTGTACTTACAACATTCAAAGAAATTAAAAGCAAAGTCTGAATTTTCAGCAGGGAATTGAAAATGGTTTTTTAATGACTTGAGAAAGAACCAAATAAAAATTCTAGAATGAAAGAAAAAAAAAGAAACAAAATCTATAAATCAGTGGAAGGATTTAACAGCTGATAAGACATAACTGAACAGAGAATTAGTAAATCACAAGATGTCAGAAAAACTATGCAGAATGTATCACAGAGAGAGACACAAAGATGAACTTGGAGTTCAAGGAGATGAGCGAGAAGTTGAGAGAGAAGCATCATGTAAGGAGGTCACGGCTGAGAATATTTTAGAACTAGTAAACGACATCAATCCATGGACTCAGAAGAACTTACAATTCTCAAGCAGTATAAATAAGAAGAAACCCACACCTACGCATTGCACAGTGAAACTGCAAAAAATCAAAGAAAATCTTAAGAGCCAGCCAGAGGGAAAATTATAATGACCTTCAAAGAAATCCTCAGAGTAATACTTCTCAGCAGCGATAAGAGAAGCCAGAGATGATGGGATGACACCTTCCCCTGAAAGTACTGCTCACAGAAAACAACGACCACACTAGAATTTCATATGCAGCAAGAACACGCTTCAAGAAAAAAGGTGCAAGCGACCTCAGTGTCCACTGACAGACACATGAATAGAGAAGAAGTGGCACATATATACATTACTCGGCCATAAAAAGAAAGAAATAAAATCATCTGAGGAACAAGGATGGACCTAGAGATTATCATATTAAGTGAAGTAAGTCAGAGAATGACAAATATATCACCTATATGTGGAATGGAATCTAAAAAATGATACAAATGAACTTAATTAAAACAGAAACAGACTTACTGACATTGAAAACAAACCTATAGTTACCAAAGGGGAAGAGGAGGAGGGATACGTTGGGAATATGGGCTTAACAGATGCACACTACCATATACAAAACAGGTAAACAACAAAGGATTTACTGTATAGCTATAGTCTGCATCTTGCAACAACTATAATGGAAAATAATTTTAAACACTATATATACATATATATATATGTATTTAAACACTATATATACATATATATATACATATATATACATATATATACATGTATATATACACATATAACTGAATCACTTTGCCATACACCTGAAACTAACATAATATTGTATTCAGCTCAGTCATGTCCAACTCTTTGTGACCCCATGGACTGCAGCATGCTAGGCTTCCCTGTCCATCACCAACTCCCAGAATCCACCCAAACCCATGTCCATTGAGTCAGTGATGCCATCCAACCATCTCATCCTCTGTCGTCCCCTTCTCCTTCTGCCTTTGATCTTTCCCAGCATCAGGGTCTTTTCCAATGAGTCAGTTCTTCACATCAGGTGGCCAAAGTATTGGATTTCAGCTTCAGCATCAGTCCTTTCAATTAATATTCAGGATTGATTTCCTTTAGGATGGACTGGTTGGATCTCCTTGAAGTCCAAGGGACTCTTAAGAGCCTCCTCCAACACTACAGTTCAAAAGCATCAATTCCTCGGTGCTCAGTTTTCGTTATAGTCCAACATCCATACATGTCTACTGGAAAAAACATATCCTTGACTAGACGGACCTTTGTTGGCAATGTAATGTCTCTGCTTTTTAATATGCTGTCTAGGTTGGTCATAGCTTTTCTTTCAAGGAGCAAGCGTCTTTTAATTTCATGGCTGCAGTCACCATCTGCACTGATTTTGCAGCCCCCTCAAATAAAGTCTCTCACTGTTACCATTGTTTCCCCATCTATTTGCCATGAAGTGATGGGACCAGATGCCATCATCTTAGTTTTCTGAATGTTGAGTTTTAAGCCAACTTTTTCACTCTCCTCTTTCACTTTCATCAAGAGGCTCTTTAGTTCTTCTTCGCTTTCTGCCTTAAGAGTGGTGTCATCTGCATATCTGAAGTTATTGATACTTCTCCCAGCAATCTTGATTCCAGCCTGTGCTTCATCCAGCCTGGCATTTCGCATGATGTTACTCTGCATATAAGTTAAATAAAGAGGATAACAATATACAGCCTTGATGTACTCCTTTCCCAATTTGGAACCAGTCTGTTGTTCCATGTAATGAAGTAATATTGTATGACTTCAATTTAAAAGAAGAATTAAGGTGTAATAAAGATATTATTAAATGAAAATAGTCTGCCAAAGACCTGCAACAAAGGAAATGAGTGTTCAAGCAGAAGAAAAATGTTTCCAGGTGGAAGAAATATAAGAAGGAACAACAAAAACGGGACATGTGGGTCAACCTAAACAATACTGACTGCAGAATGCAGTGTCTCATGGGGTTTACTACATACTGGGATATACAAGACCACACAAAACATACAAGACCACAACAGCATGTAAGACAAAAGGGAGATGAACCTTCCAGACTCTTGGAGGCATGGGCCATGCAGACTTTGATAAGTTACAGGGGCATGTTCTATTTTCTCTGGTAAGCAAGAAAAGAAACATACTTGTGAGAAGGAGGGATCAAATAGTTTTTTTTTTCCCCCAATGTAATCCACCTAAAAGAAGAAAGGAATGAAACATAAAACAAATGGGACAAACAGAAAGAAAAAAAAAAAAGGTAGATTTAGACCCAAATATAATCAGTGATTACATTAAAGTATGAATTGCCAGGGTCCAGCCCCGGCTGATCCAGGGTATTCGAAGGAGAGACGGCATCGGCGACCTATTTATTTAAATATTCATCAAAGATATAAAGAGTAATAGAATGAGGATAGCTCAGTGAAGAAATTCAGTGGAGAAGAGAGGCTGAATAATTCAGCCAGAAGGTGAGAGAAAGAACGACATGGGGAGACCAAGTTTCGGTGAACAAGGCCCGCACTTTATTTTCCAAAGTAGTTTTTATGCCTTAAGTTATGCATAGAGGATAATGGGGAAAGGGGTAGAGTCATGCAGTAAGCCAGGCTTTCTTCCTGCAAATTTATTATATGCAAAAGTTTAGGTGATTTGCATCATCTTCTGGCCCTGAGGCCTGTTAACATTTTAAGACGCTTTCTTCAGAAAACGTATTTTTCTCTAAAGGTGATTAGGCAGGCGCCACCCTCCAAAAGCATTAAAGTTGCATTCCTATAGGGCAAAGGTGTGGTGGGCTACAACAAAAAAGAATTAACTCAAGGGTCCAAGGTTACAAACATTAAAGCTACTACTTACACCAATTATATTAATCAATACACTGCCAGGGACACAGCAGGTAAGGGATATGGAGACTTAGCAGCAAACATTGGCCCAACAAGTGAAAAACCCTTCACCAATACAATTTCTAATCAATCTTTTAACTGCTCAAAGGACTCTGTATTTAGACAGTTTAGAACATCTCATGCCTCTCACAGTTGGGAGGCTCTGAGCAATCACATGTGGCCGGAAAAACCTATTCAGGCAGGCTAGAGGACTTCCAAAGAAGTTTGTAGGTTGAAACACTATCACACCCAGGAACTTTATTAACTGGAGCTATAAGTTAACTCTTTTTTCAGAGAGAGGTAGTGGGGGACAGCTCCCACCTCCCCGTAAAGTCAGAGGTGTAGGTGAAAGCACAAAGCAGAAAGTAGGCAGACTCTGGTTTTGGGGGTAGATGCTCGAGAATTTCCAGGGGGACTCCTGAGGCTCGATCCCGCCTTTGCGTATGCCGAGCCTCCTTCCTCATGACCTTTGCCATGGGCGGAGTTCCTCACACTGGCTCCTGGCAGTGATAGACTTCCAGCTGAGCTATTCCAGATCCTGAAAGATTATGCTGTGAAAGTGCTGCACTCAATATGCAATATGCTGGCTCCCGGCAATAAATATTAGAATAAAAGAAAATTGGTATGGAATCACAGAACGTTACAATGCATGGTGGCTTTAGGGACGGCAAGCCACCCCGCTATTCTTGCCTGGAGAATTCCATGGACAGAGGAGCCTGGTAGGCTATGGTCTATGGAGTCGCATGGAGTTGGACACAACTGAGTGACTAACACTTAGAGTTACTCTAAATTTCAAAGTTCCCCTCACTCTCCTGTTTAACCCCACAGCTATCAGGATAACATGTACATTCCTAATCCCATTTTACAAAGAAATCAAGGCACAAGTTAAACAGCAAACAAACGGGATAGAAACCTTGGCAGTCTGACTCCAAAATCCATGCTCTTGGCTATTATTGTTGGACAACTTCCCCAATTTCCAAAACCCTCTGTAAGAATCCATATTGTGGCTGAATGATGCTACTACAGACGGCTACTTCATCAAGAGTATCTATATTACGTACTTTTATACCTGGACCTAGAAAGAAAACACGCCTCACGATGTTCAGCCAAAATCCATTTGCAGCAGCATGGTATGTCTCCTCTAGCCCTTGGCACCCGCTCCCTGTACCCGTGGAGAGGAGGCTTGGTGGTTCAGGAAACCAGGCTTCTTCTCTGGAGGTGTCAGGGAAGCTGGAACCAGGGACCCCGCTGGAGAAGTCAGGACAGGAATGCTGTAAAGAAGTTGAGGCCTCCCACACCCGACTCAGGCTGTGGACCATGGAGACAGAGTTATTGCTGGGCGGGCAAGAATGTGGAGGTTACTGTCACACAGGAGAGCAAGAAACCTCTTCTCCTTTCACTAAGAGAGCCGAGCTGATGAACAGGGGAAGGCATCCCACAACCTCAGGACGACTTGCTCTTTAAGCATCAAAGACGGACGTTTCACCAGGTCCCCCCTCGTCATGCAGCTCGGGGGCAGGAGGGGGACCTCCCTCACCTCTCCCCTGAATCCTCAGAGAGGGAACAAGGGAGGGGAGGGACTGAGCCCCGTCAACAGTGAGCAAGGATTTCTGACTCATGTGACCTTGTTTCCATTCCCAACTTTAAAACAGAAAAACCTTGAACAAGTTATTTTACCACTCTATTTATTAATTTGTATCTACCTCACAAAGTTGCTAAGAAGACAAAAATACAATAAGCCCACCTAAAGAGCCCAGGGCAGAGCCTGACAGAGCCAGGCAGACAATAAATGTGAATTTCTTATAATGCCTTCCAGTTGGACGAGAAAGAAGTAGCTCATGGGTACACACGCTTTTCTACTTAAATATTAGTTTCACTGTGTGGCTTGTGCTTATGCTGTTTTCAAGACAGAGGCAACGAAGACAAGCAGTAATTATATAACAGGGATGTGTGCACATAACCTGACCAACAGAAGGAACCCCTGTACGCATCTTATACAAGTCCAGCGCTGGCTTGAACCTGCTGCTTTTGTTTTCACAAACCTTCATGTTTTCCAGGAATCCAATCCAAGCTTGCAGACTCTTCAGCCAAATGACTTGTTCTGTGCTGGAATGCTTGCCCCCACCCCCCGGGCCCAAACTCAGTTCCTCTCATTTTCATCAGTGGAGAATGAAGTGCTTCTAAAGCGACATGCTTCAGGTGACCAAGACTGAGCAGCCTTGACAGCTGCAAAGTCTGGATCCTGCCAGTGCCTTCCCCAGCTCTTCTTACTCTGCCTAGTAACTGCTGCAAATGCAGCAAGCTGCATCCCACACATTTCTGAGACATCCACTACTTCAGAAAATGCTGGCAGGTAAATTAAGGACAAAGACAAAAACCTCCGTTCTAAATGCTCCTGATTCCTCTTTCCGTCACAGCACCTTGCTTTGAGCTCTTTTTGGCCATATCTGATGGATATGACCAACGTGGGTCAGAGAACCTGAACTGTGCCCTGAAGTTTAAATGGCCCTGCCAAAGAGTCACAGGCTTATGCTGGGGTTCAACTCTGCCACTCAAAATGCTGTGTGGCCTTAGACCACTCGTTCAAACTCTCTGAGCATAAATTTGCTTAACTTTCACAACAACATAGCAGGACTATGAGAATTAAGTGCATGACTCAGTTCAGTTCAGTCACTCAGTCTTGTCCGACTCATTGCCACCCCATGGACTGCAGCACGCCAGGCTTCCCTGTCCATCACCAACTCCCAGAGTTTATTCAAACTCCTGTCCATTGAGTCGGTGATGCCATCCAGCCATCTCATCCTCTGTCGTCCCCTTCTCCTACCACCTTCAACCTTTCCCAGCATCAGGGTCTTTTCAAATGAGTCAGCTCTTTGCATCAGGTGGCCAAAGTATTGGAGTTTCAGCTTCCATACCAGTCCTTCCAATGAATATTCAGGATTTATTTCCTTTAGGATGGACTGATTGGATTTCCTTGCAGTCCAAGGGACCCTCAAGAGTCTTACCCATATTTCAATGCCATTCTCCCAAATCATCCCACCCTCTCCCTCTCCCACAGGCATTGAAATATGTATAATATCATATATGAAACGAGTCGCCAGTCCAGGTTCGATGCACGATACTGGATGCTTGGGGCTGGTGCACTGAGATGACCCAGAGGGATGGTATGGGGAGGGAGGAGGGTTCAGGATGGGGAACACATGTATACCTGTGGCAGATTCATTTTGATATATGGCAAAACCAATACAATATTGTAAAGTTAAATAAAATTAAAAAAAAAGAGTTTTATCCAACACCACAGTTCAAAAGCATTAATTCTTCGGCACTCAGTTTTCTTTATAGTCCAACTCTCACATCCATACATGATCACTGGGAAAACCATAGGCTTGACTAGATGACCTTTGTTGGCAAAGTAATCTCTCTGCTTTTTAATATGCTGTCTAGGTTGGTCATAACTTTTCTTTCAAGGAGCAAGCATCTTTTAATTTCATGGCTACAGTCACCATCTGCACTGATTTTGGAGCCCAAGAAAGTAAAGTCTCTTACTGTTTCCATTGTTTCCCCATCCATTTGCCATGAAGTGATGGGACTGGATGCCATGATCTTGGTTTTCTGAATGTTGAGCTTTAAGCCAACTTTTTCACTCTCCACTTTCACTTTCATCAAGAAGCTCTTTAGTTCTTCTTCACTTTCTGCCATAAGGGTAGTATCATCTGAATATCTGAGGTTACTGCTGTTTCTTCTAGCAATCTTGATTCCAGCCTGTGCTTCTTCCAGCCCAGCGTTTCTCATGATGTACTCTGCATATAAGTTAAATAAGCAGGGTGACAAAATACAGCCTTGACGTACTCCTTTCCCAAATTGGAACCAGTCTGTTGTTCTATGTCCACTTCTAACTGTTGCTTCTTGACCTGCATATAGATTTCTCAAGAGGCAGGTTGGGTGTTATCGTATTCCCATCTCTTTAAGAATTTTCCAGTTTGTTGTGATACACACAGTCAAAGGCTTTGGCATAGTCCATAAAGCAGAAATAGATGTTTTTCTGGAACTCTCTTGCTTTTTCAATGATCCAGTGGATGCTGGCAATTTGATCTCTGGTTCCTCTGCCTTTACTAAATCCAGCTTGAACATCTGGAAGTTCACAGTTCACATACTGTTGAAGCCTGGCTTGGAGAATTTAGAGCATTACTTTACTAGCGTGTGAGATGAGTGCAATTGTGCGGTAGTTTGAGCATTCTTTGGGATTGGAATGAAAACTGACGTTTTCCAACTGACCTTCCCTGTGGCCACTGCTGAGTTTTCCAAATTTGCTGGCATATTGAGTGCAGCACTTTCACAGCATCATCTTTCAGGATTTGAAATAGCTCAACTGGAATTCCATCACCTCCACTATGTTCATAGTGATGCTTCCTAAGGCCCACTGGACTTCACATTCCAGGATGTCTGGCTCTAGGTGAGTGATCACACCATCGTGATTATCTGGGTTGTGAAGATCTTTTTTGTACAGTTCTTCTGTGTATTCTTGCCACCTCTTCTTAGTATCTTCTGCTTCTGTTAGGTCCATACCATTTCTGTCCTTTATTGAGCCCGTCTTTGCATGAAATGTTCCCTTGGTATCTCTAATTTTCTTGAAGAGATCTCTAGTCTTTCCCATTCTATTGTTTTCCTCTATTTCTTTGCACTGATCACTGAGGTAGGCTGTCTTATCTCTCCTTGGTATTCTTTGGAACTCGGCATTCAAATGGGCATAACTTTCCTTTTCTCCTTTGCTTTTGGCTTCTCTTCTTTTCACAGCTATTTGTAAGGCCTCTCAGACAGCCATTTTGCTTTTTCGCATTTCTTTTCCTTGGGGATGGTCTTGCTCCCTGTCTCATGTACAATGTCACGGACCTCCATCCAAAGTTCATCAGGCACTCTGTCTATCAGATCTAGTCCCTTAAATCTATTTCTCACTTCCACCATATAATTGTTAGGGATTTGATTTAGTTCATACATGAATGGTCTAGTGGTTTTCCCTACTTTCTTCAATTTAAGTCTGAATTTGGCAATAAGGAGTTCATGATCTGAGCCACAGTCACCTCCCAGTCTTGGTTTTGCTGACTGTATAGAGCTTCTTCATCTTTGGCTGCAAAGAATATAATCAATCTGGTTTCGGTATTGACCATCTGGTGATGTCCACGTGTAGGGTCTTCTCTTGTGCTGTTGGAAGACGGTGCTTGCTATGACTAGTGTGTTCTCTTGGCAAAACTCTATTTTGCCAAGTTTTTGCCAAAAACTAATGTCTTTGCCCTGCTTCATTCTGTACTCCAAGGCCAAATTTGCCTGTTACCCCAGGTGTTTCTTGACTGCCTACTTTTGCATTCCAGTCCCCTATAATGAAAAGGACATCTTTTTGGGGTGTTAGTGCAAGAATTAAATTTTATGGTAGACTTTCTATGCATAAAAGAACTCAGTGAAGCTGTTCCTGTTGTAAAAATATAAACCACTATAGCTCCTATGTATTTGGATACAATTTATTAAGTATTGTTGTCATTGCTGCTGTTCAGTGGCTCAGTTGTGTCTGACTCTTTACAACCCCATGCCCTGCAACACGTCAGGCTTCCCTGTCCTTCACCATCTCCTGGAGTTTGCTCAAACTCACATCCATTGAGTTGGTGATGCCATCCAACCATCTCATCCTCTGTTGTCTCCTCTGCTCCTGCCCTCAATCCTTCCCAGCATCAGGGTCTTTTCTAAGGAGTCAGCTCTTCATATCAGGGAGCCAAAGTATTGGAGCTTCAGCATCAGTCCTTCCAATGAATATTCATGGTTGATCTCCTTTAGGATTGGCTTGATCTCCCTGCTGTCCAAGGGACTCTCAAGAGTCTTCTGCAACACCACAGTTCGAAAGCATCAATTATTAAGTATTAATGGCATCATTTGAAGATATCTGCTTCTGCTACCGAAAGTGTGATGACCTTCCAGCCAGATGCTAGTTATGTCAATGGATGAATACTAAAAGAACCATGTGTATCAGTCAGCACAGGTTCCCATAACAAAAACCACACTCTAGGTGGCTCCAACAGCAGAAGACAATTTTCTCACAGCTCTGGGAAGCCCATTTTCAAGGAGCCAGCAGATGGGGTTTCTGGTGAGTATCCTCTCCCCAGCTTGCCACCTTCTCACCGTACCCTCACACTGCAGAGAGCCAGTGAATCAGTGTCTCATCTCTTTGGGCACTAACCATCCTGTGCCAAGGCCCCACCTTTATGACTCATTCAGCCTTAACCTCCTCACTGAAGGCTCCAACTCCAGTAGAGTCATGGTGGCTTCATCCATGAATCTGGAGTGAGGAGGGTGGGGACACAATTCAGGCCATAGCACCATGTTTGAGGTGTGAATTTCCAGAGTTTTTCTGGCATAACTAGATATCCCTTTCCCAACAGAGAAGCAGGACTCTGCATGTGCACCTACAGGGCTGACTGAGTGGACATAACACCCTGGCTTCATCACACCGTGGACATGGGGCTTCTGCCTGTCATGATGTCGTGTAATCGGGTCAGGGAGGTTTTGTCCCCCGAGGCCAGTGATCTTGTTGTGGATGGGGAAGAAATCACAGCTCATTAAAAAAGCTAATTTAATTTGGGGTTTCAATTTAATTTATGAGGATATAAATAAAGCATCCCACTCAGTGTATAGCTGTGCTCTCTCTCATGCCCCCATCCAAACAGGAAGTTCCAAGTTTCTCTGCAGGCTTCCCTGGTGGCTCAGTGGTAAAGAACCCACCTTCTAATGCAGGAGACAGAGGTTCGATCCCTGGGTTGGGAAGATCCCCTGGCGAAGGAAATGGCAACCCACTCCAATATTCTTTCCTGGGAAATCCCATGGACAGAGGAGCCTGGCAGGCTACAGTCCATGGGGCTACAAAAGAGTTGAACACAACTTAGCAACTACCAATAATGAGTTTCTCTGTACCTTGGTCAAATATCAATCACTATGACTCCAATCAATATTTTTTGGGAGCTAACCACAAATCCAGTACTTCTTTGGGCCCTTGGGCTCCAACTGTGAATAAAACAGGCAACAACCCCTCCCCTCATGGAGCTGGCAGTCTAGTGAACACTTATTACCCCTTCACTTTCCATCTCTGCCAAAAATATTCCTTACTTTCAGAGTCAGAGTCAGCTTTGGAAGCCTACCTGTAACAGGGAGTGTTACTTCACCTCTCTGCATCTCTGTCTTTGCAGCTCTCCAGTGGGGAAGGGCAGGCATGGTCTAGCTGTGCTATTAAGGCAGACAACATCATGTCAGTAACATACCTTGGATTTTTCTGTTTGCTTACCTGAAACCTCTTATGGCTCATACAGCGAGGGGATCAAACAAAGCGATCTTAAAGGAAATCAACCCAGAATACTCATTGGAAGGACTGATGCTGAAGCTGATGCTCCAGTATTTTTGATGCGAAGAATTGACAAATTAGAAAAGACCCTGATGCTGGGAAAGATTGAGGGCAGGAGGAGAAGAGGGCAGCAGAGGATGAGATGGCTGGACGGCATCACCTACTCAATGGACATGAACTGGGGCAAACTTCGGGAGATGGGGACTGACAGGGAGGCCTGGCATGCTGCAGTCCACGGGGTCGCAAAGAGTCAGACATGCCTAGGCGACTGGACAACAGCAACAGCCTGAAACCTCAGACTGTCCTGCGTGAGCCCCTGGACAGCATGGCACAGGGATAGGGGAATAAGGGAGCCAAGGGTAGCGGGCAGAAAGGAGCCACCTCTGTCAGAGTCAGGACAGGGCTTCTACCTTTACTGAGGGAAATCAAATCTGCACAGAACACTGGCCCCGGGGAAGCCATGTTCTAGCCTTGATCCAGCAGAAGGACTCATCCCCAGTGCCATGACACTCTCCCCTAAGGTAAGCATGGTGCTACGCTTCCGGGATTTCACGAGGATGATGATGATGTGAGCAGAACACCTAGCCTAAAACCAGGCATGCAGTACCTGGTCCATGAAAGAGAGAGTGATCTAGATGTGGGGCAGCTCACACACAGGACTCACCACGGCTCTGTCTCCCTCACTGGACTCAAGGTCACGCCTGGGGCCCCGTGAGGCCATCAGGGGTGCAGTCATTGTGACAGGACGTGGAGGGAGATCCGGGTGAGACGCATGCAGCTCAGGTTTGAGTGCCAACACACGACAGCCAGCATCATGGCTGGCAGCGGGGCCCTGGAAGACAGCCCGGAGCCTCATGGAGGGCTGGCCCAGGAGAAAGAGAAGAAAGGCATGCCTATGGGCCACCAGGGCCTGTGCTGGGGACAAAGTGTCTCAGCAGGCCAAGGAGACTTATAGTCTGAGCATGGCGTGCTAGCCAGAGGCCAAGCTGTGCCTTGCCTAGAGAAAATAAATGTCCACGACATAAGGATGAACACTAATCACCTTTTTTGTGCATTTTATTTATATGTAAAGTACTGTTTAAGTGTTTTGCCTATAAATATAATCCTTATCCCCATTATATAGATACAGAAATGGAAGCACAGACAGGTTAAGTAACTTGCCCAAGGTCACAAAGCCCATCACTGGTGGAGCGGAAATCAAACCTAGAGTCTGAGGTGCTCTCACCAGGGAGGAGGACATCACACTGCCCGCTGTCTCCCTCTCCATTAAAAAGCTTAGTCCCTCTGCTCCAGAGGCTCATCACTCTCCAGTCTCCTCCAGCAGACCACGGGTGGGCAAACATTTCTGTAAAGGGCCAGAGAGTTACGATTTTTGGGTTTGAGGCCACTTGGTCTATGTTGCAACTCCCATAGCGTGAGATCAGCCACAGACAATATGCAAATGGATGAGTGTAGCTGTTTCATTAGAACATTGTTCACATTCATTGAAACTTGTATTCCAAAAAATGTGCTTTTTTTCAACTATTCAGGAATGTAGACATCTTTCTTAGGTCATAAGTTGTACGGTAACAGGCAGTGTTAGATTTGGTCCTCTGCTGCAGCTGGCAGATTCCTACAATGGATGCAGTTGAGTGTGATCTGGGCTGTTCCCCTCTGACTTTGGAGGGCTGGGTGGTCTCCACAAGCAGCCTAACTGACAGAAGCCCTGCCTCTCACAAAGGCCCTGATGCCCACAGGCCTGATGCCTACTGTATTTATAAGATCAGTCATCTTAGATCAGTAAGGTAGATCTGTGGATCAAGCATACCAAAAAAAAAAAATCCATCAAATGACCTGAAAGACACTGTTGTTTTTATATCAATTGAGGAGGAAAGAAAATAGGTGATGAGTCATCACCAGGGAAATGCAAATCAAAGGCTCACACCTGTCAGGATGGCTATCATCAAAAAGAACACAAACAACAACAGATGGTGAGGATGCAGAGAAAGGGGAGCCCTCCTACACTGTTGGTGGGAACGTACAGAGGTTTCTCAAAACACTAACTAGAGAATACCATACAACCCAGTAATTTCACTCCTAGGTATGTGTCTGAAAAACACAAAAACTCTCATTCGAAAGGATACATGCACCCCAATGTTCATAGGAGCATTATTTACAAACTGCCAAGGGACAGAAGCAGTCTAAGTGTCCATCAACAGATGAATGGATAAGGATATGGAATATACAGACACACAATGGAATACTACTCAGTCGTAAAAAAGAATAAAAATGTTTCCATTTGCAACAACATGGATGGACTTGGATGGCACCTTCCTAAAGGAAATAAGTCATACAGAGAAAGACAAATACTGCATGACATCACTTACATGTGAAATTAAAAAAAAATACAACAAATGAATAAATTTTTAAGAATGACTCACAGGTATAGACAAACTGGTGGCTACAAATTGGTGGGGAGGAGGGGCAACGTAGGCGTGGGAGAAAAGGGTTATGGCGGGATTACATGGAAGCACGTGCAAAACATGAGAACTGGAAAGCACTATAGAATGTAGAGTTTTTCACTTAATAGTGAAAAGAGAAAAAAACTAAAAGACAGGTGATGGGAGAGACACCACTGAAGTGACGTAGCACGTACGCACATTATGTAAAACACCCTGAACAGTAGTTAGTCTTCTAAGCACTAAGTACTACATTAATACCGGTTGCTATTATTGCTGTTCATCTATCAAAGGCTCGACTCTCTATCCAAAATATCAGAGGCCTGCTGGTCCACTTACACCAGTTCGCTTCTGCTAGGAAGCTCGTCTCTACACCATCTTCACGTAAGCTGACTTAGGGCAGCCCCTAGGGCCTGTGAGGCTACCACGGTCCAGCTCTTTGATGTTTCCTCCCTGACCTGGGTTCCATCCCTGTATCTGACTCTGCTTCTCTGCCTGAAGTTGGAGTGTCCCACACTTCAGCCTTACCACAAGCCTGAGGGTGGTAAGTCTCCATCTGTTTTCAGCCTTCCACTCTGGAGTCTCATGCTGCAGCCCAGGCCTACAGCTAGAGTGCTTCTGTGCCTGGGAGCCCGGGTCAGACGTCAGCCGCCAAGAGCACACGCAGCCCCAGTCTAACATCCTCACACGCCATCGGACTCCCCGACCTGAACTGTGTCCCAGTCTGCGGCCACCAGGGAGCCTGGATCTCCTTAGACCAACCCCCCCATTTGCTCACGTGGTCCAAATGGACTCCCCAGCATCCTTGCTACCACAGTAGTGCTTGTGGTGGAGAGTCTTCTTCAGCCCTCATCTACACCCTGCTTCCTGCTTGTAAGCTCACCATTAACCAATTATTCTAGTAAAAAGTGGTGCAGTGGTTGTGGTGAGAATGTAGCATGTCACAGGCACTTTGGAAAATGATTGGGTAGTGTCTTAAAAGACATTATTATGCCCCAACCACTAATGCTGAAGAAGCTGAAGTTGAACGGTTCTATGAAGACCTAGAAGACCTGCTAGAACTAAGACCAAAAAAAAGAGGTCCTTTTCATCATGGGGGACTGGAACGCAAAAGTAGGAAGTCAAGAGATACCTGGAGTAAGAGGCCAGTTTGGCCTTGGAGTACAAAATGAAGGCTAACAGAGTTCTGCCAAGAGAATGACTGGTCATAGCAAACACCCTCTTCCAACAACACGAGATGACTCTACACATGGGCATCAAAAGATGGTCAATACTGAAATCAAACTGATTCTATTCTTTGCAGCTGAAGTAGGATAAGCTCTATACAGTCAGCAAAAACAAGACTGGGAGCTGACTGCAGCTCAGATCATGAACTCCTTATTGCAAAATCAGACTTATATTGAAGATAGTAGGGAAAACCACTAGGCAATTCAGGTATGACCTAAATCAAATCCCTTACGATTATACAGTGGAAGTGACAAATAGATTCAAGGGATTAGATTTGATAGACAGAGGGCCTGAAAAACTATGGACAGAGGTTCATAACATTGTATAGGAGGTGGTGATCAAGACCATCCCCAAGAAAAAGAAATTAAAAAGGCAAAATGGTTGTCTGAGGAGGCTTTACAAATAGCTGAGAAAAGAAGAGAAGTGTAAAGGCAAAGGAGAAAAAGAAAGATACACCCATGTGAATGCAGAGTTCCAAAGAAGGAAAGATAAGAAAGCTTTCCTAAGTGATCAATGCAAAGAAATAGAGGAAAACAAGAGAATGGGAAAGGCTAGAATCTCTTCAAAAAAATTAGAGATACCAAGGAATATTTCATGCAAAGATGAGCACAATAAAGGACAGAAATGGTATGGATCTAACAGAAGCAGAAGATATTAAGAAGAGGTAACAAGAATACACAAAAGAACTATACAAAAAAGATCTTCATGACCCCAGATAACCACAATGGTGTGACCACTCACCTAGAGCCAGACATCCTGGAGTATGAAGTCAAGTGGGCCTTAGGAAGCATTACTATGAACAAAGCTAGTGGAGGTGATGGAATTCCAGTTGAGCTATTTCAAATCCTCAAATGCTGTGAAAGTGCTGCACTCAATATGCCAGCAAATTTGGAACACTCAGTCAGTAGCTACAGGACTGGAAAAGGTCAGCTTTCATTCCAATCCCAAAGAAAGGCAATGCCAAAGAATGTTCAAAATATTGCATAATTGCACTCATTTCACACACTGGCAAAGTAATGCTCAAAATTCTCCAAGCCAGGCTCCAACAGTACATGAAGCAAGAACTTCCAGATGTTCAAGCTGGATTTAGAAAAGGCAGGGGAACCAGAGATCAAATTGCCAGCATTCGTTGGATCATCAAAAAAGCAAGAGAGTTCCAGAGAAATATCTACTTCTGCTTCACTGACTATGCCAAAGCTTTTGACTGTGTGGAACACAACAAACTGTGGAATATCCTTAAAGAGATGGGAATATCAGACCACCTGACCTGCCTCCTGAGAAATCTGTATGCAGCTCAAGAAGCAACAGTTAGAACCAGACATGAAACAACAGACTGATTCCAAATTGGGAAAGGAGTACGTCAAGGCTGTCACCTTGCTTATTTAACTTATATACAGAGTACACCATATGAAATGCCAGACTGGATGAAGCACAAGCTGGAATCAAGATTGCTGAGAGAAATAACGATAACCTCATAATGCAGATGCACCAACCTTATGGCAGAAAGCAAAGAGGAACTAAAGAGCCTCTTGATGAAGGTGAAAGAGGAGAGTGAAAAAGTTGGCTTAAAAATCAACACTCAGAAAACTAAGATCATAGCATGTGGTCCTATCACTTCATGGCAAATAGATGGGGAGACCATGGAAACAGGGACAGAGTTTATTTTCTTGGACTCCAAAATCAGTGCAGATGGTGACTGCACCATGAAATTAAAAGACACTTGCTTCTTGGAAGAATAGCTATGACCAACCTAGACAGCATTTTAAAAAGTAGAGACATTACTTTGCTAACAAAGGTCTGTCTAGTCAGAGCTATAGTTTTTCCAGTAGTCATGTATGGATGTGAGAGTTGGACCATAAAGAAGGCTGAGAGCCAAAGAATTGATGCTTTTGAACTGTGGTGTTGGAGAAGACTCTTGAGAGTCCCTTGGACTGCAAGGAGATCAAACCTGTTAATCCTAAAGGAAATCAATCCTAAATATTCATTGGAAGGACTGATGCTGAAGCTCCAATACTTTGGCCACCTGATGTGAAGAGCTGACTCATTTGAAAAGACCCTGATGCTGGGAAAGACTGAAGGTGGGAGAGGAAGGGGATGACAGAGGATGAGAAGGTTGGATGGCATCACTGACTCAGTGAACATGAGTTTGAGCAAGCTCTGCGAGATGGTGAAGGACAGGGAAGCCTGGTGTGCTGCAGTCCATGGGGTCACAAAGAGTCAGACACGACTGAGTGAAAGAACAACAAAACTGTCTTAAAAAGTCAAATACACACTTCCCATACAATCCCGACTGCACTCTTATGTGTCTGTGTGTGCTTAGCCGCTCGATCGTGTCTGAGTCTTTGAGACCCCATGGATAGAAGCCTGCCAGGCTCCTCTGCCCATGGGGATTCTCCAGGCAAGAATACTGGAGTGGGTTGCCATGCCCTTCTCCAGGGGATCTTCCCAACCCAGGGATCGCACCCAGGTCTCTTACATCTCCTGCATTGGCAGGCAGGTTCTTTACCGCTAGCACTATCTTAGAAGCCCACTACTCTTCTGTAGAAAGGAGCAAACTAACACTTGTTACAGCTTATACAAACTTTGTAAACCATGTGAAGTGAAGGGAACCAGACAGAAAAACTAAATGTTATATGACTCCGTTTATATGGAATTTCTAGAAAAGGGAAATAAAACAACAGAAAGAGGATTGATGCTGGCCTCGGTCTTGGGGTGGAGCAAGTACTAGGGATCTTTTAGTAGTGACAGAAATGTCCTAAAACTTGATTGGGGTGATGTTTACATAACTGTATAAATGTACTAAAATTCATGAAAGTATACACTTAAAATGGATAAATTATATGATATGTAAATTATATAGGTTTTTTTCTTTTTTTAAAAATTAGTTTCTATTGCAGTATAGTTGATGTGAAGATTTTTTTAACATAAAAAATTCAATGATAATTCCTTAATGGTATAATATTTGCTTCAAATATAAAGTATCTTTATTTTTGGTAGCATAGATGACTCTACCCAAATATAGTGCATTTTACTCTATAGCTATTCTACAGAAGCAATCTTCTGAGAACCTCTTCCTACCCTGTAAAAAGTTAGACTCAAGCTTTGTAATTACAGGTTCACCATGAATATCTCCTACCAACTTCCCTGAAAATCTTCACTAAAAGGCACCACTTTAAAAATTAGAATAAACATATTATAGGTGATATAAAAAGGTACAATTAATTTCTTGACATTTTTTAGAACGATAAAGCTAACAAGCAAAAAGAATTCTGACTGGCATTTCAACGGAAAACTTAGAGAACACTGATGTCTTACCTGAAGTCTCACTAATAAAATTTCAACATGATCAACTGGATCTCTAAATCATACTTATTTTATCAAATCAGAAATACATCTGGCTTCTTTAATGGCTTACAAAGGGCTTCACTTCATTCAAGACTGCAATGGACCATCCCCCCACCCCACCCCAACCCGTTTTGCTTGTTTCGGTATAACATGCTGCGCAACTAGTGTTCTTTGAAACATACTTTACAACATGCTGATGTGGATAAAACATGTTTAGCTACTATCTGTTATCTTCTCCTTCTGCACTGTTGTTAATGATATTTGGTCACCTGTCTTTTCTCAAATTCTCTGTGTAATTAAGAGGTTTGCACCAATGTTTTCTCTCTTTTAATGGATCGTTTTAGCATGGAAAATAACAGCCAATCTTTTTGACATTAAAATTCACACTTTCAATGAAAAGAGCCCAATTTCTTATCCTTGTGTAATTTTAAAACTTTCCACGTGCCTTTGTAACAGACATGGACTCCTCCGGCTTCAGATCTACCGTGAAGATCTCGGATGAGGTTAAACACGTTCCTCTTCAGAAATCTCATTCTTATACTAAGCCAGGCTTGTGTCTCCAGAATGCTCCTCTACTTGGGTGGCTTTTAAAGCATGTTTGTGTATCCCTGCTACTGGTCCATTATCATCTGGGAACATGATGTTTTGTAGGGGTCCTCGAGCTGAGGAACATGCCAGAAGCTTTTAGACTTCAGTCCATCCAAGTGCATCAAATTTAAGTGGTTTCTCCCTCCATCAATATTTTGTCTGTCATCCTTCTGTTTCAACAAGGTTTCCAGCGACAGCACAGAAGTCAACATAAAGCCTTTTTTTTTAGCATTTTGTTTTAGTCAGTCAAGTGAGAGTTTTTTGGAAAGGCAATTTAAATTTTAATTAAAACCCAGGGCTCACAGGAGGGCTTGTAGATCAGATTCTGTCCATGTAGAAAGAAAATAAGCATAGCTCACAGCATAACCCAGTGTTGTTCTGCTTTGCAATTGATCAAATAATATTATGCCAACATCTTCTCCATCATGGAGGCTAGTTATTAATGTATTTTTGGTAAAATATTCAAAATAAAATGTTTCAACCACACTAAAAATTATTAAAAAGTACTTGAGTTTCAATTAACTAAGCAAACAATTACATAAAATTTTATGCAAAAGTCCAATACTGTGTGAAAGAAAGTAGAGAAAATACTAATTCTTATGTCCAAGAGCACCTTGATTTGTATTTCCACAAAATAAAAATATTTTGCCTTGGGGACTTCCCCAGTGGTCCAGTGGCTAAGACTCTGCAGTCCCAATGCAAGGGGCCTGGGTTCAATCCCTGGTCAGGGAACTAGATCCTACATACTGCAACTAGGAGATCGCATGCCCCAGTGAAGACTGAAGATCCCATGTGCTGCCACTGAGACCCAGCACAGCCAAATTAATTAATTAAAATTTTCTTTTACCTATCAAATACAGATTTCCAAATATGTAGGAATAAAATGTTTTAAAATTCTTTTAAATAACATGTTATTATAACCAAGCAGCATTTTGATAAGTTTTGTTTACAAAACTTTCTACGAAGTGACCGAGTTGTTGTTCATTTCGGTAACACGCATCAACTTCTTTTCAATGTAAAAATGAAGACGAGAACATAAGACAGTTGCAAATAGGATTTGCGATCAACAGATGAGATGGAGACCACTTCAAAAGTGGCCTTTTTCTAGAGGAGTCCCTACTATGGCACCATCGGAGGGGCAGCTCTTGGATGAGATGTCCAGAAGACTGGATAACACACTTACTGTGAGTCCACTGATAGCAAGTTACAATACTTATTCAAATAATTTCACTGGCAGAAATACCATAGGTCAAAGTGTATTGCTCTTAAATCTTAAGAAATAATCTTAAATGATGCTTAGTATGAGTGGAAATGTTAAGAAAAAAGTGGGCAGATGCCATACATTAATACTTCCACAGATTAAAAGTAATTTGAGGAGACACAACATTTTACTGATGACACAAAAACAATCATAGTAAGAATAAGGGCTTATATGTATTGCTCTTATATGTAATGCTTATACGTAATGCTCTTCAAGCAGCATATGAAGAGCATTACCCCCATTAGCCCGCTGAATCACACAGCAATTGTATCATGCAAGCACTATCATTACTCATCTCCATTTACCCTTGAAGGAGTGAAGGTTAACGAGGTTCAGCAGCTTGACCAAGGTCATGCAGTTACTAAGGGACAAGGCCGAGGCTGGAATTCAAGTCTGTCTGATGGCCAAGGCCAGCTCCCAATCGCCTTCTGCAACTCTCTCATGGGATAATGTGTTCTTAAAGTTCACATTAGCCTTTGGGTGATTCCTCTGGGGAAATGAAAAAGCTAAATTGATTTGCTAAAAAAAACAGAAGCATCTGGCCAACTTGAACTTCAGATTTTGCATTTATAGGTTCTGAGGTTACTGTTTAAAAAACAGAGCTGCCATAGCTGCTAAAATGCCTTTGAAAAAGGCAGCAAGAACCCATCACCTCGCTCACTGTCACCACAAACAGCAATGAAACACTCTCTTATGGTTCAAAAGCTTAATTTGTTTCAACACCAAATTTAAGCATGGCCCCAGCCAACGGGCCTCCTGTAAAATATCCAGAGGCTCTAGTTCTGGGTAAGGTGCAGTAAGCACACTCCACTCTGTCTCTCCAGTCTAATGCAACTATAGAACCAGTGAGCAGTCATGGAGCAGTTATTTGAGAACCTTGAAAAGTAAAGAGCAGCAAGTGGGCTGGAGAAGACAACCAGAACTCAAAGTACCTTTGAACTGGTAGTGACGTGACCATCTTCCCCGCTGCTGGTACCCTTGGACCGTGTTCGGTGCAGACTGAAAACCATCAGTGCTCTCGCACAGAACTCCAGAAGAAGCCGTATTTTGGCTCAAAGAATGGGAAAGGGATCTCCTAACACTTGGAGGAGGAGGAGCCTGCATTTTTTCCAGCTTTTCCCGCTTTCTCTTACCCCAGCCTTCAAGCTGCCTTGTGACAGAAGCAGTAGCGATTCATATGAAATGAAAACCCTAAAGGATGAGAACTTTCCGCTTCAGCCTGAGAAGCTGTGATCTGAAGAAAGTGATCAAACCTCTGTTATTCTTTTTCTTTTTTAAACTATCATTGCTCCAAATGTGGCCACAGTCACAGAAATGGTATAGCAGAAGGAGGTAAATAAAGTCCCAGACTCCTGGACCGAGGATCAAAAGGGGGAGCCCTGGGGAACTAGAAAATACCGAGAGATTGCAAAGAAGGAACATCTTGGAAAAGAGAAACCATCAACTTGTTTATGTACTCCTGGGGTCACTTCCAAGTTACACACACATGGATCTCACATTAAACAGCAGAGCTAGACTTTGAGAACTAAACTATGAGATAGATCAGCTCCCAGGTCACAGGCTGGCCACTGGGTGGCATACACACCAGACATAAGCAAAGAGCACTGGCCTGGCTTAAAAAATGAAACTTATGTTGAAACTGCAACCCACAGAAGGCTGGTAAGAACTTAGAGCTGAAACCCAGCTGGGTTGATTCCCTGCTGAAAGAAAACTATCAGTATCTAACATAAGATTTAATCAAGACACAAAGTTTCATTGTATCATACAATCCAAAATTCCTAAGAACCAAGAAAGTCACAACTTGTGGGGGAAAACAGAATCAAAAGATGCTAACGTCAAGCGACAAGGGTGTTAGAATGATCTGACAAAGACCTGAAAACACCTTTAATAAAATATGGTCCAATAGGTAACGGTTAACTTTGGAAGCGAACAAAAAGGTACAAAGTCAAAGTAAACAACGGATGGTACAATGAAGAACCAAATGGAAGTTTTAGGATTGAAAGATAAAACCACCAAAGTACAAAAACTAATTAAATAGGTTCAATATTAGAATGGAGGTAAAGGAAAGAGTCAGTGAACTTTAAGACAGATCAATACAAATGATCCAATCTGAACAGAGAGGGAAAACTAAATAAAAAATGAACAGAACCTCAGAGAACTGTAGAGCAATAACAAAAGGTCAGACATCATGTCGTGGGAGTTTGAGAGAAAACAGAAAAAGTCTTTGAAGAAACAGTGGCTGAGAGCTTCCCAATTTTGATGCATTTTTGTGAAATCTACATAGTCAAGAAACTTAAACTCTGAACAGGATAAGTGAAAGTGAAGTCGTGTCCCACTCTTAGCGACCCCATGGACTATAGCCTACCGTGTTCTTCCATCCATGGGATTTTCCAGGCAAGAGTACTGGAATGGGTTGCCATTTCCTTCTCCAGAGGATCTTCCCGACCCAGGGATAGAACCTGGGTCTCCTGCATTGTAGGCAGACGCTTTACCGTCTGAGCCACCAGGGAGTCTAAACATAATAAACCCCAACAAATCCATGTCCAGAAACACTGGAACTAAACTACAGTCATCTAAAGACTGAAAAATACTTAAAAGCATTCAGAGAAAATGATGCATTATTTATAGGGGATTCAAAGACAAGATTTCCCAACAGAAACCATGAAAGACAGAAGGAAGTGAAGCAACATTTTCAGAGTGCTGAAATAAAAGACTTGACAATCCAGAATTCTATATTCAGTGAAAATATCCATCAGGAACTAATGTTTTCTCAAGCAAAGGAAAACTAAAAGAATTAGTCTCCACCAGAACTTCTATTTAAAAAAAATTTTTTTTTCTAAAGGAAATCCAGTGATACCAGAAGGAAAACCTGGAAGATTAGGAACAAGGCGGAGCAACAGAAGTTGTAAATATTTAAGCAAATACAGTGAACCACTATCCTCCTGAGTTCTTTAAAATATGTTTGACAGTTGAAAGAGAATTTGACAACATCTGATGTATATGGACCCAATACATAAGAAAACTATAACGAAAAAGGGTTGGATAAAAGGACCTATATGAAGTTGTCTTCATTATCACTTGAAGTAGAACAACGTTTCTACTTGCAAAGAAATAGTGTCAAAAATATAACATGTAAATTTAAAGTGAATACTAACGAGTGTTCAATAACCCAAAGAAAGCAGAAAAGAGGAAATACAGAAATAAAAGAATAGCGGAAACAAACAGGACACACATAATAAATCTGTAGATCCAAACTGAGACGTGTCGATAGTGCATGAAATATAAATGGCCTAGACAAATCAATTAAAAGACAGATTGTTAGACTAGAATAGTATTAGAAAATATACACTTTATAAACAAAAGCCATCCCTGGCCAGCACCCTCCAAATAAAGGCTATACTGTTCTAGCTGTGAAGGAGATAATGAAGTGAAGTGAAGTGAAAATCACTCAGTCATGTCCAACTCTTTGAGACCCCACTGGAATGGGGAGCCATTCCCTTCTCCAGGGAATCTTTCTGACCCAGGGAGCAAACCCAGGTCTCCCGCATTGCAGGTGGATTCTTTACCATCTGAGCTACCAGAGAAGCCCAAGAATACTGGAGTGGGTAGCCTATCCCTTCTGCAGTGGATCTTCCTGACCCAGGAATCAAACTGGGGTCTCCTGCATTTACCAACTGAGCTACTAGGGAAGCCCCGGAGGAGATAAGAGTAGCTCCAAAAATAGTCCCTCTCAAACAGAGATACCCTTCATTGCTGGAGGGGCATGATTTTATCTTGGTTACCAACTGTGCTATTTTATTTAGAAATATCTCATTATACTACATTAATGTTACTGAATTTTCTGTATTGGAGACATGTTTTCCATTTTATTTGTGATATGAGGCTATTTTTCCTGCCAAGTAAATTAACATAATGAGATATAAACAAACATGACCAAAAAAAAAAAATTGTTAGAACGGACTAGAAACACATAACCTGACCATATGCTGTCTATAGGAAATGGACTTCAGATACTGGTAGGTTAAAAGTAAAAGGATGGAAAGAGAAATTCCATATCAATTCTGATCAAAAGAAAGGAAGCGTGATTGTATTAACATCTGTCTAAATAAACTTCAGATCAAAGAAAGTTACCAGGGATTAAAAAGGGACATTACATAATGATAAAAAGGTCGATTCACCAAGAAGACATAACAATACTAAGCTTGCAATCACCAGATGACAGTGCTGCAAAATACATAAAGTAAAAACCGACAGAATTAAAAGGAGAAACAAACAAACCCACAATTAGAGTTGGGAGCTTCAGCTCTTTCGGTTTTCAACAAAATACTAGGCAGAATCTCAGCAAGGATGCAGAGGAACTGAACACCACCAAAGAGCTGGACCCAGCGGACATTAAAGAACACTTTCCCTAGAAGACATCCCATTTCTTTACTTTGCTTTGCAGAAAAACTTCTCAAAATAGTTTTCTAAATTTGCTGTATCCAATTTCTCTCCCTTACTCTTTAAGCTGCTCTAAGCAGATTTTTGCCTCCGTGCTGAAACGGTCCTGGTCAAGTTCACCAATGACCTTCATGTTTCTAAATCCAATGGTCCAATATCCGTCCTCATCTTAACTTGATCAAAGCACATGACGCAGTTGCTGACTCCATCCTCTTTGAAACACTATTTTTCACTGGGTTTTCAGGTTACCACCCTTTCTTCTTCCTACCCAGGGATTACTACTTCCTACTAAACTCAAAAGATTGGATTCCTCCTCAACTCAGTCTCTAAATGCTGGACTTAGTCTAAGTCCTAAGGACTTAGTCTAGTCCTCAGATCTCTTCTTTCTGTCCACTTTCACTCCCTTAGCAATCCCATCCAGGTTCAGAGCTTTAGGTGTCATTTATGTACTGATGACTTTCAAACATGTCAGTGGGAAGGACCCTGCCCCTGAACTCCAAGCCTGTATATATTTCTCTGCCTTTGCAACCTCTCCACAGAGCTATCTGTAAGTCAACTCTAACTTAACATTTTCAAACCTGATCTGAATACTATCATCTCTTTTTAAAAAAAGTACTTCTCACCACCTCAGTGGTTTTCAATTACTTAGAAAAAAATCTTAGTTCATGCATGACTCCTCTCTTTTCCCAGCTTAGTGGCAATAAAACATAGTAGTTGAGAATATGCTCTGGATCCAGACCACCTGGATTGGAATCCTATTTTCATCACTCATAGTCTGTGATATTACACAAATTCCCTAACCTTTCAGTGCCTCAATTTCCTCATCTTTTGTTGTTATTTAGTCACTAAGTTGTATCCAACTCTTTGTGACCCCATGGACTGTAGCCTGCCTGGCTCTGCTGTCCATGGGATTTTCTAGGCAAGAATACTAGAGTGTGTTGCCATTTCCTCCTCCAGGGGATCTTCCTGACCCAGGGATCGAACCTGTGCCCATTGACAGGTGGATTTTTTACCTCTGAGCCACCAGGGAAGCCCTTCCTCCTCTATAATATAGGAATAAAAATAGTACTTTCTTCCTCATAGGTTGTTATAGGGATTAACTAAATTAGTATGTGTAAATTATTTAGTGAGAATACAGAAATGTTGGCTATTATTTTTAATCTCATCGTCGCCATCTCATGCTCTCAAATGTAACCCATCAGAAATTATGCCATCTGAATCTTCAAAATACATTTGGAATCTGAATATTTCTTACCACCTCTTGCCATTACCACTCTCATCCAAGCCATGGACATTTCTCTCCTGAATTACTCCAATGAGCTCCTAACTTGTCTCTTTCAGACTAGTCTCAATGCATCAGGCAGAATGATCCTAGTACATCAGTCCTCTGGTCAGAACCATCTAGTGACTCCCATGTTGTTCCAATTAAATGCCAGAGTCCTTAAGACAGGCTAAACTCATATAAGATGTGCCCACCCCTCATCTCTCGGACCTCACCTTCCCTACCCTTCCCTCTCCAAAAATATAGGCCTGCTTGTGGTTCTTTGAAAATGCCAAACACATTCCAGATGAAGGGAACTCCCTCTGCCTGCAACATTCTTCCTCCAGATATCCACAGGGCTCGCCGCTCATCTCTTTCATGTCTTATCTCAAAAGCCACCTTCCTGAAGACCCTCTCTGGTATTATATCACCTCAGTTAGGAGCCCAGACTCCACGGCCAGCCTGGATTCTAATCCTGACTTTGCCACTTTCTGATGGCGTGACCTTCAGTACATTACTTAATCTCTCTGGGTTTCAGTTTCCTCATCTTTAAATGGAGAATAATAATGCTGCCAGCCTAAATAAGATTGTTTTGAGGATTCAACGAATTAAAATAAATTGCTTAGAATGGTGCCATGTGGTAAGGGCTGTCATATTTATTAAATCTAAGAAGCTATGCATTATAAGACACACCATTATTTTATTTGCCATTTTAAATATTGTCAATTACATTAGTAAATGTTATCAGTTATAAAATGCATTCCAATTTTAGAGCTGCAAAATTTTTTTTTGAAAAAGTACACCTTAACATCAGTGAAATGTGATCTTTTCAGGTTTTTCTGGAAGATGGTGTGAGAAAACCTGAGCAAACACTCTGGCCAACCAAATATTTCACTGAGGGGCGTTTAAGACCCAGATCTATTCTGTATCATTCCCTTCCTTCATATATTCATTTAGTATACACACACACACACACACACACACACACATATTTAATGAGTACCTACTGTGTGCTGGGTACTTCGGTGCATATGTTGTTTTTACAAAACAGTTGTCAGGAGGCACCTTTCAGTAGCTGAAGGCAGAAGCCAGCCAGAGCCCAAGGCCTGCCCAGTGTGGTGGGCACAACCAGGAAGGTGGCATCCAGCAGCCACACCAGGATCCCCTTGCTGTGGTCCCTGCATTCCCGTGACTTGCAACTTATAATTTTGGCTGTATTCCCAGTTCCAGACTCTTGGCTGTAGCTCTTGATGACAAGGTGGAACACATGCCCAGCATTTCTTTATGTCCTCCCAGTACTGACCTTCTGAAAGGAATGTCACCATTACTGATAAAGTGGCCAACCCAATACCTACTTAAACTGGCTTGTTTCCATTGTCAATCTAAGGACTCATGTCAAACTTTTCCCCCTTAAGTGAAAGAAACTCAAACATGTTAAATGTGGAAACATTGATAAAAAGATATTCTGCAAAAGTCTAAAATGAGCAGATTTATTTCAATGCAACAAAAGTCTATTACACACACACACAGCTGCAGAGTGGGAAATGAAATCCCAGGAGTTTAGTCTCCATGGAGGCAGATGAACCACTAAGCACAGTATAAAGTCTCCTTTCAGTTCAGTTCTCCTATCCTGACTAATTAGGTGCATTTGAAATTTTACCCTAATAAGCGAGTGATCAAGATATAAGCAACATTCATCATACCTATGATGCTAGAAGGGTCTGCCTCTATCTGCAGAAGAGGATGATCTCGTTTCCTTAAGGGCCCTTATAACTACCACAGGAGGTCAGGGAAGAAGACTCTGCTTCAGGATCTGCTCCTGGGGTGTCTGGGTGCTTAGCAGAGACAGCAAGCGGAGTTATCACCATCACCCCACAGCCTGCCATGCTCCTGGAGGAAGGGGGATGGAGAGGGGAAGGGAAATGTAAAACCAACCAACCAGCCAAAGAACAGACCCTGGCAACCATAGTGTGGGTGTGCTACCTTCCACCTCATTTGAAAGGCCGGGAGTTGTGTTGGTAAGAAAACCCTACAGTAAAAAGCCACAGGGAGAAATCATGGTTTGCTGACTCTGAAGACAAGTAGACAAACAAACTGATTAGCTCCCATCACTTCACACAGCCAAGCCCCTGCCAACGTCGAAGGACATTGTTGGTGACCTCTTCCGATTCAAAAGATGTGCAGCCGGCAGCAGCATTCCCCTTCAAGTTACAGGTTTTTTCCATTTCATTATTATTATTATTAATCCCTTAACCCTGGATTACAATTTTTTTTATCATTATAAGATAAGTAAGTCTGACAAAGCAATGATGCACTTGGTTTCCATGACAACCCTTCACAAAAAAGTTCAACCTGCTGCATCACCACGAAGCACTTTGAAAATCATTTCCTAGCAACCCCAGAGGTACCCAGAGACATGGACCTTTATCTGCCCTTTACTTAGACCTAGGAGAATTACACACAGGATGACAGAGAAACCAGGTCACTTAGTTACCACTAACAGCAAGTGGGCATATTTCATCAGTGTATGAAGCAGAATAATTCCCAGCTGTGTCTGCAAGGAGACATATGTGCCTATCTGGATGTTTTTAACAGACTGCACCTTCTACCCCTCAGTTAGGGGCTACAAAAACACCCAACTAAATTCCACTTTGACCCATTTGAAGGCAAGTGATCACCTTCAAATAATTCTCTAACATCAATGCACTCATCTGAAAAGCGGGAATTTAAAAATTACCCTCTGCTAATTATGAAAGCTTGGGCTTCCCTTGTGGCTCATCTGGTAAAGAATCAGCCTGCAATGCGGGAGACCTGGGTTCGATCCCTGGGTTGGGAAGATCCCCCTGGAGAAGGGAAAGGCTACCCACTCCAGTATGCTGACCTGGAGAATTCCATGGACTGTATAGTCCAAGGGGTCGCAAAGAGTCGGACACGACTGAATGACTTTCAATTATGAAAGCATGCTTACCACAGTATAATGATATGCACCCGTCTATTAGGAAAATAAGAAAAAAGTGCAACGTTTAAGAGACTTCATGACAAAGTTACTACCTAAAAGATAAGAAGCTTTTGCGGAAGTAAATGTGAAAATAAAATGGAATTTTTTTAAAAATGAGAAACAGACGTTTTTCTATAGTTGCACTATTTCTCAAGGTTCTCCAAAATAACACTTTCTAAAATTAACAGAAAATAGAATCTGCTGACTGTAAGATAGTTGGTTATTGTGCAAACTGGTCTCCAACTGCAACCCACCACACCTGTCTGCTCTCTGCACCCCGGGAAGCTCACCTCTGCAGCCTGCACCACCAGCCTCCTCTCCCAGCTGGCTTCACACTGGCAGGACAGGGGAGGGTGAGGAGAGACTGAGCCTGGGGCATTTCTTCCCCCACCTTCCTGCTTCAGTGCCCTGGCCGGGGAACACCTTGTGCCACTGTGAGCATGGCTTCTGCCAGGGGCCCCACGGCCTGCAATGCCCTTCGCCTGGGAGCCCCTTCAGCCCTAGAGCTGCTGAGGGCGTCCCATGGCTGCTAGTCGGGGCACCTCTCTCGGCTTCCCTTCTCCGCTCACACCGCTTCTCCATTTAAGTCTCTTCATGAGAACCATCCGGGTTGAATTGTTTCCCCTGGGACCCTGACTGATGCAACTTTGACAACTGCAATCAATTCTGAATTAACATGGAGCAAAATCTTTTGTCACACAGCTCCCTTTTGACATTATTACCATTATCATTATTCCTCCGTTCTCTGATTATCATACAAAAGAAGCTAGAAATGAAGGTGATTTGAAATTCCCTCCTTTGAAGTGTAAGTCTGATAAGTCTGATTTATTCCTCAATAACCAGGGAAAAGGCAGCTTAAAGAGAAACAGAATGTTTCCTTAGGAACTTTATGTCCATCTACAAAGCCAAGCTATTTTATCAACATGAGTTTGAGCAAACTCCCGGAGATGGGGAAAGACAAGGAAGCCTGGCGTGCTGCAGTTCACGGGGTGGCAAAGAGTCAGACACAACTTAGCGACTGAACAATGACAACAACAAAGAACTGGAAAATAGGAGGGCAGTTTTCCCCAGACCGCCCGTGAGTGCTTTTCACCTGGGTCTTCAGAGCCTGGCTTGTTTAGCTTGCTGTATTTCCACACCAGGCAGCTGCATTGGCATTCACATGAGTAGGGAGAATATGCATTCCCAAACAACTACCCATGAATTTCGCATAAGCCACCATTTGGGAATTATCTTCACCACCATCCCCTCTAAATTAGCAAAACAAATAACAAGAACCAACACACACTATGTGACTCATTGTGCCCAAACCAGAAACCCGGCCCCACATTTAATTCTAATGTTTCCCATGATTTTGTCCTGATACCAAGCTTCTGAACCAAATCCAAACCTTAGTTTCTGCATTTGTAAAAACGGTGACTGACCCTCTCAGGTGTTACTGTGAGATCCGAATGATCTGTGCTCAATGGCACCTTCTGCGGTGGCAAAAGAGTGCCACTTAGCCCCGAGTTGTTTGCCTGTCTTCAAAATCCTACCAATTACTTCTCTTAGACTGAAACTGGGGCAGTGACTCAAATGTGTAGCTTTCTTCTAATGCACAGGATGCAGCCTGCTACACTGTGATTCTAGAGCTCTGGGATAACCCTTCCCTTCTTCAAGAGATCTTCCTGACCCAGGGACTGAACCCTGGGTCCCCTGCATTGCAGGCAGACTCCTTACCATCTGAGCCACCAGAGAAGTACTATAAAAATGACAAGGAACACTAACAGTTATTCTGAGGGCTCCCTGAATCTAGTATAGAACTGAGACCCAAATTCATATCAGACTTCATCTATGGTATCTTGCTCAATTCTTTAAAACAACCCTGAATCAAAACTGTAACAAGATCGACTTCACACCCACCTGACTGTCTCTAGTTTAAAAAGACAGTTAATAACAAATGCTGGTGAAGATGTGGAGAGAGACACACCCCCCCCCCATAGATGGTAATAGAAACGTAAAATGATGTGGCTGCATTGGAAAACACTCTGATGGTTCCTCACAAAGTCAAACACAGAGTAACCACGTAATCCAGCAATCTACTCCTGCCAGACACCCAGGAGAAATGAAAGCTTGTGTTTATACAAAAAACTGTCCAGGGTGTTCACAGCAGCGTTATTCAAAATAGCCCAAAAGTAGAAACATCCCAAATGTCCATCAGTGAATAAATACATGAATAAAATGTGGTATATCCATACAATGGAATATTATTTCACAATAAAGAGAGATAAAATACAGACATATGGTACAGCACAAAAGAACCATGACAATATCACACCAAGTGAAAGAAGCCAGACACAGAAGGACACACGGCACACAAGTCCCATTCTACATGGAATACCAGAATAAGCAGCTCCATAAGACAACACAGACAAAAACAGAATAATGGTTGTTAAGAGCTGGGGAATTGGGACTGACTGTGAATGGGTATGGAGTTCCTCTGGTTATGATGGAAATATTTTAAAATTAGACACTGGTGGTAGCTGTAAAACATAATGAATGCATTAAAAACCACTAAACTGTACAATGTAAAGTGGTGGATTTTATGTTATATGAAGGTATAACTCAACTGAAGAAAGAGTCGGCGACTTGCCACTTTGTACAGAGTGGTCTGGTGTAGTACTTGCTGGATTACAATGTTCTGAGCACTACACAGGCAGGATGGAGGCTCCCTCTTCGTGGTCGAGGCTTACTACAAGTCTAACGCTGACTTTCCTTTTGTCAAGCTGTTTGCAAGGAGAATGAATTCTGTACTTGATTCTGTCTCCTATCCCTGAGGCATATGGTTTGACTAGAAAGTAAATTTACATAGCCACATTGACTGCCCTGAGAGCATAAACATTGTAAAGAATATTTGGAGACAAGCTCTCCTGCAGTCAGTCACTAAATTTACAAACCTGTGTACACACTTTTAGACCTCTTCCTTCCACCCATCCTTCCTTCTTCCCATTTCTCTCTCCCCTGCTTCCTAGCAAGGATGTTCTGCCAAAACTAAGCCAAAACCCAGGCATCATTCCAGTTTGTTCCATCTCCCACCTCTACCTCATCCAAACATTAAATCACTTCCTAATTTTAAAAATAATAATGTATTCCCTCCTCTCTATTGCCACTACTTTAATCCAGGCCCTCTTTATCTCAAGCCTAAATTATTATAAAAGGTATCAAAATCAAACTTCCACAGTCTGCCCAGATCAAGAAACCACAACCCTATGTCACTACCCTGCTGAAAATCCACCCCATGATCGCTTGATAAAGTCCTCGCTTTTTAGCCTGGCAAAGGAGAAACCCATAAATCAGCCCTTTCCATACATTTCTGGCTCTTCTGCCTGTCTTCCGCCCACAGTTTACACTTAACATGGATGGTGGTCCTCAGACACGTGATTTTTCTTCACTCACTACCATGTCTGTGAACACTGTTCCCTCTGTGTGAAATTCCCTCCTCCTCTCTACCTTATACACACCCAGTTAATTCTCAGTTGTCTGTCAAGCAGACCCTCAACATTACATTATTTGAGAAGCCATTTCCATTCCGGGTGAGGTTAGATGCTCTTCCCTCATCTGCAGAACCCTTCCTCTCAAACATCAGCAGATTATAGAAAACACCGGTATGGCAGGTGGACTCGACCAGCTCCCTCAACAACTCCCACCTCCTAGTATTCCCACCCCTGTGAATCCCCACCTCTTGACCGTGGGCTGGCCCAGTGACTTGCTTCTAATCAAAGGAATACAGCAGAGATGATGGACAGTCACAACTGTGATTAAGGAGCACAAGCTTGTGCCTCCATCTCACTAACAGGCTGTCTCTCTTGCTGGTTCTGAGGAAGCATGCTACCATATCAGAGAGGTCCGTGTGGCAAGGACCTGAAGCCTATAGCCTATAGCTCACAGCCAGCAAGGAACAGAGTCCCTCACCTAAAAGCTGCTGAAGAACTGAATCCTGCCAAAAACCATGTCAATAAGCCAGTAGAGGACCCAGATGAACTATGCCTGGCTTCCTGACCCACAGAAAGCAATAATAAATGTGCGTGTTTTAAGCCACTTCATGTGTGGTACTTTTACACAGCAATTAACGCAGGCATGCCACAATTTATTGTGCTTCGCTTTACTGCACCTCACAGATACTGTGTTTTTTACAAACTGAATGTTTGTGGCAACCCTGCCTTAAGCAAGTCTAACTGTGCATCTGCTCACTTCATGTCTCTTGGCCACATTTTTGTCATCCTTGCACTATTCCGAACTTCTCATTATATTTGTATGGTGATCTGTGATCAGAGATCATCGGTGTTATAAGTGCAAAATGATGATGACTCAAAGAAGGCTCAACTGATGGTTAGCATTTTTTGAGCAATAAAGTGTTCTTAAGGTATATACATTGCCTTTTTTAGACATACTGCTATTGCACACTTACTAGACTACAGTATAAGGTGCACATAACTTCTCTATGCACCAGGAAACAACCAGAATCTCCTGTGACTTGCCTTATGCGATAGTCACTGTACTGCAGGTCTAGACCTGCATCTCCAAGGTGTGCCTGCAGCGCCCGTCCCTCTCCATCCCAACTAGGACATAAACTCCAGGGAAAGGATCCTCTTATTCATCTCCCTGCCTTTACTCTAACACAGGTCCTTGATGCTCAGTTAGGGTCTCAATAAATATTTATGAACTATTGTTGAGTTGAACCAACCTATCCGTGTTTGACAACCGAGCTGCCTTAGCTTGACGGCACCAACTGACGGCCAACGGAGGGAACTGTGACCCAAATTGGCTTCTCTTTCCTAAACACAGGCAGGTCAACACATCTTCCTTCTTTAGTGATGCACAATGAAGCTGATCTGCCTTCAGGAGCATCTCTTCTGGACATGCACAGACACAGACGCACGCTTTATATCACTTTCTCCATCTTTTAGTTTCTAGTCTGCACCCCCAAAATCTCACCACACATATTGGCTCTCTCTCGTGTCTCTGCTCCTTTCTTCCCCAGCCCCACCCCAACTGTATCACATCTTCTCACTCACTCATATACAACAACTCACAAGCCACTCTAAGCAGTGCTCATTGCTCAAGTTGATACATCTGTATAAGGGAAAAAAACAAGATCCATTCACAAATGATATTAACATAAGAAAGCACTTTAGGAAAAGTTTCTGTAGATCAGATATCTGATTCTAGCACAAAAAGAGAATCATATGTTTTAAACATACAAAAGAATATATATTTGTGCATTCAATTTCTAAAATGGAAAAAGAAACCCTGATGTTAGTTCTTGATGGTTAAAACTTAAGATTCAAAGTCCTCATGAAGATGCAAAGAAATTCTTTAAAACAGAGATGCTGAGCCCCCTGTGAGTGCTGACAGGGTTAAAGATAAGGTAACTGCACTCAATTTTAAGGTAAGTGGAAAGGCAGAAGTGAAGGTGTAAAAAAGGTAGTCAACTCCTCCCAAACCATTTTGCTGCTGTGAAAAAATGAGAGCTACCATATTCAACATTTACCCTGGAGAGGCCCAACCTCCTCCAGAAATTTTTTCTCAAAGATTTCACGCCTCCATGAAAATGACACCATAGTTGGGATAAAAGTAGAAAAAAGCAGGTTTTACTCACAAAGAACTCTCTGCTGGAGATTTTATGCTTGAGTTTGAGCAAAAACTATATTACTATTTTACAATTTCTAGAGAACTAAAGGGCCCAGTGAAATCTCTATGCAATAGCAGAAGTTAATGTCCCAGATTAGATAAATAAGGCTTTTCTGGGAAAAGATTTCATTATTGCATGGAAAAAAAATCATAATATGAAAAGATTGAGGGCAGGAGGAGAAGGGGGAGACAGAGGTTGAGATGGTTGGATGGCATCGCCAACTCAATGGACATGAGTTTGAGCAGACTCCAGGAGATAGTGAAGGACAGGGAAGCCTGACATGCTACCGTTCATGGGGTCACAAAGAGTCAAATATGACTGAGCGATTGAACAACAATGACAACAAATATGAAAAGATATCAGCACATGACTATTCTCTTCAGCAACACTTCTAGTAGCAAAAATGATGAAAATAATTTAAAAACTATCAATGGGGGACTGGATGAATAAGTAGCTGTACAGTCACACAATGGAATTCTACGCAGGTATAAAAAGGAATGAGGAATGTCTATGGATTATGGTACAGTGATCTCTAGGATATGTTAACTGAAAGAAGAAAAATGCATTAGTATGCTGCTGCTGCTGCTAAGTTGCTTCAGTCATGTCCGACTCTGTGCGACCCCATAGACGGAAGCCCACCAGGCTCCCCCGTCCCCGGGATTCTCCAGGCAAGAACACTGGAGTGGGTTGCCATTTCCTTCTCCAATGCATGAAAGTGAAAAGTGAAAGGGAAGTCGCTCAGTTGTGCCCGACTCTTAGCGACCCCATGGACTGCAGCCTACCAGGCTCCTCCGTCCATGGAATTTTCCAGGCAAGAGTACTGGAGTGGGGTGCCATTGCCTTCTCCATTAGTATGCTACCATTTGTCTAAGAAATGGAGAATATAAACATGGTTGTGTGTAATTCAACCAATGGTACGAAAACCACAAACATTTTAAATATAGTTAACCATTTGATGGAGGGCATAATATGTAGAAGATATGGATAAAATCTAAACTTCTCTGAATAGACCACATTATAAAGATTTTACTTTGTAATGTAAATAATTCACATTATTACAACAAAATAAAATTTTTTAAAAGATCAAATCGAAAGTAAAATGAAACAAATGAATATAACTGTATTGAATTAATCACCATTCCACCATAAGTTTGCTCTATAAAAAGGAACCAATTCAAATGACTTAAAACTCAATAATTTGCCCATTCATCCCAGCAGGATATGCTCTAATGTAAAAGATTTCTGGGAAAAAATATTAAACTGCTTTCAGTGGTGATTCTGAGCCTGCTGTCCATGTGCTGTGGGACAGAGCAAATGAGGGATTACCTTGGTGTTGTTAAGAACCAGGGTCAATGTCATCAGAAGAGGAAATAGAAACGTTAAGACTAATGAGGTTAGAGAAAAGGCCCTAAATTTGGATTGGAAGTGTTAGTATAAACTCATGGCACATTTTATCTTTAAAAACATTTATTTTCTGGCTGTGTTCACTTAAAAAGCCAGGAGACAATGATCAGTCCATTAGCAACGATCACTCCATTGCCCAGATCATGTCTGTAAGTATCATCTTTCAATAAAAAGAATTAGGTTCCTGAGAGAAATGACTGACTCCAGATCAGGGGATGAACGTGACGAAACTGGAACATCCTGTCACCCCATCAGGCAAACCACCTATCAGAGATGAAAAGGAGACAACGTGGCTATCCAGTAGCCAAAGACAGACCAACTGAGCTTCAGTAAGGACAACAACGGCAGCAGACTGGGGCACGGCTGCTATTTCACAAACCGGTAATAACAGTACTAAAAGCATCACCAGTTATCTTTGGAGGAGGCTAGGAAATCAAACCACTATCTTGAAAACTGCCAAGGAAAAGAGAAATCTCAAGCATGTACCCCATCTTTTCCCATTTGGACTGTGCCTCGGGATAATCAAATAGTTGATGAGGGAAGTTTCTCTGCAGAGAAGCATTCCAGAAGTTTTGTAGAAAGAACAGACCACAAACTTCTGCAACCCCTAATGAATGAATGGATCTAGGCATCAATCATGAAGCAAAAAAACAGAGAAAACCAGACATTACATGCCTCCTGATGGACATACAGAGCACTATAAAGAAGCCTGAATAAGTAAGCCCAAAAGCCAACCAAATAATGTACCCCTGAATCTGACCAACAACACACAAGGAATATAGGGCCAGAAGAACATGGTACATGATACCACAAGGCTGTAATCAACAAAAGCCGGCCTGTGGGAAACTCTGCCGGACAAATGACCCCATTTCTCTAACAAGGAAATTTTAAGGGGAAAAAAGAAAAAGGAGGTACCTATAGATTAAAGGATACTTAAGAAACATCAACCAACTATAGCCGGTGGTTCTTATTTCAAACATGATTCAAACAACATTTTTTAAAACTAAGACATTTATGAGCTAATTAGAGAAACTTGGGCACTGTCCTGATACTTGATGATATCAAGCAACTATTCCTCATTTTTCTACAAGCTAATAGTATTTTGGTTGTTTTTTAAGCAGTCTTTATTTCTTAGACTTGGGAGCTTCCCAGTGGCTCAAGGGTAAAGAATCTGTCTGCAATGCAGGAGACGTGGGTTCAATCCCCGGGTCAGGAAGATCCCCTGGAGAAGGAAATGGCAACCCATTACAGCATTCTTACTGGGAAAATTCCATGGACAAAGAAGCCTGGCAGGCTACAGTGCATAGGGGTGCAGAGTTGGACACGACTAAGCCACTGAGCACGATCTCTTAGAGTTAGTTATGTTTAAAATAATATGATGTTTTAGATTTGCTTTAAAATAATCCCAGAGTAGGGGGGAGAGTGGGTGGTATATGTAAAAGAATAGCCTTAATTTTATAACTGTCGAAGCTGGGCAATGTTTGCCTAAAGTTTCACTGCGTTACTCTATTTTTGTATACATTTGAACTTTTCCATAATAAAAAATTTAAATGACAAGCCTTCAAAAATCAGTCTGTGGACTTTCCTGATGGCACAGTGGGTAAGAATCCACCTGCCAATGCAGGGGACACAGGTTCGATCCCTGGTTTGGGAAGATTCCACATGCGTCAAAGCAACTCCCGTGCTCTAGAGCTCGTAAGGCACAACTAATGAGCCTGTGAGCCATGACTACTGAAGTCTGTGCCCTAGAGCGTGTGCTCCGCAACAAGACAAACCACTGCAAAGATAAGCCCGAACACTGCAACTAGAGGAGCCCCCGCTCTCCGCAGCTCGAGAAAACCCACACACGGCAACGAAAGACCCAGCACAGTCAAAAAAAAAAAACAAAAAAAAAACTAGTTTGCATCTTGTTAACATGTACTGATAGTTATGTTCAAAGCTAATAATGTGTGTGTAGGTGAGTGTGTGTGTGTGTAAAATCATTTTCAAACAACTCTGTGAGGCAGTTACTTTTACAATCCTCCTTAGATAGAGGGAGAAACAGAGGATGAAAGAAGTTAAGCCATGGAACAGTGTGAGCGGTGCACATGAGATTAAGACCTAGGTCTCCCTGACTGGAAATCCCATGTACAGTGGGAAAAACAAAACCTCCTCTACAGATGTTAGGTAGAGGGAGACGGGTGCAGAGGATTGTTAACAAGGCACTGGAAGGCAGAGAAGAGCCAAAAAGAACACGGAGATACACTGGAGAAATAGAAACTGCAAGGGCAGCATCCGGAGACCAAAAACTGCTTCCACGCCGGGCGGCACCCACCGCCACACGTGGCTCATCAGAGGCGCCGGCACCAGCGGCGAAAGCCGCACCAGCGCCCTGAGCAGGAGCTGCTGCTGCCGTCCCCTCCTTTCTCCCACCTCCCAGTGTTTCCTACCAGTACCTCCTCCTTGCAGAATGCAAGTGCAGACCAGCTGGCAAAGGAGTCTGGAAGATGTAGTCTGCAGGCTGCTAGCCCCACGTAATAAAACGGAGAATATGGAAAAGCAGGAATGGAGCTGAGAACTAAAGACCACAGCACAACCACACTGCTGTGATTTCTTGACTTAGAACTCAGGTGTGGGTAAATTAGGTGAAGGGGATTAAAAGGTACAGACTTCCGGTTATAAAAAACAATGTCAAGGGGATGTAACGTACCGCACAGGGAGTGTAGTCAATAATACTGTAATACCTTTGTATGGTGACAGATGATTACGAGACTTGCGGTGATCAATTCATAATGTACACAAATATTGAATCATTACGTGGTACATTTAAAACTAATACAATATTATATGTCAATTAAACTTCAATTGTAAAAAAAGAAAACAGAAAAGGAAGCTCTCTTATGTGAAGTTTTACCTCCTTCCTCAATTCTTCCACTGGAACAGCTGCCATGATGTCTGAGGCTGCCTATGACTAGGGGAGCCTATGCAGACCCCTCCAGGTGGTCAGCGAACCTCACCGACAAAGAACGTTTTTTCGAAGAAGGATATAACTTAGTCAACTCAGCTGGAACTATTTTCTTCAAGAAAAAATGCCTCACCAACTTGCATTAGCTCCCTCCAGCCAAGAATGGACAATTTGTGCATCCAAGTATTAGGAACTGCAACTGATTAACACACATCAACTATATGTGTTAAAAGAAGCTACAAGGACATATTGTACAACACAGGGAACACAGCCAATATTTTGTAATAACTGTAAGTGGAGTATAACCTTTAAAAATATGACTCACTATATTGTACACCTGCAACTTATATGCTGGGCTTCCCTTGTGGCTCAGCTGGCAAAGAATCCACCTGCAATGCAGGAGAACTGGGTTCCATCCCTGGATTGGGAAGATCCCCTGGAGAAGGGAAAGGCTACCCACTCCAGTATTCTGGCCTGGAGAAGTCCATGGACTGTACAGTCCATGGGTCGTAAAGAGTCGGACACGGCTGAGTGCCTTTCACTGTTCACTAACTTATATGGTATTGTACATCGACTATACTTCGATTTTAAAAAGGTATCATGTTACTAAGCAAACAGGAACAAGTGAAACATCTTTGTTACTTCAGGAGAATGGGAGGAAATCAACTCATTATTCTAAAAACTGGAAATAAGAGAGAAGACTGACGCAGTTAACCTGCCTTTCCCATACAAACTGTATCCCAGGGAAACCAACTAACTGATGAGGGGAAGTTTTTCTTCTTAGAGATGCTGCAGCTAATGAGTGAAGGAAATGATGGAACAAGAATTTCTTGCTCCCGCCGTCCCTCCCCCCGCCGCCACCCCATCACGCCCAGGCCCCCTTGAAATGGGGGTCTGCGGTACCCCAGGGGTGTTGAAGGTTCAGGCGTGGGCAGCAGTCAGGGAGAGGCAGAAACGGAGGGGAAAGGGGTGGCCGTGGGGACTTGTCGCCCCCAAGGTTCTGAAAACCGAGGGGCTGGCGGGGCAGAGGCGCAGGCTTAGAGGACCCTCGGGAGGAAGCCGTGTTTGCTCCACCTCTGCGAGCGAACAGAGGACCAACCTCGAGTCTTGGCACTGGGAGATCCTAGGCCACAGAATAGCAGGTGAGAAGAGGCTCGAGGTGGAGTGAAATGCTGACCTCAGACGCCGGGAGGTACCGGAGTCTCTTAAGGGTGACGTTTTCCACCCCCCATTTGCAGCAGCCGGGATTCGTGGGGTGGGGGGCGGGCGGAAGAAAAAAAAAGTCCGGAGTCCCAGGCCCTGGGAGATCATCAAAGCATCCCAGGGGTTTGCATTTTACTCCACTTGGCAGTTTACCTTGGCACTGAAGAGGCACTTTCGAGTATCTGACCTTTGCCATGGGGTGGGGTGGGGGGAGGTCCCCCCGGAACAGCCCCACCCCCGGCTGGCAGTCTCCAGAGCGAGCAGGGTTGGTGGGCGTCCTCCGGCCCGGCTACTGCTCCCTGGGACCTAGGCCCTCGGAGGGAAGGTGGGGGATCAGTGCCATGAGGCTAGGCGTCCTCGCGGCTGCCACCAGCGAACGAAACTTTTGTATGATATATAAAGTGTTCGGGTCTATTTTTAATAAAAAGGGGAAAGCAACATGTGAAAAAAAAAAAAAAAAAACTACACTACAAAGCTACAGCAATCCAAGTAATATGTACTGGCCCAAAGTAGACACATAGATCAATGGAACAGAATAGAGAGCCCAGACAGGAATCTACCCTCATATGATCAATTAATCTGTAACAAAAGAGGCAAGAATATACAACGGGGAAAAAATAACCTCTTCAATAAATGGTGCTGGAAAAACTGGACAGGTATAGCAAGAGAATCAAACCAGGCTGCTTTCTCATATCATTTACAAAAATAAACTCAAAATGGATTAAAGACTTAAATGTAACAGATGAAGCCATTGCACTTCTAGAAAAAAACATAAGTGGTACCCTCTTTGACATCTGTCTTAGCAATATTTTTTGAATATGTCTCCTCAGGCAAGGAAAAAAGAAAAAAAACAGGACTACATCAAACTAAAAAGCTTTTCCACCGTGAAGGAAGCTATCACTAAATGAAAAGGCCATGAACTGAATGGGAGAAGATATTTGCAAATAATATACAGAATAATACCTGTTAATATCCAAAATATACAAAGAACTCATACAATTGAACAGCAACAAAACTGACAACCATATTTTTAAAAATGGGCAACCAGAAGACATGAATAGACATTTTCCCAAAGAAGACCTACAAATGGCCGACAGGCATATAAAAGATATTCAACATCACCAATCATCAGAGAAACATAAATCAAACCCACAATGCAATTATCACCTCTCACTTAGCAGAATGGCTATTATCAAACAGAAAACAAGAAAAGTTCTCAAGGATGTAGAGCAAAGGGAGCTCTTATTCACTGTTAGTACTGCCACTATAGAACACAGTATGAAAATTCCCCAAAAAACTAAAAATAGAACTACCACATGATCCAACAATTCCACTCATGGATATTTATCTAAAGGAAATGAAAACACCAATTAAAAATTATATGAACCCTTAGGTTTACTGTAGCATTGATTACAATAGTCAATATATGGAAGCAACCTAAATGCTCATCATAGAAGAATGGATAAAGAAGCTAAGTACTCATCATGGATGAATGGATATATATATACACACGCACACACACTAATACTGATACATACTAATAGCATATATATGTATTCATTTCACACAGTTGAATATTACTCAGCCATTAAAAATTAAAAAAAAAAAAAAAAAGAATTTCAGCATTTGACACCCCCACTGTGGAATGCATGTAAGCAATGATCATTAAGACTAGTTACAGTGGTTTAGTCATTAAGTCGTGTCTGACTCTTTGCGACCCCATGGAGCCCATCAGGTTCCTCTGCCATGTAATTCTCCAGGTAAGAATACTGGAGCGGGTTGCCATTTCCTTCTCCAGGGGATCTTTCTGATCCAGGGATTGAACCCAGGTCTCCTGCATTGCAGGCAGATTCTTTATCACTGAACCACCAGGGAAGACCAAGACTTAGCATCAATGCAAAAAGACAATCACAGCAAAAGCAAACCCCAAAAAGCAAACAAACCTCCCCCACATTGTGTATTTCCTGCTGTAAGAACACAATATCACTGAAAGTATATTCTCACCCCACTTCCACCTCCCCCAAATTGAACATAATTGATCAAACCTCTAAATCTAACTGCATTCTAGCAACCACAGAAGGCAGGGAAACATGTTACTTTTTGCCAGGAATGCAAAAAGGTAAAGTGCAGACTGGGGAATAGACACAGGACAAACCCAAGGTCCTAAACAAAGTAACTGCAAGTGGAGAAAGAGAGGAGAAGGATGCGGAACCTATACATTAAGGGAGACTTAAGGGCCAGGCTTCAGCAATATGTGAACCGTGAACTTCCAGATGTTCAAGCTGGTTTTAGAAAAGGCAGAGGAACCAGAGATCAAATTGCCAACATCTGCTGGATCATGGAAAAAGCAAGAGAGTTCCAGAAAAACATCTATTTCTGCATTATTGACTATGCCAAAGCCTTTGACTGTGTGGATCACAATAAACTGTGGAAAATTTTGAAAGAGATGGGAATACCAGACCACCTGACCTGCCTCTTGAGAAACCTATATGCAGGTCAGGAAGCAACGGTTCCAACTGGATAACAGACTGGTTCCAAATAGGACAAGGAGTACGTCAAGGCTGTATATTGTCACCCTGCTTATTTAACTTATATGCAGAGTACATCATGAGAAACGCTGGCCTGGAAGAAGCACAAGCTGGAATCAAGATTGCTGGAAGAAATATCAATAACCTCAGATATGCAGATGACACCACCCTTATGGCAGAAAGTGAAGAAGAACTAAAAAGCCTCTTGATGAAAGTGAAAGAGGAGAGTGAAAAAGTTGGCTTAAAGTTCAACATTCAGAAAACTAAGATCATGGCATCCGGTCCCATCACTTCATGGCAAATAGATAGGGAAACAGTGGAAACAGTGTCAGACTTTATTTTTTTGGGCTCCAAAATCACTGCAGATGGTGACTGCAGCCATGAAATTAAAAGACGCTTACTCCTTGGAAGGAAAGTTATGACCAACCTAGATAGCATATTCAAAAGCAGAGACATTACTTTGCCAACAAAGGTTCGTCTAGTCAAGGCTATGGTTTTTCCTGTGGTCACGTATGGATGTGCGAGTTGGACTGTGAAGAAAGCTGAGTGCCGAAGAATTGATACTTTTGAACTGTGGTGTTGGAGAAGACTCTTGCGAGTCCCTTGGACTGCAAGGAGATCCAACCAGTCCGTTCTGAAGGAGATCAGCCCTGGGATTTCTTTGAAAAGAATGATGCTAAAGCTGAAACTCCAGTACTTTGGCCACCTCATGCGAAGAGTTGACTCATTGGAAAAGACTCTGATGCTGGGAGGGATTGGGGGCAGGAGGAGAAGGGGACGACAGAGGATGAGATGGCTGGATGGCATCACTGACTCGATGGATGTGAGTCTGAGTGAACTCCAAGAGTTAGTGATGGACAGGGAGGCCTGCTGTGCTGCAATTCATGGGGTCGCAAAGAGTCGGACACAACTGAGTGAACTGAACTGAACTGAACTAAGAGACAAACCAACCAATTGCAACGAGTAGGCATTGTATGGAAACCAAAACAAACCGTAAAATACAAGAAGACAATTAGAAAATGTGATTGATATTAAGTAGCTGCTGTTGACTGAGTGTTTGTGCCCCTCCCTAATACATATGTTGAAATCCTAACTCCCATGTGACATTAGGAGGTAGGAGCACTGGGAAGGGCTTAGATTATAAGCATAGATCCCTCACAAATGGGATTCGTGTCCCTATAAAAGTGACCCCAGGGAACTCCTTCACTCCACCCTCCAGGTGAGGACATGGTGAAATGACTGTCTATGAACTAGGAAGCAGTTCCTCACCAGACACAGAATCCGCAGGCACCTGACCTTGGACTTCCGACCTCCGGAAGAGGGGAAGTCCATAAGCCACCCAGTCTAGGGTATTTTTGTTATAGCAGCTGGAACTAAGAGAGTAGTTATTAAACCTTTTGGTATATATATAAGGTTTTACGATTTTTTGAAACAAAGAATTCTTAGATTTTAAAGATACAGACTGAAATATTTGTATAAAATAGAAAATAAGTGCTTAAGAGAAGCGAGACACTTGCATGCCTCTGGAGGTAAAACAGCGCAGTGAAGAGAGCCGTGGCTCTGCGTCCCTAGCTGTGGGTCCTGGCCAAGCCCCCGGAGAGTCCTGCACCCCAGCTCTCTCCCTCCCAACGCGGGGCGAAACACCACCTGAGCCCCTCACCTCCTCAGAACCCCGAAGGTCACTTAGGAAACGATTCACAAGGGGAGCGCACAGGCTCCTCCTCAGCTGCTTCACCGCCTTCTCATTAAACCCACTTCTCCCGAAGGACACGCATACAAACGAAACGCTAGTTCTAATTCAACTGTATGTTTCTTTCACGACACTGTAAATATATTCCAGCCACATAATGGGCCAATTCCTTTTTTTGGGCTAACCTAGAAACCTAAATGCCACATATAACATTGTTTCTATATGAAAACCCTTTCCTAAAAGTATGTTTGTCGTATAATCTGCATACAAGAGGGTCACCGTTTACATTGTTTTTGTTTAGTCCCTCAGTCGCGGCCAACTCTTTGTGACCTCACGGATGGTAGCCCACCGGGTTCCTCTGTCCATGGGATTCTCCAGGCAAGAATACTGGAGTGCACTGCCACCATTCTCCAGGGGATCTTCCAGATCCAGGGATCAAATCTGTGTCTTCTGCATTGTAGGCGAATTCTTTACCACTGAGCCATCTGGGAAGCCCCCCTTTTACATTAATTCAAAGCATTTCCTGATTCTTTTTTCAGTTTCAATGTTCTCATCTTTGACACACAAAACTGATTTTAGTCATGTGCTCTTCTTTCTCCCTTCTTGAAAACCTCCACCAACAACCGGCAGGAGAGAATTTGCTTGCCTCGTTCCTCCCAGCCAGGTCCCTGGGAGGTGAGGGGAGAGGAGCACGCTCCTCCCAAAAGGGTGAAGAGGAAATCTCCAAGATCAGAGACAGTCTCACTCTCCTAGCGGGCCTGACCGCTGCAGGCAGAGGTGCTGGGCTCTCACCCAGGTGGCAGCTCACCTGGGTTCCACGTGTGGCTGACGGCATGGGCAGAGAGGCTGATCACAGGAACACAACAGATCTCCTGCTCTGTTCTCCATCTGGCCATCACCATCTTGGCTATCCCTCTCTCTAGAGAACTCTGGAAAGGAGATGTTGTAGCCAGAGTCTGTATCAGACTGTGGGGAAAAAAGAAACTTCTAGCTCCGGCTCAGTTCACAACACTACAGATGCTACTGAAACAACACCCAAGGGAATGCCTTTTGCTTTGCTCACAGTCACCCAGCTTCTAGACTTTCCATCAGTTTCTTAAGCTGAAAATGGAAATGCCTCAGATGACCCAAAGACCACTTGTAGGTGAGATCTAAGCTGTTAGGTCACCGTGTGGGTACTTCAGTCACTTCAGTCGTGTCTGACTCTGTGCGACCCTATGAGCTGTAGCCCTCCAGGCTCCTCTGTCTGTGGGATTCTCCAGGCAAGAATGCTGGAGTGGGTTGCCATTCCCTCCTCCAGAGGACCTTCCTAACCCAGGGATCAAACCAGCGTCTCTTATGTCTCCTGCACTGGCAGGTGGCTTCTTTACCACTAGGGCCGCATTGCTTGGGTCCTCACCAGCCTTCATAAACCCGTACCTTCCTCTCCATTTGGTGAGTGCCCTTGACGCTTCCTCAGCAGGAACTCTGAGGAGGACAAAAGCCCCATCTACCCTGAAGTCATCACCTTTCAGGTTCAGAGCTTTAATGTTATTTGTGGTTCTGACGTCAGAAAATGGCACTTTTTTAATCCATGTTAACCTGCATGATATGTTACTAAAAAGTCTTCCTATAAAAATTTCCAAAATTGGGGGTCTTCCCTCCTTTTTATGACTCACACAGGCAACTGAATCCCTGTAGCTAACCATTATACCTTCCCCTCTAGGAGGCAACAGTGTTAGAGTTACAGTACATCACATTTCCAACAATATAGTACATCTGACAGCTACATCATACAGAAATGCTGCAGCACAAAAACCAACTGAGCTTTTGCCAACTGGCTTTAAGCTCAATTATAGACCAAAACTTCAGGTGATACCAAACAAGAATTTCACATGGAACCACCTCAACATAACACCACAGCCCTTTAAAGGCAGAAGGTTATGCAGGTCCAACTGCCAGCTTGGGCCTTTCACTGTCAAGATTCTACTCTGTCATCTCCTTTGGAAATCCAATCGACAGAGACCACACCCAGCGGTTTCCAAAGCTTCAGGGTAACACAGTGCTCAGGACTCAGTCTTGTCTGACTCTTTGGCACCTCATGGACTGCAGCCCACCAGGCTCTTCTGTCGATGGGATTGTCCAGGCAAGAATACTGGCGTGGGCTGCCATGCCCTCCTCCAGGGGCTCTTCCCCAGCCAGGGATCAAACCCACGTCTCCTGCATCTCCTGCATTGGCAGGTGGGTTCTTTACCACTGAGCCACCTAGGAAGCCTCAGGGTACCACGTCTATATGTAAATCCAGTTAGTCACCTACATTGGTCAAATCAATCGATTTGAAAGTGGGATACATTTTCCAATAGAAAATGTATTTCAACAATATCTAAATCTAAATCAGCAAAATTTTATCTTAATTACCAAAACAGAAATCACAGCAACCATGAGGTTATTAGCAGCTAGTATTTGTACAATATTTACAAAGTGCCAAGTAACATGGGTAATGCGTTCTGCCAAAGCATCTCCAATTTTGTATGCATTTTACATTCTCCACTCATTTCAAAGCAACACTCTAGTTTGAGCTAATACAGGGAGTGACAGTGGGTCTGTAACAGGAAAAATCTCATCCACTAGGCCCTCTGATTGCTCTTCCCTGCACTCCAGTGTTCTTGCCTGGAGAATCCCAGGGACGGGGGAGCCTGGTGGGCTGCCGTCTATGGGGTCGCACAGAGTCGGACACGACTGAAGCGACTTAGCAGCAGCAGCAGCAGCCTCACCACCACACCACTCTGTTCTAAACGACAGCAGTTCCAGCACTAGCCATGCTTGGGCCTTCCAGCCTGTGTGAGAGGCAGCGAAGCAGTGGTTAAGAACTTCGGAGTTGGATTCGGACATCTATTTAAATCTCAGCCCCCATCTAGAAGGATGCCTTGGGCCTCTTGCAGCCCTGTCTTCATCCTTTGTAAAATAAGAAGGGTAATTTGTAGCTCATAGTGCTTTGATATAAATGGGTAAAACAATGTATCAATATATAAAGTGCTCTGCAAATAGCAAGAATTAATAGCTCATATTACCAGATCTATTCTACACACCTTGTTGCAAAATGTACAAACCACACAAGGAAACTGGAATCACCTTGGAAACAAGACCCAACCGTGACACGCTTTCTTCCAGTGATGGATGATCCAAGAGCAAAGTCATCTCCTGATGCTCATCAAATCAGTCACAGGCCCCTAAACGATTGTGCCTGAGGAGGCACAGAGGAGGAGCTGAAAAAGTTGATGGGAAAGAATGAAGCAGCAAAACCCTGAGTAAACACTGGCTTTTATCTGCCAGTGGGAGAAGAGAGAAACCAGGGGGAAAGGAGCAGCAACCAAATCTAAACTAACCTATATTGCAACTTACTAAAAAGTCATGTTTTCCATTAAAACATAATAGCTACCCAGACTTTCACTGTAAGATATTGGTAACACCTATGTTTTTACACTTTTAATTTTTGCTTTATATTGGAGTATAGCTGATTTACACTAGTGTGTTAGTTTCAGGTGTACAGCAGTGAGTCAGTTATATATGTGTGCGTGTGTGTGTGTGTCCATTATATTTCAGATTCATTTTCCATATAGGTTATTAAAGAATATTGAGTATAGTTCCCTGTGCTATACAGTAGGTCCTTGTGGATTATCAATATACATTTAGTAGGGTAACACTTATTCTTTAAAAAAAAATTTTTTTTTATTTTATATGGGGTATAGCCAATTAACAATGAGAGTTTCAGGTGGACAGTGAAGGGACTAAGCCACATACAGACATGTATCCACTCCCCCCAAACTCCCCTCCCATCCAGGCTGCCATCTAACAACACTGAGCAGAGTCCCATGTGGTAACACCTGAAATATTTTTGCATGTTTTAAATATGCATATTCTTGAGTGAAAATATAAGCTTATAAACACATTATAAACTCACTTGTTAATGTTTTGAGACTGTGGAAAGAAGGTATAGAGAGCAATAAACCGAGTAAAAATAGAGTAAATTTGGCTAAGCTTGGTTTTTACTTAGGGAACTTCTTGCTTAGAGTGCGTTCACCCCACCCCCAACCTCTGAGCTCTGAGATCGTGGGGAGAGGGGTCAGTGGGCAAGGAACAGAGGAAATGACAGAAACATGCCTGTTATGGGTGGAACTTCTGAATCCCCGCCCCCCCCCCCCAATTCCTATGTTGCAGCCCTAACCCTGATGATATTTGGAGGTAATTGGGTTTAGATGACATCATGAGGGTGGGATCCCCATGACAGGATTAGCATCCTTCTAAGAGGAAGGAGAGAGACCACAGTTTGCTTGCTCTCAGCCATGTGACACAAGGAGATTCGAAAGCCAGGCAAAGCGCTCTCACAAAGCACCTTGACCTTGGCCTTCCCAGCCTCCAGAATAGGGAGAAAGAAATGTCTGCTGTTTATTTCACTGAAGCGGACCTGAGTACGATCCCTGGTTGGGGAACTAAGCTCCCACAAGCCACAAAGTGCTGTCAAAATAAATAAAACAGAAATGTCTGTTCTTTAAGCCACTCTGTTTATGGCATTTTGTTAGAGCAGCCCCCACCCCACCCCTGAGATAAGAGAATGTCTAAGCAGAGTCAGGGTGGAGAGTGAAATGAAGATGAAGAGATGTTTTCAGCAGTATCTTAGAAGTCTGCACACAAGATCAGTGGATATACTTTAATATCATTAATCATCCAACAAGAGAAATACACAAAACACTAAGTGACCATTTAAAAATGCCATTATTTTAAACAATTATCAAAATTACCCATCTCAATTTGAACTTCGCAGGGTATCTCCAATGGTGCTGGACATCTTTTAGAACTGGTTACAGAAGGCCTTCTGGGATACGGTCAGGATATATTCTCCCTTGTTCTGGAAAACCTTGATCAATGGACTTCCTTGCCCTCTGGTTTCCAAATGTGTCTGGACAAAGATGGTACCAAGCTGGAGATCAATGAAAGGGAGGACTACAGGGGTATTTACAGGTATTTATTCCCGGAGGTCCCCCGGCCCAGCCACAGGCCTCCAGTCACTGCATTCTTCTGCAAGGCCACAGCTTTTAGGGGCTGCCCTACCCTATAGGATTGGTGTCTCAGGTCCCCATAACCATCCCCTTCTGCACTTCTCAGTGGTAACAGTGTGCTCTTTTTCTAGTCTTAGGATGCTTCATCATCATTTGCTAATTTCCTTTCATTTTGCCAACACACCTGAATAGTCCCTTCATTACATTATTTCCTTACACTTTTGTGGACACACAACCTGTTTCCTGTCCAGACACCATCTGCTCAGGTCTGAAGAAGGGCTGGTTGGTTGGTCTTGCCTCACTTAGGTGCAGGGTTTACTTGCAGCCTTTGACTGCTCACCAGCATCTCCCTTTTTCCCCCAGCCAGAAGTCTCAACCCAGTTCAACAGCCTGTTCGCTTTCTGAGCCCCTGGATTTTAGACTTTACTTGCCCACTGGCTCTGAAGAAGCTGCTCCTCCCCCAACCCTGCTGGTTTCCCAGACCCTAAACTCTCTCTTCCCTGGTGCTAGAGGACTCCTCCCACCTCCCTCCCATTCTGATTCCTGGCCTTCACCCATCATCACCTGGTCCTGCAGGAGCTTCCCGGCTCTCACCAGCACAGCCTGCTCTGCTGCAGCCCACGTCCTGCCTCGTGTCCATCAGGGTGGGATTCAGCAGAAAAGCATCACCTCTGAAAAGGAGCAGTTTGCTCTCTTACTTTCTGATTTAAGGACAGATTTACCAAAGTCCAAAGGGAGCATTACCTGACAGGCCTTTTTTTTTTTTTTTTTTTTTTTTTTCAGGGATATATCTCCTTTTTCCTTATTAGATCTACTTAGCTAATTTTAGTTTATCAGATAAGTTATTTCAATATTACATAAAACTTCATGGAAAAGATGTTACAGAAGGACCCATGAACCATCCTCATTGTCTTCACCATCACCAGCCTCAGCGGCAGCATTAACCATAGAACTCCACCCTTAAAAGCATTCTACAAAGTGCTCTCAAGTTTACTCTTTTTAAGTCACAAAGTCTTTACAAGTAGACAGATCATACATTGTTTTTATTTTGAAGATATGAAAACTGAAGTATAGAAAAGGCATTAAACTTTTTCATGATGAATTAACCAAGGAAATAGGGCTTCCCAGAGGACTCAGTAGTGAAAGAATCCTCCTGCCAACCCAAGAGATGCTGGTTTGATCCCTGGCTCGGGAAGATCCCCTGGAGGAGGAAAGGACAACCCACTACAGTATTTTTGCCTGGAGAAGTCCATGGACAGAGAAGTCTGGCCAGCTATAATCCACGGAGTTGCAAAGAGCTGGACATGATTGAGTGCATGCGCGCGCGCACACACACACACACACACACACACGACCAAGGAAACATAGCTAGCAAATATTCTGAATAAATGCTGCTTGAAATAAGGGCTGTTTTTGCTTTGTATTAGAAGTATTAATATTGTACCTCTATTGAAAAGAAGGCATGCTCTTTGATCTATGCAGCCATCCAGTTTTAACAGGAGAAATGATGCAATTGTAAAAAGAGCAGGGACTAGTTTATATCTGATAGATCTTAAAAATGAGTGTTAACTACTGAAGAAAGCAGTGAAAACCAGGGAAATTTGCTCAATGACTATAGTTCATGTGTTGGAACAAAGGGACGGGGCACTAAATTGTGATGAAATGAGCTACGGCAGAAAATAAACTAGGGATTTCCTAAAACTAAACACACACAGCACAGTGAAAAGGACTCCAAGAGCCGACATCAGCCCATTTTAAGTTGCCCCTTTGCCTTACAATTTCCCATCGTGCAGGACGCAGCCCCAGCAGAGCAGAGGCATGTGAGTCACCGAGACGACAAAGCAAGACACCAGGACCTGCACACCCCAGTGGATCCTAGGGGAGTCTGCACCTCAGGAAACCAGAATGGCCTACACACGGTCCAGCCCTCTCACCACTTACAGACTTTCCAGCCACATCTGGAGGCTCAGAGCCTGGCTTCACGGGTAGAGATGACAGACAGCCCATATCATGAAAGTAAATAAGATGAAGGCAAGGCAGCTTCTCTGTTGGCTCACTGGTAAAGAATCTGCCTGCGATGCAGAAGATGGGGGTTCGATCCCTAGGTCTAGAAAATCCCCTGGAGAAGGAAATGGCAACCCACTCCAGTATTCTTGCCTGGAAAATTCCATGGATAGAGGAGTCTGGCAGGCTACAGTCCATGGAGTCGCAAGACCCAGACACAACTTAGCGACTCAACCACCACTGAGATGAAGGCAGGGGAGTGACTAGTACTCCGAATACACACATTCTGGACCCATACACTATACTTGAGGTGGCTACACCTAATTCAATTTCTGACCCACAGACAATTTAATTCATTTAAAAACAGTAGTTCCCAAATTGTGGTCCCTAGATTAGCAAAACTAGTATCTCCTAGAAGCTTGTTAGAAATCCAAACTCTTGGGCCCCACCCAGGATCTCCTAAATCAGAAACTCTGGGAGTGGAACCCAACAGACAGTAGTTCAACAAGCCTTCCAGGTGATTCTGATGTACTCTAAAGCTTGAGACTACTGACTTAACAAAAGTCTTTTTTTTTTTTTTTTTTTTTTCAAAATAGCTCTATCCTTCCATTTAAAGGCGGGGTGAGAGTTGGACTGTGAAGAAGGCTGAGCGCCGAAGAATTGATGCTTTTGAACTGTGGTGTTGGAGAAGACTCTTAAGAGTCCCTGGGACTGCAGGGAGATCCAACCAGTCCATTCTAAAGGAGATCAGTCCCGGGTGTTCTTTGGACGGAATGATGCTAAAGCTGAAACTCCAGTACTTTGGCCACCTCATGCAAAGAGTTGACTCATTGGAAAAGACCCTGATTCTGGGAGGGATTGGGGGTAGGAGGAGAAGGGGACAACAGAGGATGAGATGGTTGGATGGCATCACCGACTTGATGGAAGTGAGTTTGAGTGAACTCCGGGAGATGGTGATGGACAGGGAGGCCTGGCGTGCTGCAATTCATGGGGTCGCAAAGAGTCGGACATGACTGAGCGACTGAACTGAACTGAAATAAAATCTCACTCATTATTTACCATAAGGTCAGAAAATTATCTATTTTCCCTTTATAGATAGTCAATTTGGGATTATCCTCACTGATTTGGAAAGCCATGGAACACAGATAATACAAAAGTAATGAATCACTGGCTTAGGCACACCCTTTTGCAATAGACTGACCATCCTCATTAGGTTTTGCTTACCAGGCTTCATGGATATTCCCTGAATCCACAGTACAGCAGAACCTGGTACAAATACCGCCTGAATGAATGACTGAGCACAATGAATGGGGGACGACGCGGGAATTGGCAAGGCTGCCTACTAGAACAAAATCACTTGGATACTAAGAACCTCCTGTGTCTGATCCACAAAATAGTTTGCCTCACAAGAGATGATTGCAAGTTGACTGAATTGTCAGTCAAGACTCTCTTCTACAACTGGCTGCCTAATTCTGGATCCTCCCCAGGCACAACAGCTGGGATGAGGAAAAGAAAACTTGTAAGAATCCCCAGATCTCCCCAGGGAGAGGTTCCACCATCTCCTCTGAGGATTTCTGAACAAGAATTGCAAAAATGGCACGGTCTCAGCAGTGAGCATTCTGTAGGATTCTCCTGTTGGAGCATGATTTTTAAAAAGGCAAACAAGAGGGAGACAAATTGCTAGGAAGCTGCATTTTTTTACAGCAACTGGAAGACAAATCTAACTTCTTACCAGAATTGGAAACCCACATGATATCACTGTAGTGCACATGAATTATTAATGCTCATCATTTTTTGTAAATTAGGTATTCAGGAAGGTTCCTGTCGACATCATGTTTGACATCATAATGCTTCATCATTCTAAAAGCCTAATGAGATGAATTCTTGCTAGAAAAGAGAGATCAAGCATGCATTTCTGCACTCTGGAGAATACCAGAGACCAAGGAGATAATGAAGATATGGTTTATAATTGATGTACAAAGAGCAAATTAAAAAAAAACAAAAACTGTTACAACCCTACCACACTGTAAACAAGACCAAATGGCACTTTACTTTTTCACCTGAGCATTTTGGAAAAAGGAGGGGTGAGTGCGGTGGGAGGCAGGGGGCATGAGTAGTAATCATCTCAAACTCCTAAGGTGGAAGAATTCGTCTAAGAAGAAAGTAATGTCTTTAGAAACTTACCTCATCTACAAAAGAACATGGAACAGGTAAAAATTGAAAAAGATACCATAACACCAAGTCACACATCCTAAAAGGATAGTATTATATATTTTAAACCAATTCTGTAACAGTAATTCTATGTGATACGTATAAATAATCATTCTGGTCTCACATGTAACATCAAATCTGTAGTTTCTGAGTTCTACACGTGCAAATTAGTGTTGACTAAACTGAACCAGCAGTTTTGTCCAACATCTGCAGCAATGGGTTGGAATGAAATAAGCTCTTGTTTGGAAATCTGGTTGACAAAGCAAAGTAAGTTAAATTCCTATCCAGGTCAAGCCTTTTAACACTTCAGCCAAGTTGCAATGATATATATACAAGTTCATACTAACTGCTAATAATTGGGACTCATTTCCCCTCCAGTTTTTATTTCATTTGGTCTCTAAGTAGCCTCTTGAGAGAAGTACTAAAACATAGAGAATGAGTTCATTCATTATTCTTTCTTCTACTGAACAAACATGGAGTAACTGAAGTTGCCAGGTACTAAATTGGGATTCTTGCTACTCTGAAAGGCGAAAAATCCTCTTAAGCAAACCAAAAAGAGTATCTAGAGTTCATCAGTTGTCATCATTCTGAACTACTGCTGCATGTCAAAAGATTTCCTTTTCAACAAGAAGGCAAAAGGACAGTCATTATTGGCAACATTCCAATTTAATTACTTCACTAAATAAAACATTTTCATCCCCTGAAATTACTTCTAATGATAACTTTATATGAACCAGGGTGGAAAAAAAAAAAAACAAAAACACCTTAGTGTTCAGCATGCTCCTTTATAACAAATGTTCAATTAGTAGGTAGCACTGTCATGGATCCAGGTCTCTAGTTCTTGGATATTCTATCAGTAAACAGTTAACATTCAAAAGCTAGAAAACGTCTACCTGGTATATAGTAGGTGTTCAATAAATAGTGTTTGTATTACAATGATGATTATATTATCATACTCTATTACACGATTATTACCAGAGAAACTCTCTAACTTATAAACAAACATCAGTTAAGCTTCATGTTACAAAATCAGATGCTGTTAAAGCAAGCTCATGAAAAGAAGTGTTTGCTCTTCCATGTCATGGAAGTCAGCACACGTCATCTTCTCTTCACCCATCCACTGAGAGCTGACTTTATCCAATGAAGACTAGGAGCCTCCTCACACTAGGCCAATCGTTGAATAACTTTTCAAGTAGTAAAGATACAATGGTGCCTTTAATCAGTGACACAATTCCTGGTAATCTACTGACCATGTAAAAGCTGTTGATTCTCTTACATTAACAGTCAGAGAGACACATTTCCCTCTCTCTGTACTGTAGGATATGACACCATCCTTCTGTTTGCTGTAAGGATAAAAGGCCCAGTGGCCAGATTTACACAAAGGAAAACCTCTTGGATTTAATAGTATTTTGAGAACACACAGGAGGGCACTGGTAAAAAAAAAAAAAAAAAAATCATTTTTCTTCTGGCACTAAAAAAAATGTAGTGACTGCTTTAATCACTTAATGTTTTCCAGTGGCTCAAAATTTCACTCTCCTGAAAAGATGAATGTGCAGAATGTCTCTTCATCTTCAGGCAGCTGCACTGCATTGGAAATCAGTTGCCCTCACGGCAGCGCAGCCGACCCTCCAAACTCCCTGCCAGGTTCTTTCAATTATGTTCCAGACACGCAGCCAACCCAAAGAAGTCGTAAACAACAGGTTCCACTCGGGTCCTCCTCCTCCATTCCCTTCCTCCATCCCTCCAGAGAACAGAAACCCTCTCAACCATTCACAAATCCCCACACTCGGCCCCTGTGGCTGAGACGCCATGCAACCTGGCCGGTGTCTCCAGGTAAAAATCTGAACACGAGGGCACTGTAGTACCGTGGCACCGAGTCTGCACCATTCACCTCCCAGCCACGCAAATCCAGCCCGGAGCTCGGATTTCATTCAGTGGAACTCGTCTCCGAACGCTCCAAACGATGCCCACCCCTCCTCCAGAGCTGACCCAGTCCAGCCTTCTCCTTCTCGGTGAGAACCAGGCCAGCCCACCTGCTTCCCTTCTCCACCCCGCCCCCCCCCCCGCTCCAACCCGGCTCTCAGGACCCCTCCAGGGGTCGTCAACGCGCCTATTTCCGGGGCCCTCATCACCCCCTTCCCGAATGAAAAGTAAACTCCTCCTTAGTGACCATCTCCCCAAACCAACCAGACCACTAAACTCCGCCGGAGCCCCCTGCCCGCGGGACGCGGCGGGCGGCCCCCCGGCAGCGCGCGCGGGCGCCCGGCGTTTACCTTGACGCTGGTGTAGCTGGTCTGGGTCTCGGCCTCCGCGCTGCTGCAGCAGTGGCGCCTCCGGCCCCTGCAGGTGGTCGCCGCGGGGCCCGCGGAGCCCGCGCTGCTGCCGCTGCCCAGCTTCCCGCGGGCCCTGCGGGCGCGGGCGGCGCCTGGGGACCCGGACGCGCGGCTCTGGGGGATGGCGTCGGCGGCGTCGGTCTGGACGAAGAGGCCGTGCAGGGGGGCCGCGGGGCCCTGCGACACGCCGGTGGTCTGGCGGGGCGAGTTGGACTCGTCCGAGTCCCGGCAGTAGATCACGCCGCTCTGCGAGACGTGGATGCTGGGGGCGCAGCCCATCCCTCGGCCGGGCTCCCCCGCGCGCCCGCCCGCGCCCCCGGCCGCCCGGCCCCTGCGCCGCGGCGGCCACCTGCAGTGAGGGGGCGGAAGCCTCGGCGGCGGCGGCGCCCCGACCGTGCGCCCCCCGGCCGGTCTGGCTGCCGCTCCGTCGGGCTAACCGCGGGGCACCCCGCCGAGCCTGCCGGGGCTGCGCGCGTCACCCCAACTTTCCCTTCTGGGCCATCTTCCTCCTCGAGCGGGCGAGCGCGCACACACAGCGCCCCGCGCGCACCAGCGGCCGCCACCCTCTCCGCCGCGGCGCCCCAAACGCGCTCCCCACGCCTCCGCCCGCCCCTCCGCCCTCGGCTCCGCTCGACCCGCGCCGCCGCCCAGCTCGACCACGCCGGGCTCCCGCGGCCCCGGGTCCCCAGCACCGCCCGCACCTCTTTCCCGACTTTCACTCCGCGTGTCTCCCTCCCTCCGTCCCTCCCGCCCGCCTTTCTCCGCGGCGCCCCCGCTTCGCAGTCGCCGCCGATGGGGCGCTGCTGCGCCCCTCGGCCCCGCCCGCCGCTGCCCGCACTCTCGCGGGCAGGACACAGCGCGCTCGCTCCCCGGCTCGGCACCCCGCACGCCCCGCCTCCCCCCGGGCCCCAGGGTGCGGCGGCGGTCACCACGCCCCGGCGCCCTCCCCTCCCTCCGCTGTCCAGAGGCCTCGTTCCTCCTGCAGCGGTCCCGGTCCCGGGGGCCGCACCCCCAGTGCCCTAGCCTCTCTTCCCCTCGCGGCACAAACCCCGGGCCGGCCCCAAAGGGTAGTGTAGCCTGGGGAGCACCCCCAATAAGCCCCTGGCCTTTCAGGAACACATTGTAACATCCCTGAGCCAAACATCATGACGCCCCGTAGGGACCCTCCAGCCGGTGCCCACCCATCTAACTTGCTCGCCTCCCAGTTGACTCAGATCATTTAGGAGAGGCTTCATACCTCTATAGTCCCTCGCTTCCCCATGTACACTGAAGGCTGAGTTGGATGGCGACCCAGTCTTCAAAAGGATAGAGTAGACAGATGATGTCCACCCATCATCCGAGGTCACGCCAAGGAACCAGAGACCAGGTGAGGACCAAGCCCTTGAATGCACAAATTCCTCTAAGACCCAAAGAAAGAACTGAAAATTCTGTTCGCGTGGTACTGGGCTTTCTCCTCCAAAGTTTTCATCTCTTCCTTGGGTGTCACTACATCTTCACAGTGGCTTCTCCTCCATCCAGTCCCCACCCCACCCCCACCCCGATTGTCCACTGCTCTGCCTCACACCAGGCTGGGCAGTCAAAACTGCCTCCCCTCAGTCCCCTTGGAGAGGCGTGCACAATTTCCTTGGAGGGGTGCAAGAATACCTTCAGAAGAAGGCTGCTTATCCTCCCCGATGTGCAGTCTGGGTTGGAGCTACCAAGCACCACTGCCCATTTATTCGGTTGTTTTGAGTAATTCCAGTCTGCTGCCACAGCATCACAGAAGAGAAATGGATGGTCCAAGAAAGGACTCAGTGTATAAGGTCAAATGCAAAAGCAAGAACATAGAGTCCTAATGCAAAGCACAAAGAAGAATCCAGCTTGAAATAATTTCTTTGGTTCTTCCCTCTCTTCCTCTCCCCATCACATCAACTTTGGGGATGACTGGGTCAAGACTTCAAATGACAGCTTCTAACCTTCACAGAGAAGCAAGGTATCACCCCACATCTCAAATTCAGATATACAGAGGAGAAAGAACTAACCTAGGAGAAGGCAATGGCACCCCACTCCAGTACTCTTGCCCGGAAAATCCCATGGATGGAGGAGCCTGGAGGCTGCAGTCCATGGGGTCGCTGAGGGTCGGACACAACTGAGCGACTTCACTTTCACTTTTCACTTTCATGCATTGGAGAAGGAAATGGTAACCCACTGCAATGTTCTTGCCTGGAGAATCCCAGGGACGGGGGAGCCTGGTGGGCTGCCGTCTATGGGGTCGCACAGAGTCGAACACGACTGAAGCGACTTAGCAGCAGCAGCAACCTAGCCTAACTAACCTAAGTCTTTTGTTTCTCTTCTCAGCTTGCTCTTCCCAACTTTGAGTCTCTAAAAAAATTTTTGATGACATGAAAAAAAGTCTGTGCTACCTTTTTGAATGGACAGGCAAATTGCTCATAAAACTCCTGTGCAGGTTGGGCTCCTCCCAAAGCAGATTCTGAAATGATATTTTGCAGGCGCAAGGCTGATGAGCGCATACTCTTGGAATCAACATCTGGAAGGAAAGGAGGGAGAAAAGGAAGCAGGGAAGGGAGGTGGAAGTTGAGCAGAGGGAGAAACTGAGCTAGGATACAGCTTCACTCAAAGCCACAGGCACCCCTGCAGGGAAAATTCTGAAGCTGGATGATGCTTCAGCGTTGTCCTGAACTGGGTCTAGGAGGATACGCCTTTATACCCTCACATAGGTCAGCAGTTACTTGTAGGCCACGTGGGTGGCCCTGGGCCAGGTGACTCTCTTCAGCTGAGGCAATTCCCTTGTAAGACTGACAGCTGAGCAGAGGGCTCCCTGCTGCCAGTACTCCCCCGGCTTGAGGAGTAAGTCCTTTCCTGGCACCACCGCTTCCACCACACTCCCCGTGCTTCCTGTCCCTATCCATGACTATAAGAGTGCCACATTAAATGGTCACCACTGAGATGCAGGGACAGTCATTCATTTGATGAGGTCTAAGCCTGATGGCTGCCAACTGTTCTACTTCCAAGGGACCATTCAGAATCGGGGAAAACATCATCAGAGTTAAGTTACAAAAGCGCTAGTCTCCATACCAGTCCTGACGCAATGTTAAGTCAGGAGATAACCACTCCTAAAGCTTCTTTTTGATTCTCTTATATAGACCCATTTCAGTCATCATCCTTCATGGAGCTACTAATCAAGGTCAACCTTTTTGGACACTTTGAGCCATGCTAATTCTCATGCCCCGTGTCTACTTTTTCAGTTTTCTGTAGGAATGTGGTTACTATGATGAAACCTCCCAGAGAAGAGAAATGGGCCAGCCACTCACTGAGGCTTTGAGAGGAAGAAGGCTATGATAAAACAGAAGTTACAACCAATCTTCTGGTGGAGAACATTAGGAGCTGAGTCATGAAGGGACAAGTCATCCAGAAGAAAATACAGGGAAAAAAAAAGAAAAGAAGAAGGAAAAAATAGAAGAAAAAAAGAAAAAGATGAAGTTTTGAGAGAGTAAATAAGCTCAAGGTGGCTACTGAACAGGACTGGGCTGCTTCGGTACCTTAACTGACCATTTCATACGGGGACCCATGCCTCTCCCTGAATGTGAGTCTCCTGCAGGGACAGAAGAGGGAATGGGGGAGTGCACGAGGTATAAATTCCTCCTTCCATTCCCAGAACAGCCAATCGTTTTAAACACAATCTTCCTCAGACCCAGCTTCCGCTGCCAATTCTGGCTTAGTGAAAGGAAAAAAATAAAGTATCCCGATAATCTCCACCAAGTGTTCTCAGTGGGAATGTGTAACCTCCCCCCATCGCTGGCACAAATCTGGTCACTGAAACATGCAGAAATGTGCAAGTGGAGGAATGGTTTAACTGAAATCGTGCCCCAGCTAAGCTCTGAGGCCCGAGTTCTTGCTCCTGTAAGTGATTTCTGGACCAATTCCCATGTCACAATTTCAACGCATTCCAGGATCACAGCAAAGTCTACAAGTTCAGACACTGCAGATAAAATTTAGGCTCAAGTTACAGAATAAGGCCAGAAAAACCAACATTATTTAAAAATTGAATTAAGTTAAAAAATTTAGCTACAGCCAATGTCCAAGAAAGAAATCAAAAAGCAAACCAAATCAGAAATTTCTTCAAAAACTCAGAAATGTCCAAGGTCAGCTGAACGTTACATACAAGGTCAGCTTGTATGTTTTATACTCATACCAAATACAGCTGGTTTCAGAATTATGACCCAGAAGTACTGCAAGACTCTGAACAATTAAGGTCCCTTCCTGGTCGAGATTGGTGTAACTCTTCTAGAATTCCTCTAAAGGAGAAAAGAATATGACTGATACATTTTGAGTGACTCTTGATAAAGGTTAAAACAATAGGAGTTTTGGATTAATTTTTAGATAATCAAACATTTAATCAACCAATCAACCTTGCAGAGCTCTGAATTCAAACTATATTCTTAATGGTGGAGCTTATTGGAAATCTAACCACCTGATAAGTGAAATGATACAGTTTATTAGGTAGCCGGGCACAGTGGAAGGTTCCTTGATCTCAGAGAGAGAAGGGCAAACTTGGAAGCAGGGCTGCCTCTTACAGCTGTGTAACCTCAGGCAAGTCACTTAACCTCGGGGCCTCCATTTCCTACATCATCTCCAACATCTCTAAATCACCAACCTTTGGGAATGCAGTGAAATCTCTGCTTTCTTTTATTAAATTGTTTTTAATTTAGAATAGTGGAATTTTTGAGCTGAAAGTGGTCTTCAACCTCCCTGCACATCAGAATCACCCTGAGGAATCTGTCAGAAACACAACAACTTCCGGATCCCACCCCAGAGACCTGGAGTCAGGGGTCAAGGGCAAGTCCCACATTTGCTCTTTCAAAGAAGATGGGTCCAGTGTAGCCTTTCCACAGCCTTCTTTGGGGACTACAGTAAGAACTGAAGTCCTGGAACTGCCCTGGTGGTCCAGTGGTTAAGAATCCACCTGCCAGTGCAAGGGACACAGGTTCAATCCCTGGCCCAGAAAGATCCCAGCCCATGTGCCACAACTACTAAGCCTGAGCTCTAGAGCTGGTTCTCTGCAACAAGAGAAGCGACTGCAATGAGCAGCCCCAACCTACCATGACTGGAGAAAGCCAGCGAGTGGCAATGAAGACCCAACACAGCCAAAATAATTAGAAAAAAAACTGAAGTTCTTCCAAGAGCCTGCATTATCCTCTCGCTGTGGCCCCTGCCCTGCCTTTCTGTGCCTGCTCAGTCTCTACTCCAGCCACAATGACTGCCTTGCTGTTTTCCCAAGAGAACAGTATCAGCCAGGAGCCCTTCCTGCTATGCCCTTCATCAAAAAGAACAGGGCTAACTTCCTCACTTTCCTTAAATCTCTGCTCAAATGCTGTCTTCTCAATAACTCATTTAAAATCACAACCTGCACCCCTCCGTGTCCCCCCATCACTCCTGATTCTACTCTGCCTGACCTATTTTTCTTCTTTTCATAGCATTTATCACTTTTCAACTGATTATGTAGTTAGCACATTTATTATTTATTGTCTATCTTCTCCCACTAGACTGGAGGCTCTACTAGAGAGAGCAGAGACTTTTTGGTTTCTTATTCACTGATGGATGGAATGCCTAGTGCCCGGTACAGGGCCTGTTGAAATATCTGTTGAATGAATGATTTTTTCTCAGTTCTCCCTTTTCTGTTTTTCTCTTCTCTTAACTGATATAACCTCAAAATGGAAGGGGTTGGGTTTTTTCTTGAGTAGAGGGTTATGGTCTATGCTTTTTATTTTTAAAGTCAGTGAATGGTTTGACCTCATAATCCTCCTTTTGGCATTATACATCAGAAGAATCAGAAGAATAAAATAATTTATTCACAATGTTTGTAGCAACACTGTTTATGATAATAAAAATGGAGATAATCTGAATATCAAACACTTAAGGAATAGCTCAACAAACTATCCTAACAGTCAGAAGACCACTATTTATATGTGTATGGGTTAAATATTTATATATAGTATATGTAGATGGATCACAACTGTGGAAAATGCATGTCTATTTGTTGAGGTTCATAAGTGAATGTAAAGTGATACAGATAAGAAACTGGAGCACGGCAGATTTCTTTTTTTGAAAAACTATTTCACTGAATAAAAAACTAATGTAAACGAATGAATGTAATGTTTCTCAATTCTCTCCCCCCAAATATTTTAGCTAAGTATATTTTCCTTTATGGACTTTCAGTGATTTTTTTTTTTTCTTTCAGACAGAAGGCAGAAGATGGAAAATATTAAAGAAGGAAAAGAATCAGACATAGATGGAGACAAATTAATTTCTGTGTTTTTTTTTTTTTACAAATTTCTTTCTGATTTACAAAGGAACTACTTATAAAGCAGATGCACAGAGACACAAAGGCACAGAGCCTACCAGAAAGTGAGAATCAGAAAGACATGAGAACTATTCTTATGGTGAAATATTCCTACCAAGTGGCTTTACAGCTCTTTTATGGGAGTAAAAATAAGTTTTAAGTTGTCTGTTCAACTGTGAGTATATCACTTCTTGGATCTTTCACCACACACCAAATGAAATTTGGGAGACTTGGCCCACAGTTTTCCCAAGCCAGTTGTAGAATATGCAAAAAGAAATGCAGGAAGGGATTCGGCCACCATTTGACTTTTTTAGGTTAACATCATCCAACATGGAATCCACTGAGCCCTGGGCTCTGAATCCTTGTTATCAAAGATGATCCGATCTTCCTATTAACAAGAACACCACAGGGAAGGGCTGGATCAGGCCTGGAAAGGGGCCTCCAGAATCTTCTTTCTACTCATTTTCAGAGTTCTCCTGGATTCAAATAGTTAGACTATGAAAGATGAAACATTCATTTCCAAAAATCTGGTAAATACGTCTCACAGGAGTAAAATCAGGCATAAAAGGATATACAAATGAAACACAAGGTAAAGTCCTACTCAAAGGGGCTTCTAGAACAATCAGGGAGATGGGACTTACACACAGGAAGTGACAGAGCATAATACATAAGTTGACATTCAAAGCATAAGAGCAAAAATGAGTGGTACTGGCGATTCTCTTCAGTGGTTATGACAACTGGGGAAGGCTTGCTAGAGAAGGAGACGTGTCGGTTGGACCTCAACCAGAAGGACTTTTCAAGCAAGGGGAATAGCATGAGCAAAGAAAGACACAGGGGCAGAATTCACGTGGGTGGATCTAGAAGACACTGAGTAGATGAGACAATTTAGTGTCTCCTAAGGTGCGTATGCTACGATTGGAAGGGGAAGAAAGAAGACAGAAAATGGAAAACCCTGAAACTTCTCCTATTTGTAGTGGATGTCAACGTGGGTCCTACCACTTTTAAGGCAACTCCCCATGTGAAAGTCTAGATTTAGAAAACAAATTCATTGTCCTGGAAAATGAGTGTTTGCCAAATGATAAAATATTGGCTTTCTAAAAAAAAAAAAAATAGCAGACTGCATGGCTTCAAGAAAACTTTTCGATAGCACTTTGAGTGTTTTGGGTATTCTAAGTCAGGTTATAAATTATTAATTCACTCCTATTTGATTTAAGATATACAATATATAAAGCAAATTAGTTTGTTCCTAAATTAGTGTGGCGTTTTCTCAAGGCTTCTTGGGTTATTTTTAAAGAAAAGTTGGGGTCAGGTTTCTAAGCAGGCCCTCCTCACTGGTACACACACTTGGCCACACTCCAAAAGATTCCATTACACCCTGTGATGCTAAAGTCATTCCTTCATTCAGCGTACCTTTACTGGGGGGCCACCATGTATCAGACGCTAACTGGGCATGGGGGGACAGACAGAAGCAGTCTGTGCTATAGAGCTGCAGAGAGAAACAAACAGCACAGTTCTCTGGCAGCCATGAAGCTGGGGCAGGGATTCAGAACACACTGGTGTGATAGAGACGGGGGAGACTATGGACATTTTCTCAGAGGAGTCGGCACTTACATGTGAGTCTCGAAAAACCTTACCAAAGGAACATTGTTCTTTGCACCTACCCATCCACTATGTTCCACATAGTAAGAACACCGAGGGACGTCCCTGGTGGTCCAGTGGTTAAGAATCCACCTGCCAATGCAGGGGACGCACTGATCCCTGCTCTGGAAAGATCCCACATGCCTCCAGGCAATTAAGCACGTGTGCCGCAACTGCTGCGCACACGTGTGGCGACTACTGAAGCCTGCATGTCCTGGAGCCTGAGCTCGGCAACAAGAGAAGCCACCGCAATGAGAAGCCCATCCACTGTCGCTAGAGAGTAGCCCCTGCCCACTGCAACTGGAGAAAAGTCCGCGTAGCAACGAAGACCCAGCACAACCAAAATAAATAAATACTTTTTAAAAAAAGAACACTGAGCCCCACCACTATGCCAGCCCCGAGAGGGACACAAAGAAGGAACACTCAGTACCCACTCTCAGACAGTTCCATCAGAAGTACAGACACGTACTCACAGATGTGTGTTAACACTTGCTTTGGAAAAGTAATCCAAGCCCAGAAAGAAAGATCACTGTGGGTGGAAGTGATGCAGAAGATGTCACTGAGGAGTGTGGCACTTGGAAGAAAGGGCAGTATTTGAATAAGCTGAAATGTTGTAATTTCACTTACATGTAGCTGTCCAGTTTTCCCAGCACCACTTATTGATGAGAGTGTCTTTGTCCCATTGTATATTCTTGCCTCCTTTGTCAAAAATAAGATACCCATAGGTGCATGGGTTTATTTCTGGGCTTTCTATTGATCCATTGGTCTATATTTCTGTTTCTGTGCCAGTACCATACTGTCTTGATGACTGCAGCTTTGTAGTATAGTCTGAAGTTAGGAAGGTTGATTCCTCCAACTCCATTCTTCTTTCTCAAGATTGCTTTGGCTATTCGGGGTCTTTTGTGTTTCCATATGAATTGTGAAATTTTTTGTTCTGGTTCTGTGAAAAATGCCATTGGTAATTTGATAGGGATCACATTGAATCTCTAGATTGCATTTGGAAGTATAGTCATTTTCACAATACTGATTCTTCCAATTCAGGAACATGGAATATCTCTCCATCTCCTTAGGTAGGTTTATTTCTAGACATTTTATTCCTTTTGTTGCAATGGTGAATGAGATTGATTCCTTAATTTCTCTGATTTTTCATTGTTAGTGTATAGGAACGCAAGTGATTTCTATGTATTGATTTTGTATCCTGTGACTTTGCTAAATTCACTGATTAGCTCTAGTATTTTCTGATAGTATCATTAGGGTTTTCTATGTATAATATCAAGTCATCTGCAAACAGTGAGAGTTTTACTTCTTCTTTTCCAATCTGGATTCCTTTTCTTTTTCTTTTCTGATTGCTGTAACTAGGACTTCCAAAACTATGTTGAATAATAAGTGGAAAAGAGGCCATTCCAGAGGAATAATGTGAGCAAAGGCCTAGAGGTGGGCACACACACTGACTGCATGAATAACAATGAAGTAAGTTATTCAAAGGGGTGCAATTCAAAAGGTAGGCTTGCACCTACCAGGGAACCAAATGCCAGACTGAGGAGTTTGACGGAATTCTAGTCATTGGGAATCACTGAGGTTTGTTTTTTTTTTTTTTTTTCATTAAGAGTACTAATTTACTGAGATGAATCTGGTTGCATATTCAAGAAGGACTGGTGAAGGAAATTGGGAATGAGGATGAGTAAAGAGCTATAACAATCCAGGGATGAGATGATAAGGACTGTTGTGGACTGAATTATGCCCCCCCCCAAAAATCCATATGTTGAAGCCCTATCCCCAGTGTGACCATGTTTGGAGATAGAGCTGTTAGGGAGGTAATTAAGGTTAAATGTGGTTATAAGGATGAGCCCTAATCCAATAGGACTGGTACCCTTATAAGAAGAGGGAGAGACACCAGAGTTTGCGCGCTCTCTCTGCGGGCATGCACAGTGAGAAGGCACCGTATGTCAGCTTCTAGGTCCTCCATGCTAGCACAAGCATGACCCTCCTTTCCCAGTGCAGCTAAGGAAACAGTCTCTTTGCCAAGACTTCTTTGGGTTTCCCTACAATCTAGTCTACACAGGGATACGAGTTTCTTGCTTCACGTCCAGATTGCTGACGTCGATCTGATAGTTCTGCTTTGAGAACAGATTTTGAGCCCTGGGATTTTCCCTCTTAACCAGCAAAAGGTGCCTGAAGGCTGCAGCTCAGCCCGAGGGCCCTGCATTAGCACCTTCTGTGGTTCTGATGTCTTAATCCTCTCCCTTGGGCTGCTGGGGCAGTGAAATGAGGTATTCTAGAAGGCTTTTGGCAGAAAGTCTCTTCCTTCTCAGAGTTTGACATTTGCTCAGCAGCATGGCACTTCCCGTGTTGCACCATTAAACATCTCCTAGGCAACAGTAGCTGGGGGCATGACTGATTACTTCTTCATACCTCATATGATATGGCTTATAATAAATTAAGTCAGATATAGGAGCCTTTCCAGAGTTCTCTGCACCAGCAGCTGTCAAACATCAAAACTGCCTAAAACAGAGCGCAGGGCCCAAGAATTTTTATTTGAAACTAGTTCCCAAATGATGTTGATGCTACTGATGCCAGGGCATACTTTGAAAACCACTGCTATACATAACAATATTACAAAACAATATCAATGACCAAAAAAAAAAAAGAAAGAAACCCCAAAACCCTTTACCTGTGATGTTTCATTTGCTGAAGCATAATGTAACTTGTGCATAAACCTGAATGCTTCATTATACAACACAAGGCACAAAGTGCTCTCATCTGGCAATTTGTAAGAATTGTGAGGTTATGAGTTTCACGATGCCTCTCCAAGCTAGGGACTTCTAAGAAGAGGTTCTCAAGAATCTTCACCCTGTCTGGGACATAGAATGTGGTGTGGCACATGTGGCAGAGGGGAGACTTAAAGAAGTAAACGTTTCATTTAAATGCACACCAGCAGAGCTATGTAAATTTCCAATAGAAGACTTGATTTTCCTTTTCTTAATATATACTGTTCAAGCCTAGGAAGACAAACATTCACTAACTTTTAGAACAATCAATAAAATTCTGGAAAGCAGTGTCCTAAGGAATAGGAGAGGAAGATAGTATGAAGTCAATAAAGCAAAATTTCTTTCAGAAAAACTGGTTGAAAAGCAATAATAGCAATGGTTACTATTTAGGAGATGGTTTACTCTGTGTTATACTTTACATGTTTTGTCTCTGTACACAATTTCTCTGTGTATGATGTATCTATGCTTCTCTTCCCCTTTCGGATATAAAAGCTTTCAACATCTTCTGTCTGTTTTCCACTAATCTCAACTCCCACCTAGCCTAGCTAAGTTTTCTTGTTTTGAGTATGGAGCCATCAAACTTTTATAGGTTATTGAGACTTCCCTGGCAGTCCAGTGGTTAAGTCTTCACATTTCCAATGCAGGGCACATAGATTTGATCCGTGATTGGGGAACTAGGATCCCACATGCTGTGTGGCACAGCCGGAAAAAAATAAAACAGGAACACAAGCTTTTAAAGGCTATAAAAATCCACAGAGCATTTAAATATATGTGTATGTGTGTAGTAGTCAATCAGTCATGTCCAACTGTTTGTGACCGTCTGGACTATAGCCCGCCAGGCTCCTCTGTCCATGGAATTCTCCAGGCAAGAATACTGGAGTGAGTTGCCATTCCCTTCTTCACCAGATCTTCCTAACTCAGGGATCGAATCTGGGTTTCATGCACTGTAGGCAGATTCTTACTGACTAAGCTACCAGAGAAGCTATATATATATATATGTATATATATGTATATTATATATATATTTAACCAAATACATATATGGGTGTATATATATATGTGTGTGTATATATATACACACACACATGGCTTAGGCTATATGTACTGCATTTCTGAGATCTAAAAGATAAGATTCAGATCCTTCCTAGTGGAGAATTTTTTGAAATCACCAACATAAACAACAATTTTAAAAGAAAAAAAACCAAAACCCTAGAATGTAGAAATGGAAATGACACATTAGGAGAAACATAGCTGTTAAATTAAGGATTCAAGCCAGGATTTAAGATTTTCCTTTTCTTAACACTTTCCTCAGAGATAGAGCACAGCCACAAAATCTATACACTTATAAGACACTTAAAGCATGAAAGTGCAGAAAGTTTTGTGAGAAATTCATCAGCTCAGTTCAGTTCAGTTGCTCAGTCATGTCTGACTCTTTGCAACCCCATGGTCTGCAGCATGCCAGATTTCCCTGACCATCACCAACTCCTGGAGTTTATTCAAACTCATGTCCATTGCATCGGTGATGCCATCCAACCATCTCATCCTCTGCCATCCCCTTCTCCTCCTGCCTTCAATCTTTCCCAGCATCAGGGTCTTTTCCAATGAATTGGTTCTTTCCATCAGGTGGCCAAAGTATTGGAGTTAAGCTTCAGCATCAGTCCTTCCAATGAATATTCAGGACTGATTTCCTTTAGGATTGACTGGTTTGATCTCCTTGAGGTCCAAGGGACTCTCAAGAGTCTTCTCCAACACCACAGTTCAAAAGCATCAATTCTTCTGCTCTCAGCTTTCTTTATAGTCCAACACTCACATCCATACATGATTACTGGAAAAACCATAGCTTTGACAAGGCAGACCTTTGTTGGTAATGTCTCTGCCTTTTGATATGCTAAGTTGGTCATAGCTTTTCTTCCAAGGAGCAAGTGTCTTTTAATTTCATGGCTGCAGTCATCATCTACTGTGATTTTGGAGCCCCCCCAAAATAAAGTCTCTCACTGTATCCATTGTTTCCCCATCTATTTGCCATGAAGTGATGGGACCAGATGCCATGATCTTAAGTTTTCTGAATGTTGAGTTTTAAGCCAACTTTTTCACTTTCCTCTTTCACTTTCATCAGGAAGCTCTTTAGTTCTTTGCTTTCTGCCATAAGAGTGGTGTCATCTGTATATCTGAGGTTATTGATATTTCTTCCAGCAATCTTGATTCCAGCTTGTGCTTCTTCCAGCCTGGCATTTCGCATGATGTACTCTGCATATAAGTTAAATAACCAGGATGACAGCCTTCATGTACTCCTTTCCCGATTTGGAACCAGTCTGTTTTTCCATGTCTAGTTCTAATTGTTGCTTCTTGACCTGCATACAGATTTCTCAGGAGGCAGGTCGGGTGGTCTGGTATTCTCATCTCTTTAAGAATTTTCCAGTTTGTTGTGACCCACACATTCAAAGGCTTTGGCATAGTCAGTAAAGCAAAAGTAGATGTTTTTCTGGAACTCTCTTGTTTTTCAATGATCCAACAGATGTTGGCAATTTGATCTCTGGTTCCTCTGCCTTTTCTAAAACCAGCTTGAACATCTGGAATTTCACAGTTTGTGTACTGTTGAAGCCTGGCTTGGAGAACTTTGAGTATTACTTTGCTAGTGTGTGAGATGAGTGCAATTGTGCGGTAGTTTGAGCATTCTTTGGCATTGCCTTTCTTTGAGATTGGAATGAAAACTGACCTTTTCCAGTCCTGTGGCCACTATTCAGTCTTCCAAATTTGCTGGCATATTGAGTGCAGCACTTTCACATAATCATCATTTAGGATTTGAAAAAGTGCAACTGGAATTCCATCACCTACACTAGCTTTTTTTATATAATACTTCCTAAGGCCCACTGGACTTTGCATTCCAGGATGTCTGACTTTAGGTGAGTGATCACGCCATCGTGATTATCTGGGTCATGAAGATCTTTTCTGTATAGTTCTTTTGTGTATTCTTGCCACCTCTTCTTGGTATCTTCTGCTTCTGTTAGGTCCATACCATTTCTGTCTTTTATTGTGCTCATCTTTGCATGAAATATACCTTAGTATCTCTAATTTTCTTGAAGAGATCTCTAGTCTTTCCCATTCTATTGTTTTCCTCTATTTCTTTGTACTGATCACTGAAAAAGGCTTTCTTATCTCTCCTTGCTATTTTTTGGAACTCTGCATTCAAATGGGTATATCTTTCCTTTTATCCTTTGCCTTTAGCTTCTCTTCTCTTCTCAGCTCTTTGTAAGGCCTCCTCAGACAACCATTTTGCCTCTTTGCATTTTTTTTTCTAGGGGATGGTCTTGATCCCTGCCTCCTGTACAATGTCACAAACCTCCATCCATAGTTCTTCAGGCACTCTATCAGATCTACACCCTTGCATTTATTTGTCACTTCTACTGTATAATTGTAAGGGATTTGATTTAGGTCATACCTTAATGGTCTGGTGGTTTTCCCTACTTTCTTCAATTTAAGTCTGAAATTGGCAATATGGAGTTCATGATCTGAGCCACAGTCAGCTCCTGGTCTTGTTCTTGCTGACTGTATACAGCCTCTCCATCTTTGGCTGCAAAGAATATAATCAATCTGATTTTGGTATTGACTATCTGATGATGTCCATGTGTAGAGTCTTCTCCTGTGCTGTTGGAAGAGGGTGTTTGCTATGACCAGTGTGTTCTCTTGGCAAAACTCTATTAGCCTTTTTCCTGTTTCATTCTGTACTCCGAGGCCGAATTTACTTGTTACTCCAGTATCTCTTGACTTCCTACTTTTGCATTCCAGTCCCCTATAATGAAGAGGACAGCTTTTTTGGATGTTAGTTCTAGAAGGTCTTGTAGGTCTTCATAGAACCATTCAACTTCAGCTTCTTCAGCATTGCTGGTTGTGGCATAGACTTGGATTACTGTGATATTGAATGGTTTGCCTTGGAAACAAACAGAGATCATTCTGTCGTTTTTGAGATTGCATCCAAGTACTGCATTTCGGACTCTTTGTTGACTATGATGGCTACTCCATTTCTTCCAAGGGATTCTTGCCCACAGTAGTAAATATAATGGTCATCTGAATTAAATTATTACAATTCAGATGGCATAAATTTCCACATTAATTGTACTTTTCATATATTCTCCTGTATGATATGAACAAGTATAAAACATATATAATAATTAGTTTGAGATGCCACATCTTCAAGTAATTTTTCTTCTCAGGAAATGTAGGGAGCAAGCCATGAATGGCCATTAGTAGAAATCTAGCAATCAGGGGCTTAAAAGTATCCCCTGGGAAAGGTCTGAGAGTCGTTTCAGAGCTTGAATACTGTATCAATAAGTTGTATGAGCTCTATTTGGAGAATAGGCATAGAAGCCATTGTGGGGCAGACAATTTCATAATAAAAAAAAATGCAATGCATCCTTCCAAATTTCTTTGCAATGTCCATTATTTTAAATTATGGAAGAATGAGGGAAAAAGAACACAAAACATCTCAGAGTACATCTTCAAACAGAATCACATTCAAGATGGCAATCTTTTGTGTAGGATCATGAATAAATATTTGAAGCATGGACTAATTAATGGCTCTGATGAAGAAACAGCAACCAAAGTTATCCTCATTCCATGAACAACTAAAAAAACAGATAAAATATACAAAACAATTATTTTAAGATATTGGACAATAGGTAGCTCAGGACTGTCATTCCTGAGAGAAAGGAAACAGATGAGGTATATAATATAACCCTAGCTTTTACCCTGGAGACATTCCATACCGTGGAGCAGAGAAGGAGTCCTGTGGCATCACTGACTTGAGGTAACAGAAATCAGAGTTTGGAGAGGCTTTTGTGGCTGGAATTTATGAGACAGAGTTTCAGAAAGAGGAAATATACAAAGAGCACTGAGGGATACTTGAAAGTTTACTAAATACCAAGACATGCATGAGTAGGGTGAAGTTCTACAGACCAGGAAGAAAGTGACTGGAAAGCTGTAAGCTGAACAACTCAGAACTCACAAAGAATTGGGAGCCATCCAAGTTCTCACAAGCCAGAGTAGAAAGTCCTTGTCGATCACTCAAAAATTTAGTAGAAAACCCAGTGGGTTGTGCTTTAATTAGGTTAAAGAATGGTTAGAAAATACTACACCAGACCTACATTTAAAAGCTGAAAAGCAATCCTTTAAAGGGTCAAATTGAGCCAAAATTAACTTGTCTGCCAAAACAAAATCCAATGTTCTTTAAGGAAAAAAAAAATCTAAACACTCAACAATGTAATATTTAAAAAGCCTAACATAACACAAGCTGGAATCAAGATTGCCGGGAGAAATATCAATAATCTCAGATATGCAGATGACACCACCCTTATGGCAGAAAGTGAAGAGGAACTCAAAAGCCTCTTGATGAAAGTGAAAGTGGAGAGTGAAAAAGTTGGCTTAAAGCTCAAGATTCAGAAAATGAAGATCATGGCATCCGGTCCCATCACTTCATGGGAAAGAGATGGGGAGACAGTGGAAACAGTGTCAGAATTTATTTTTTTGGGCTCCAAAATCACTGCAGATGGTGACGGCAGCCATGAAATTAAAAGACGCTTACTCCTTGGAAGGAAAGTTATGACCAACCTAGATAGCATATTCAAAAGCAGAGACATTACTTTGCCAACAAAGGTCCGTCTGGTCAAGGCTATGGTTTTTCCTGTGGTCATGTATGGATGTGAGAGTTGGACTGTGAAGAAGGCTGAGTGCCAAAGAATTGATGCTTTTGAACTGTAGTGTTGGAGAAGACTCTTGAGAGTCCCTTGGGCTGCAAGGAGATCCAACCAGTCCATTCTGAAGGAGATCAGCCCTGGGATTTCTTTGGAAGGAATGATGCTAAAGCTGAAACTCCAGTACTTTGGCCACCTCATGTGAAGAGTTGACTCATTGGAAAAGGCTCTGATGCTGGGAGGGATTGGGGGCAGGAGGAGAAGGGGACGACAGAGGATGAGATGGCTGGATGGCATCACTGACTCGATGGACGTGAGTCTGGGTGAACTCCAGGAGTTGGTGATGGACGGGGAGGCCTGGCGTGCTGCTATTCATGGGGTCGCAAAGAGTCAGACACGACTGAGCGACTGAACTGAACTGAACTGAACATACAATTGCAAAGACTAGGTATGATAAGTAGGAAATATGGCCAGTAATCACAAGAAAGATCAGCAAATGGAAACAGAAATAAAAAAAAATTATAATTAGCATATAAGAACATTCAAAGAGTCACTGTAACTATTGTGCAAGTATTGAAAGGAAAACATAAACATTATGAGAAGATTTTTTTTTAAAGAAGAGATTTTAAAAAGGAATCAAATGCTAAAAATGAAAAATACAAGTTCTGAAATGAAACAGCCACTGGATAGAACAAAGAGCATATCAGACACTGAAGAAGAAAAGACCAGTAAAGTAGAAGACATGTTAATTAAAATTTTTCAAAGTAAAGCAAAGAGAGAGAGAAAGCTAAAAGAAAACTAATAGAGCCTCAGCGACTCAACACATCTAAGAAATTCAACAAACTTCAAGCAGGACAAACCAAAAGAAAACCATACCAAGATACAATATAATTTCTGGAAATATTGATAAAAAGAAAATCTTTAAAAAGCCAGAGGAAAGGGCATAGTAAATACAGAGGGAAAAAATAACAATGATGGACTTCTCATTAGAAACTAAAAATATCCAGAAGAAAATAGAGGACTATTTTAAAGTGCTGAAAGAAGAAACTGTCAACCTATACGTAGGAAAAATTTCATTCAAAAAATGAAGGTAAATAAAGACTTTTTCAGACAAACAAAAATTGACAGAATTCATCACCAGCAATTACGCATTACAAGAAAATTGTTAACAGTTCTTTAAGTAGAGGAAATGAGACCAGTTAGGAATTAGAACATACACAAATAAATGAACAGCATTAAAATACAGGCATCCCTTGTTCTGTTGTACTCTGTGTTACTGAACTTTGCAGAGAAGGCAGTGCTTACAAGTTGAAGGTATGTGGCTACCCTGTAACAAGCAAGTCTATCAGCACCAATTTTCCAACAGCATTTGCTCATTTTGTGTTTCTGGGTCACATTTTAATACTTTTTTCAGTATCTCAAATGTTTTCATTATCATTATATTTGTCATCTGATCTGTGATCCGTGATCTGTGATGTCACTATTGCCACTCACTGAAGGCTCATCTGATGGTTAGCCTTTTTTAGTAACAAAATACTTTTGATTTAGAGTATGTATGTTACTTGTAGATATAGTGGTACTGCGCACTCACTAGACAATAGTATGGTGTAAAAGCAACTTTTACAGGCGCTGGGAAACAAGAATATGCGTGTGCCACGTGGCTGCAATTTTCACTTTATTGCAAGGGTGGAACCGAAACTGCGATATCTCCGAGGAATGTCTGTAAACATGAGGCTAAACATAAAATACCTTTTTTTATTTTTATTGCTTTTAAAAGATAATTCACTTTATAGCAAAAATAATAGCAATGTATTGTGTTTATGAAACATATAGAAGAAAAATAACAAAAACAGCACAAAGGACGGGAGGGAGTAAATGGAAGCATATTGTAGGGTTCTTCTTACTCTAAACAGTAAAGAGTGTAATAATATTTAAAAGTCATTATGATAACTTAAAAATATACACTGTGAATCTAAGAGCAATCACTAAGAAAAGAAACAAAGAAGTGACTAATATGAAATAAAATCATTAAAATTACTCAGTTAACATGAAAGAATGCAAAGAGGGTAAAAACAAAAAACAGATGAAAAAAGGAAACAAATACTAATAGGAGTGCCCTATATTCTACCATATAAATGTTTTAATTAAATTACTGTGATTACTAATTACTTTAAATGTAAATTATCCAAGCACAATAATTAAACCAATTATATATTACTTTAAAAAATCTACTTTAACTATAAAGATGGATTAGTTAAAAGTAACAGGATAGAATAAGATAGGATAAGGATAGAATAAGATATACCCTGCAAAGACTAAAAAGAAAGCTGGCTATAATGATTATCAGATAAAGTAGATTTCAGAACAAGATATACTTAGGCATAACAAAGGGCATTTCATTATGATAGAGAGGTCAATTCATCCAGAAGACACAACAATCCTAAATATGGAAGCACTCAATTGGAGAACTTCAGTATATATTAAACAAAAACTGATAAAGCTGAAAAGAGGAGTAGACAAGTCTACAATTCTACTCGGAAGTTTCGTCTTGCAGCAATTGATACAACAAATAGAAAAACAATCGGTAAGTATATAAAACACTTGCAAAATACCATTTATCAACTTGGCATAATTTATACTGATCCCACTACCCAATAAGAGCAGAATAAATTTTTTTTTCAGGTACACATGTTAACACTCACTAAGATATACTATAGGCTAATCCATAAACAAGTCTCAATATATTTAAAAGATTGAACTCACACACAGAATATTCTCTGATCACAGTGGATTTAAAGTAGAACTCAATAAGAAAATTATCTGAAAAACCCAGATATATTTGGAAATTAAACAACATACTAAGTAACCCATAAGTCAAATAAGAACTAGGGAAATTAGAAAATATTTCAACTGAATAAAACTGAAACGAAATAGAACCTTGTATATACAGCTAAAGTGGTTCTTAAAGGGAAATTTATGGCTTTATAAGCTTTTATTAGAAGAAGGTTTAACTCTAGGGAGCTAAGATTCCACTTAAAAGTCTACGGAAAATAAAAATGAGAAAATTAGATCTAAACTAAGAAGAAAAAAGGACACAATATAAAAGCAGAAATTAATATATAGGAGACAAGTAAACAATAGACAAACTTAATGTATACAAAAGCTGGTTTTTTGAAAGATCAATAAAATTAATAAACCTCTAGCAAGACTGGCCAATAAAAAAAAAAGACACCAGTTATTGACATCAGTCACCCTACAGTCATTAAAAGGTTAAGAAGAAATAATGCAAACAAGTTTATCTGAATAAATTAACAATTTAGATAATTACTCAAAGTATCAAACCTCACTCAAGAAAAAGTATTTTTAAATGTAAATTTCCCTAAAGAAACTGAATTTGTGTTTAAAATTTGCTTACAAAGAAAACTCCAGTCTCAGAAATACTCTCTGGTGAAGCCTGTAAAGCTCACCAGGAAGAAATAATACCAACACTACACAAACATTTTCATAAAACTGAACAATAAGAAACGCTTCACAATTCATAAGGCCAAAATTATCCAGATGACAAAGCAAACTACAAAAGAGTAGACATTCTAAGAAAAAATTTCAGGTAACATCTCCCTGAACATAAATGCAAAAATCCTAACAAAATTTAGCAAATCAATTCCAGTAATATATTTTTCAAAATAGTACACCATGATCAAGTTGTGTTTATCCTAAGAATGCAAGGTTAGTTTCACATTCAAAAGACAATCAGTGTGTGAAAGAATGAAGCTGGACTCTTTCCTCACATCATATATATAAAAACTAAAAATGCGTCACAGACAAATTTAGAAGTTAAAATTATAAGACTCTTAGAAGAAAACATAGGGGCAAATTTTCATGATCTTGAATTTGGCAAAGGTTTTTTAAACACGACACCAAAAAGTACAAGCAACAAAAGAAAAGTCCACAAATTGGACTTCATTAAAATTAAAAACTTTTACACCAAAAGACACTATCAAGGAAGTGAAAAGACACTTCACAGAATGGGAGAAAATATTTGAGAATCAAATACCTGATAAGGGTTAATGATCCAGAATATATATATATATATATATATATATTAAAAAAAAAAAATAAACCTCTACAAGTCAACTATAAAAAGACCAAAAAACCTAATGGAAAAAGGGGCAAAGAACTTGATTAAAAATTTCTCCAAAGAAGACATACAAGTGGCCAACAAGGATAAAAAGGAAATGCAATTCACAACTACAATGAGATGTCACTTCGTACCCACTAAGATACTTAAATTTTTTTAAAAAAGAAAAATAACAAGTTTAGTAATGATGTGCAAAACCTGAAACCCTTATACCCCAAGAATTGACAACAGATGTTCAAAAACTTACATGAATGTTGACAGCAGCGTTGTTCACAAGAGCCAAAAGGTGGAAGCAGCCCAAATATTCATCAACAGATGAACGGATAAACAAAATGTGGTGTGTCTATACTATACAGCAATGCTAGTGAGTGCGTGCTCAGTCATGTCTGACTCTTTGTGACCCCATGGACTGTAGCCCACCAGGCTCCTCTGTCCATGGGATTTCCCAGGCAGGAAAACTGGGGTGGGTTGCCGATTCCTACTCTAGGGGATCTTCCCTGACCCAGGGATCAAACCAGCATCTCCAATGTCTCCTATATTGGCAGGTTCTTTACCATTAAGCCACCTGGGAAACCCATGAATACTATACAGTCATTTTTAAAACATGAAGTATGGATACATACCACAACATGGATGAACCTTGAAGACATTATGCTAAGTAAAAGAAGCCAAACACAAAGGCCACACACTATGGTTCTATTTATGTGAAATTCCCAGAATAGGCAAATCCAGAGACAGAAAGCAGATTAGTGGTGACCAGGGGCTGGAGGAAGATGTGAATGGGGAGTGGTGCCCACTGGGCACGGGCTTTCCTTTTGGAGAGATAAAAACGTTTGGAACTGGAGAGTACTGGTGGTTGTACAACATTATGCACATTCTTAACAGCACTGAATCGTATACTTTAAAATGGTTAAAAAGTGAATCTTCTGTTATGTGCATTTACCATAATAAAAAATCAATATAATTCATTAACAGAATGAAGGGGAAAAAATCATCATTGCAATAGATGTAGGAAAAGCATTTGACAATGTGCTATCTATTCATGATAAGAACTCTCAATAAATCAGTTGTAGAAAGGAACTTTTTCAATCTGATTTTTTAAATCTCTATGAAAAACGAACAGCAATCATCCTACTTAAAAGTGAAAGACTGAGTGCTTTCCCCCAGATCAGGAATAAGGCACAGGTGTGCACTATTATCAACTCTACACCGGGGACCCTAGCTAGTATAATAGAGAAAAAGGAGAGCAACTCAGATTGGAACGGAGAAGGCGATGGCACCCCACTCCAGTACTCTTGCCTGGAAAATCCCATGGACGGAGGAGCCTGGTGGGCTGCAGTCCACGGGGTCGCGAAGAGTCGGACACGACTGAGCGACTTCCCTTTCACTTTTCACTTTCATGCATTGGAGAAGGAAATAGCAACCCACTCCAGTGTTCTTGCCTGGAGAATCCCAGGGACAGGGGAGCCTGGTGGGCTTCCGTCTATGGGGTCACACAGAGTCGGACACGACTGGAGTGACTTAGCAGCAGCAGCAGCACTCAGATTGGAAAGGAACAAGTAGAATTTTATTCACAGACAACATAATTGCACAGATAAAGTCCTAAACACTCTACAGAAAAAGCTACTAAATAAGTGAATTCAGCAAACTCACAGGATACGTGTCAACAAGCAAAAATCAATTATATTCTATATACTAAAAATGAACAGCTGGAAACTGAAATTTAAAACACTATTTACAATGATATTAAAAGCATAAAAGTCTCTCTCTAGATCCCTGGATTGAAAGCTATAAGACTCAGCTGAGAGAGATTAAGAAGTCCTTAATAAATAGCTGCATATAATATTCTTGGATCAGAAGACTATTCTGCCGGGACGCTGATTCTTCCTCAACTGATCAATAGATTCAATACAGTTTCAGTCAAAACCCCAGTAGGTTTTCTTGGTAGAAACTGGCAAAGTGACTTTAAAATTTGTGTAGAAATGCAAAAGGCTTAGAATAGCCAAATGTATTTTTAAAAAGAAAAAACAAAGTTGGAAGATAACAATATTTAATTTTGAAATTTAATATGCGGCTGCTGCTGCTGCTAAGTCGCTTCAGTCGTGTCCGACTCTGTGCGACCCCATAGACGGCAGCCCACCAGGCTCCCCTGTCCCTGGGATTCTCCAGGCAAGAGTACTGGAGTGGGGTGCCATTGCCTTGTCCAGAAATTTAATATAAAGCTATAGTAATCAAGACAGATTGGTAGTGGCATAAGGATAGTGTCCACATAGAGACTCAGTTAAGAGAGTCAATTAATTTGCAATGAAAGTGCCAAGAAAATTCAATGGAGCAAATATAACCTTTTCAACAAATGGTGGATAGCCATATGCAAAAACAAAATACAAACTAGCAACCCTCCTCCCTTACCTTACACTATACACAAATATTGACTAGAAATAGACCGTGGAACTAAAGAAGCTAGAAATAGACACAGGAGAAGATCTTTACAAACTAGAGGTGAGCAAACATTACCTAGAAAGAATGTAAAATGCATAAACCGTGAAAGAAAAAACACTCGATAAACTGGAATTCAACAAAAGTGTAAAAGTGTGCTCTTTTAAAGATAATCCGAAGAAAATAAAAAGGCAAGCCACAGACTGGAAGAAATACATATTCAAAGACTTGTATGCAGAATATATAAAGAATTCTTATAATCAATAATCAAGACAAATAAAAACTGGGTAAAAACCTTGAACAGACACTTCACAATACAAGACATTAAAATAGCCAGTAGGCACATGAAAAACAAAATGCTCAGCATCATTACTAGTCATTAGCAAAGCTGCAAATAAAGTCACAATGAGATATCACGATACATTTGCTCAAATGGCTAAAAATGCAAGAGACCGACAATACCAAGTGACAACAAGGATGTAGAATAGCTGGCGCTCTCACACGTTGCTGATGGGAATGTAAACAGCCCAGCAGTTTTATATTAAACATATACTTACCTTACAGCCTTGAGATTTCATTTCGAGGCACTCACCCAACAGCAATGAAAATACATGCCCAAAGGCTGGTCTAGAGCGGAGTTTAAAATAACAGCTCCAAGCTGGAAATAACCCAAGTGTTTATTACCAGCTGAGTAAGTAAACTGCAGTACATCCATAAAACAGAATACGACTCAGTGATCAAACGCGACACACTGCGGATACACACAGCAACGTGAATGAATCTCAAGATCGTCACACTGGGTGAGAGGACACAGACACAAAAGGCTACGTGTACGAGTTGACTGATATGAAATCCTAGAAAAGATAAATCTAGCCTACTGGAATAAGAAGAAGACTAGTGGCTACTTGAGGTCTATGGTGGGGTTGCGAATTGACGGGCAAAAGCACAAGGGAGGAGATGACAGAACAGTACTATATCCAGATTGCAGTAATGTTTCATGGGCTGCACTTCTGTCCAAACCAGCACACTGTACACTTTAAAGGTACATTAAAAAAAAAAAACCTTGCAACATTTGCCTGATGTTACAGACTGAAGTGCCCCCCAAAATTCAAAGGTCGACGTCTTAATGCTTGATATGACTATATTTGCAAATAGGGCCTTTAGGGAAATAATGGGTGGGGCCCTAATCCGATAGGACTGGTGACCTTAAGGAAAGATGAGACACCATAGCACTCTCCATGAGTGCCAGGAAAAAGGCCCTGTTAGGACATAGTGAGAAGACAGCCATCTACAAGCCACGGAGAGGAGCCTCTTGGAAACTAACCCTGATGGCATCTTGGTCTTGGGCTTCTAGCTTTGAATTATGAGAAACTAATTATCAGCTCTTTTAAACACTCAACCTATGGTATGACTAAAAAATGAGCACGCCATTCTTTACTAATGATGTTACTCTTGAGTCTATTTTTACTTCAGCTGATGAAAGCTTTTCTGGAATACTTATTAAGAGACCAGCAGTTGTTTTGATTCTGTAGAAGGCCTTGGCCAGTAGATCAGACAGCTGCTGCATATGTTAGACCCAGTGCGATGGTGGGATTTTCAGACCTGTGAACGCAGTCATTGAAACCAGACCAATGTTGCTGTGACCAAGCGAAAGGATGCTTGCAGGAGCACGTCTGTCTCGCCCAGGTGTGTGTCAGACCACAGATTAGCCAAGACTGGCTTTCTCCTGGCTCTTAGCGTGCCTCACTTGGCAACAGCACCAAATTCATGGATGGTAGGCTTCTCTCTCTCTTTCTTTCACCCCATTTATCAGATCCATTTCTGCAACCAACGATTCCATCAGTTCTCATCTGTCCACTGACTAGGTTTATTTATGTAGAGCAGTATTTTTCAGTTAACAAACCATGACCTACCTTTTCCCTTGAAAACTCTCTTGCTACTGCTGCTAAGTCACTTCAGTCGTGTCCGACTCTGTGCGACCCCATAGATGGCAGCCCACTAGGTTCCTCTGTCCCTGGGATTCTCCAGGCAAGAATACTGGAGTGGGTTGCCATTTCCTTCTCCAATGCATGAAAGTGAAAAGTGAAAATGAAGTCTCTCAGTCGTCCCCGACTCTTAGTGACACCAAGGACTGCAGCCTACCAGGCTCCTCTGTCCATGGGATTTTCCAGGCAAGAGTACTGGAGTGGGGTGCCATTGCCTTCTCCGGAAAACTCTCTTAGAGGTACTCAAAGGCAGGTTATGAAGAAAGGCGTCCAGGTGGGCCTTTATTTGGACCAAGGCTTCACCCTGGCTCCCCTCAGGTTACTCTCAATACAGCAGCCGGCATGATCGCCCCAGCTTAGATCAGGCTCCATCACTCCCATCTGGCTCAGAGTCTTCACAGCAGAGGACAAGGCCCTCAGTGACCTCTTTGACTGTACTGGCCTCCACGCCGCACTTTGGACATGGCAATACTCCTTCAAGGTTTCTGCACCTACTCTTCCTCCCTGCTGGGAATGCATTTCCCAGCCATCTACACAGCTCGCTTCCCATTTCCTCTGGGACTTGGCTCAAATGTTACCTTTCCAGGGAGGCCTTCTCTAACACCCTAAGTGAATAAAGCAACATTCTCTACCCCACCTCAGGAAGTCCTCTCTGGGTTTATCTTCTCCCTGGTGCTCTCTCTCCCTCAGACATGCTGACTGCCCTCTGACTTGCTTGCTTTCTCTCTCACTCTCTCATTCTTTCCCCTCACCCCATACCAGAAGGTAAGCGCCAAGAGGAGAGAAACATTGTCTGCTACCTGCGTGATGCCCAGTAGTAACTTGTTGCATGGGCACTGGAAACCTGCTCCTTTAATGGAAGAGAAGTCAGAGGGGAGACACAACCACCCTCGGCTACATCCTCCTCTGCTGCCCGTAGCTCTCCCTGGTCTCCAGATCTCGCTCAGACAGAAAAAGAGAGAAGTTCCGCAGACGAGCCTATGAGGTAGGGCTTCGGGCAGAAATAAGAAGACCAGTTACATGTGGGTCAAGACAAGAGGCCGCTCATTGTCTGAGGTAGGCCGGGAGGATAAGCCAGTGGCCCTGGGCTGCCTGCCTCCCTCCTGCGGATGGCTGCACTTTCCACCAGGCTTTCTCAGCAGTGGACTGCCTGAACTGGCACAGTAGGACAACATACTGGTTCTCTCAGCCCTCAGGCCGCCTGTGCAGGGCCTGGAGCAGACAGCACCTTGTCCACCACCTCCAGCATCCAAGACAACATCACCATTGTCCTCCTTGTCCTGTGATGCAAAAGGGTTGGGACATGGTGCTTTTTCTCTTCCTCTGGGCAGCCTTCCCCTGTTCTCCTTCCATTCTGCTCTCCCATGTTCCTGCTTGTTTTTCTCTCTTGTGCAATCCCTGCAGCCATGGGATCTTTTCTGCTACTGTAGAGATCCACTGGGCTTCCCTGGTGGCTCAGCTGGTAAAGAATCCGCCTGCAATGTGGGAAACCCGGGTTCCATCCCTGGGTTGGGAAGATCTCCCGGAGAAGGAAATGACTACCCACTCCAGTATTCTGGCCTGGAGAACTCCATGGACTGTATAGTCCATGGGGTCACAAACAGTCAGACACGACTGAGTGACTTTCACTTTCATGGGGGTGCTATGGCCTTTCCAACAGAATGGATTCCCACAACATGAGTGACCTCATGCTAAGAACTTCTGGCGCCTGCCACTTGAAAACACCTGAAATGCCCTTCCTTAAATGGAGAAGCCTGCTCAGCAAAAGACAGACGGTGAGAATACCTCAGCAGGCCCCTTGGAAAATGCCATTCTGAGATAAAACTGAGTTTTTCCTCTTTGAGACAGAAAAATGTGTATTGTTAAAGGATGCTCCTCAGGCAGAAATGCCATTCAATGGCTTGTTTGCCAAAGAGGCTCATAGTAAAGTCTACATTGATGTTATCTAAATTAGTCTTCCTCATATCACCCCACCACCAGCTAGGACAGGATCCAGAACTCCCCAAACTTCTAAGGCACTCCTGGGATACTGAGAAGATCTTTTGTGCAGTTTTTCAAAACAGAGGCGATTTGATGAGGCGCTGAATTTACCTCTTCACGTTCCATGCCATTGCAAGGAAGATGGCCTTGAATTTTCTCTTTAAAAATGCTAAATGGAACTAGTAAAAGAGCCTAGAAATTAAAAAAAATCATTTGTTTTCCTATTAGTCCGCCATGGCCTCTGAACACATATACAAGGGTAAAGAACTCACACAGTGTTACTGTGTTTTTGAGGTCATTTTCTTAGCAACGTGCCCACCGCTGCTGGTGATGCTCTCCACAGGTCACTCAGGAGCACTCACACTTGCAATGGAGGACACTGGCTGGGCATGTGTTTTAGATGATTGTTTTTTCATCTACTTATACTTCTGTTTAATTTTCCTAATCATCTAGGGAAAACTTCGAAACCTTTTTCAAAGCTCAAAACCAGGGCTGGGACTAGGGCAAGATAACTAGATTGCCATTTTAAGAAGGTATTCACTCTCAGATGCTGGCCCTGTATTTGAAGGCCTCCTTAAATTTTGCAGCCTAGGCTCGTCCCTCTCAGGGTCATGAAGATGCCTCTGTCACCAATCTGGAGGATACGGATAACACCTTGGTCAAGGAATGTGGATGCAAGGGAAATTAAAGCTTGTGAGGCAGGAGATCTAGGTTCCAGACCTCTCTTTACCACTTTTACCATATTCCAGAAGGGGATACAGAGGACGAGATGGTTGAATGGCATCACTGACTCAATGGACATGAGTTTGAGCAAGCTCTGAGAAATGGTGATGGACAGGGAAGCCTGGTGTGCTGCAGTCCATGGGGTCACAAAGAGTCGGACACGACTGAGCAACAACAACAATCAAATCTAAGATACCACTGATTGTACAAAACACCAACACTTTATGTACCATTAAGAGAAAAAAAAATGCTGCCCATTTAATTATGACATAATGGCATGCTGCTGCTGCTGCTGCTGCTGCTGCTAAGTCGCATCAGTCGTGTCCGACTCTGTGCAACCCCATAGATGACAGCCCACCAGGCTCCTCCATCCCTGGGATTCTCCAGGCAAGAATACTGGAGTGGGTTGCCATTTTCTTCTCCAGTACATGAAAGTGAAAAGTGAAAGTGAAGTCGCTCAGTCGTATCTGACTCTTCGAGACCCCATGGACCGTCGCCCACCAGGCTCCTCCGTCCATGGGATTCTCCAGGCAAGAGTACTGGAGTGGGTTGCCATTGCCTTCTCCCATAATGGCATAATAATAGTCTTATAAGATACAAGAATTGGTTCCAGTAGCCTCTCACAGCCTTGAATTTTTTCAACTATACTGAGGGATTCGGCAATTTCTCCTGCCTTTGGTTTAGTAACTTGACATAATAGGTAATCCTCTTACGTATATCTCAATAATAAAATATAAATCTAGCTCAGTGTACTTGTGGGTATCTTTTCCATATTAAAAGCATTTGGCTCCATATTAAAAGCATTTGCAAAAAAAGAAAACTGAAATCGCATCATTTCTCCAATGACAAATATTTTGCTTTATAAATATCAAATTTATCCACCCTGCTCTAGCCCCTCTACTCTCCGTATAACCTTGTAAACAATTATTTGTTTTAATGCCAAGTCACAGTGTAACCTTTTTGAAATCACCTGAATCAATAATTAAATTCAAGATATGTATCATCAACAATGCACCTATCTCCACTGAAAAGTTGAAAATATCAGAAAGTAATACTTAGTAAATGCATTCACAGGCAATGACAAGTATATCACAACCACTGCCTGGCCGTCAGCAGTTGATAAGGAGCTGTCCCACCAGCAGGAGTGGTGGGAGTGGTCACAGATCCAGATGGGTAATGAATTCACAACACCCTTGAATTCCTAGCTGTGCCCTTCCTTAGCTTCACAGTAGGAGACAGGACAGGAAATACAGTACGTACAGTATCTGTGGTCTCATAGGCAGGCCAGCAACTACTCCCAACGCAGATCTGGCCTTGACCTTCCTCTGCTTTGGGGGATGCACACAGTTGCTAGAGGTGACGTGTCTGGTTCAGCTCCAGAGAACCCGCTACCTTGGTTTCCTTTGGCCTCCGTATCACTCTAGTCCAGCAGGCCCAAGGCCACATGACCACTGCAAGCTATCCTAGTCCCAGAGTGGTCCCAGGAATCTAGAGTTTCACAATAATCGAGACAGATAATTCATTCCAGGTATAGAGCAATCCACACTTGTCTTAACTCCTTGTTTCCAAGGAAAAGTTGCGGTGAGAACGTAAGTCTGAGGTTATCTTCTCAGGCAGATCAATGAGAAAATGTTTCTAACTCTCAGGTACCATTGATTGCAAAACACACCCTGGTTCCAGGGGCACTAAAATGGGCAAGGATACATCTCAGAAAAACCGAAATGCTGCTCTCACATTTAACACTTTGACTGCCAAGCTGGGTGCCTCAACTGAAATGGGGCTATCATCTTAATGGGCGATTTGAGGGAATGGTCTCTGGTGTTGCTTTTCAGCTCTCAGATAGAATTGTGAGCTTGTGACTTTAATGTGTGTGAGCTGTTGAACATTTACAATGGTTATTCAACAACTATGAGACCACAGCATGCACGTGTGCTTCTGGAAACTCCAGGAGCAAAGCCTCTGGGCTGTCAGTACACTTGGGGTACAGGCTGGGGCAGACCACACTGAGCCCGTGGACTTCAGAAGTTGCAAAGTAATCAGAGTCCCATTTTTGAGCCCTCAAGGCAATGGCACCCCACTCCAGTACTCTTGCCTGGAAAATCCCATGGACGAAGGAGCCTGGTAGGCTGCAGTCCATGGGGTCGCTAAGAGTCAGACATGACTGAGAACTTCACTTTGACTTTTCACTTTCATGCATTGGAGAAGGAAATGGCAACCCACTCCAGTGTTCTTGCCTGGAGAATCCCAGGGACGGGGGAGCCTGGTGGGCTGCCGTATCTGGGGTCGCACAGAGTTGGACACGACTGAAGTGACTTAGCAGCAGTATAGGTCAAGTACTTTACATACATTATCTCATTTAATCAGCATAGTAACCCTGTAAGGTTAAGTATTACTCTTCCCATTTTACAGATGATAAAACTCTGCTGGTGAGTCATGATGCTGGATTAGAAACCCAGGCAGCCTGCTTCGGGATGCAAGCTCTTAATCAAACGCTTACCACCTCCCACCTATAGTCACCTTGTCTCACATGAGATTCAATGCCATTAATAAAAGATTACTTGAAAAAAAAAAGATTACTTGACACAAGTATGAATACTGGACCCCTTTAAAAAACACCCAGGGAATTAAAACACACACACACACACACATTTTTTTAAGGCAATGGGGGAGGATGTGATGGGAAAAGAGAGAGGATTCCATGATGTAGCTTCAGAAACATATTGTCCTCTCAAATAAAAACAGGTGACGATACCTCAGTACGTGCCATCTGACAGAGAATGTGTTATGGAATGAACTGTGTCCTGCCAAATTCCCAGGCCGAAGTCCTAGCCTCAAGTACCTCTGAATGTAATGGTATGTGGAGAGAGGTCATTTAAAAAGGTGACTAACATTAAATGAGGTCAGTAGGGTAGGTCTTAATCCAGCAGGACTGAGGCCTTTACAAAAAGAGAGCTGGACACAGATTTGCATGCAAGATAAGGCAAAGCCATATCTCACACTGAAGTCCTCAGAAACCTGGGGTACCAAAAATGGGTATTTCAGGAGTTCATGTGCTGCTAGGTAAATCCATATGAAACTTATGTTTTTGAAGTAAAAAAAAACAACAAAAAAGTCAAATATGGACAATTTTATTTGTTCATCCTCTAACTGTACACATTTGCAGAAGAGACCTTGAAACCAACACGTCCTACTAACCCTACTTTACAAATGATACACCTGAGACCCACTCAGATACACTGATTCATCAAAAGCCCGAAAATGTGTTAAAGGAAGAACTGGATGCCAGATCAGAAATTACATTTCTTTTTGTGAACACCAGTAGGCAGTATCTATTAAAAAATACATACTAAATAGTAACCATGCTCTTTCTATAACAATTTCACCCCTAGGAATTAATCTACCAGAAATATCTGAACAGGTGTGCAGAAATATATAAACATGAAGACCCACAGTGCTAGCCCCGTACGTGATGTGGAAATTTAGAAATAATCCAAGTGCTGACTCACAGGGAATTGGTTGAATGAATAATGATTCATCCATCTACATGCAAATCTATGTACTGTAGTTAAAAAGAAAGAGGTCAGCCTCTGCTCATATTAAAAGATGCCCAAATTATATTAAAAGCAAGAAAAGATACCTAGAAAAATAAAAACACAACTCATAAAATGTTTATTAATATCTGTGCACTGAGGGGTATAAAGTAGTCAACACTCAGTAGGTACTTTTTTCCCTCCCCACCTCCTCCATCTTACACATCCCTTGGATTATTGCAAATGAACCCAAGGAGCTCTACTGCCTACCAGCTGGGTGATCTCACGTAAGAAGCTTCAGTTCCCCCACCAGTAGGTTGAAAGAAATTATAGCACTTCCTTCAGAAGTTGTTGACAGGATTCCATGAGACTATGTACATAATGTGCTTAGAACAATACGTGGTGGATAGTAAGTGCTTAATAGATAGGCACCATTATGGTAATGAAGATGTTATTCATCTCTGGAACCTGAAGAAACAAGGTTTCCTTAATTTGTGTTGTATTTACTTTTTTTTAATCTCCTTTAAAAAATTATCTTGTAAGAAAACATAATAAATCATTCTGCTTATTTTCCTTACTGAAATTAAATAAAAAGGCAGTGCTTTTTAAACCAGTGCTTACCCCAATAAACTCTAGCAATATTAGGCATTCTGATATTTAATGAATCCTCTAAAGACAATTTCATTATTTCATTACTGAAGTGATAAACTACTTTTCTGAGAAGTTAATATTAACAGAGTCATTCCTAAGTAAATATATTGTTCATCAGGTATAACCCAAGGTGCCTCCATGAAATACACAGTAGAACCAGCCCTCTTCTATTGAAGGATCAGTTTGGGTCTCTTCTACTCACTTAGGTTAACAGGGTGGTTATGGCAAAGGTCTTTCAAATGCACAGACAGAACCTTTTATGCAACCATGCTGCTGCTGCTGCTAAGTCGCTTCAGTCGTGTCCGACTGTGTGCGACCCTATAAGAAGGCAGCCTACCAGGCCCCCCCTCCCCGCCACCCCCCACCCCCGGTCCCTGGGATTCTCCAGGCAAGAACACTGGAGTGGGTTGCCATTGCCTTCTCCTTATGCAACCATACTCTGACTTAAAACAGGACTTTCTATTTGAGGTCCTTCCCAGGGCATTCTAAGTATTAACTAAACCAGCCAGGCTTATTTCCACAGATCTTAAGCCTGAAAGATTTGTGCAGCTCTATAAACAGAATAGAATTAAAATAGAGTTCACCCACAGTTCTGATTCTGATCCAGTATTTCTTTGGTCCATGTATGCTCTGTGGAACCAAGTACAATCTAGACTCTAAAGAAGCAGTGAGCATGGGAAAGCTATCAAAGCATGGCAAATTACTGTTACAGAAACTCCCAGAATTAAAGGATCTTTTTGAGCCTTTTGTGGTAGCTGAGATCCAGACAGGTTATGTGTTTTGTCCCAAGTTTCGAAGCTGGTACAGGTGGGGCTGGAACTCAGGTAGCAGGCTTCCCAATAGCAATGCTCTTTCCCCTGCTGGAGAATTACCGTTCTTCTGTTTTGCTTCTTGGAAAACTGAGCCAAGTTAAAACAGCTCATTCAAGGTCAGAGGGGCAGTCAAGTAGAACTTGTGATGCTGACCAGCAGATTATACAATCCTAGAGGGCGGGTCCTCTGCCTCTCACCTACCCCTTCGGGCCCTGTGTAAATGTTTTGGTTGACACAACACACAAGAGTTTAGAGGAAGTGTCTCTTCTAGGTTTGCACTACGTGTTTAACTTCAGGTTCTGGCACAGGCGCGTCAGTTATTATCAGAGCAGGCACGCCCCCCAGTGCCCGGATCCAGCCGGCCGCCAAGGTTGGGGTCGGGCCGGATAGCCACCACTCAACCGGGTGGTCTTGCAGCCCTAGAAACTGGCCCAGAGCAACTCCTCAGCGATGTTTTTCTGGTTTTGCCAATCTGGAGACAGTAAACTCCTGTCAGATTGAGCCGGAAGCAGAATGGTTGGGCATGCTGAATACCTCTAGCCAAGCTGTTATAAAGGCTAATGCAAGCCTCGCCTCCCACAACACTCCAGGACCGTGTCCACTTGGTCCCGGTAACTACGTGCACTTTCAGGCGACATCCGACGCCCACCAGGACCGCCCCCACCCCAAGTTCCGGGAGGCAGCTTCTGCCTTGGTCCAACGCCTCCCTGCACCGTGGACCCTTCTCACCCGCACTTTCCTACAGCCCACAGTGTGAGCCCCTTCTCTGAAGCTACATTCCATCTCCCCCACCGCAGGCTGGTAGTATAAACCTCACAGCAGGTCAAGGTGCCCAGCGAGCGCGGACCTGTGAGCTGGGTGCGCGCGCGCGCGGCGTGGGTCCCCGAATCCCGGAGGGCACGCTCCACCCAAGCCGAGGGCTGGGGCGGCGGGGGCTAGCTTTTCGGGAGGGATGGCAGCTACGCAGCCGCTGGAAGCACTCAGAGGAAGGCAGGGACACCACGATCGCCCAGAGACCCAGAGACGGCGTGGGAAACTCGGGGCGCAACAGGAGTCAGTGCCACTGGCCCGACGGCGCTGCAGGTCGGCTCTTGCCCAGGGAAAGCGCCACACAGACGCAGACGCACTGCTGGTGGGTGATTGGTACCATTTGAAATTATAAATCGGACGGTTACAGCAGACAATCGAGGTGCGCCCCTCCTGGGAAGGAAGAAGGAAGTTGGGCACCAGTACATGGAAAGGCTGGAGAGGGGAGAAGCCCCTCCGGAGCTGCAGGGTGTCCGAAAGGGGTGCAGGGTCAGCTCTGGGCTCAGGGGTGGTGGAAGGGGGCGGCTCGCCGGACGTGCAGATCCAGCGCTCGGGGCTCACCTGGCCGGCGTTCGGAGGGTCCATGGCTGGCGGCTGCCGGGCGGCTGCCGGGCGCTCGACCGGTGCCGGTGGCCCGCACCGCAGCCCCGCACAGAGGGCACAGGGCGGCCGCACTCCGCACTCGGGCCTCCCGCCCCGCGCCAAGGGGCCGGTCCTTCCGAGGGACTCTGGCCGCGAGCCTGAGCCTCTTTGCCTTCACTCCCCAGGCGCGCCTGGAGCCGGCGAGTGCCTGGGTCCTAGCGCCCCTCCCGGGGTGTGAAGCCCGACTCAGAGCCTGCTCGGTGCCCCCCTAGCTATTCTCGCCACTCGAGGGGAGTTAGGGCTAAGGGCCAGCGCTGCCCAACCTGGCGCGTCTCAGGACTGGGAATCTGGACAGGGAGCTTCTTTCTCACCACGCCCACTCTTCCCGTTTTCATCTCCATGTGCAAGAAAACACGGAAGGATCAGATTTGCCTCCTTCCTCACTCAAATCCGCGTACACTATCATTTTAAAGAGATTCTGTCACAGACAGCAGTCAGGACAGATCATAGATAGTTCTTCCTCAAACTGAAAGGAAGACTTCTGTATTCAAATGAATTTGTAAAGGACACTCCACCATGTGTCTATTGCGGAGTTGGTGGGGTGTGATGCGTTGTTGTCCTTCAGCCTTAACTGTGGGGACAACTTAGAAATGTGGATCAAGACAAAGGTCCTGGTCCCCTTCCTGCCTCCTTCCAGTCTGTTTAGCGAGCTGGAATCAAAGGCCTGCGCAGATATGGTGAAGCTTTCAGAGCCCAGTTAAATGCTTCAGCTGTAAATAAGCCTGGCCTCCAGCTCCTGGTTCTTACCACACCTGCCCCATACCTGGCTCCTCTGGTGGAGGGATGTCTAACAAAGACCTAGGGAACATTTACAAAGGCCTCTCCTTTCTCAACTGCCCACAGGGCTGAGTCAGTCCAGTTAAAACCAAGATCAACAACAGTGATCTTTTCCTGCTGACTTTCTCATCCAGAGAGGCTGATGAAATTTCTAATGGCAGGAAAGGAAAACAAGTCATCTTTAGAAGTAAAACCTATTTCACAGGACATGGAGAGAGACAAAAAGAAGTATTATTATTTGGGCATTAGCCATTATCCATAAAGGCCAACCATAAGCCAAGAGAGCAGTATGAATATAGCCTTTCATGTCTTTTTTAAAAGAGCTCCAAATCTTTTCCCTCAAGAGCACTGCTATTTGTATGGACCGACTCTAAGATGATCTCGTTATCCCACTTCCTAATGTTCATGCCTTTGAGGACTCCCCACCCCTTGAATGTCAGAGAACTTGTGACTTGCTTCCTATCCATTAAGTATGGCAAAGGTGATGGGATGTCTTTTCAAAGACTATGGTACTGTCTTGATAGGAGATGCTCTCTTTTGCTGGTTTTGATAGAGCAATAGCCATGTTGAGGAGGCCCATGTGGCAAAGAACCGAGGGGACCTCTGGCCTAGAGCCAGTAAGAAACTGAGGCCCTTTGTCCAACAAACTGCAAAGAGCTAAGTCTTGCCAACAACCAGGAAAGCCCAAAAGTGAGCCCTCCCCTCACTGAGCCTTGAGATAAGACTGTATCTTCAGCTAACACAGAGGACCTATAAAACCATGCTTACCTTCTGACCTACAGAAACTTTGAGATAATATATGTGTATGTTTAAGCCACTAAATTTGTGGTGGTGTGTTATGTACAACAGCAAAACTAATACACTTCCTCCGTCCACAGATGGAAATGTGAGGCAAAGGAGATTAGGTAAAAGAGTTAAGGTCACTGAAATCAGCAGCATAATCTATCATCATTTCACTATCATAGCCTGAATAGACAAGGAAGGGTTTCCCAGGTGGCTCAAGTGGTAAAGAATCTGCCTGGCAATGCAGGAGACGCAGGCAGGAGATGTGGGTTTGATCTCCAGGTTGGGAATGGCAACCCATTCCAGACCTTGCCTGGAAAATCCCATGGAGAGAGGAGCTTGGCAGGCTACAGTCTGTGGGGTCGCAAAGGAGAGAGAGACAACTTAGCGACCGAGCACGCAGACAGGGAAAAGTGCAACAGCTAAGGCATCTGAAGGCGAAAGGGCAAGTTCAGGTTGAGACTTGGAGAGGGGTAAAGCACACAACTTTGAGAAAGTCTGAGGCAAAAATAACTCAGCAGGTAAAAGGACAGTCTGAAGAACTCAGGGTAGGTCAACCCAAGCAAAAAGAACCAATAAATATCTTCAGAAAGTAAAGTAAGAGGAAAACAGGAAAAACACTAACAACGAGAAGATGCGGAAAGGTAAAGGCATCAGATCCTCTGAATCTCTTTTCTGGTTGTCTATTAAAAAGAAAAAACAACCAAAGCCACATCATTCACTCCTGGAGGTGCAGGGGATTTTCCAGAAGAGCCGCTCGAGAAGTACTAGGAGGCCAGTAGCTCATGGTACGGCCCTGTGCCAACCAGCAGGTCATCTGTTGTTCCCAAGACACTGCATAAAAACAGATGGTGTCTCAAAACGATCAGCCAGCACTGAGGGTCCGCACATATTCGTGAGCTTTTCGGTATCTTTAGACACCTAGTGTTAAAAGTTTTCTATCCCATCCCAGCTACAATACAGCAAAATTGAGGCTAACACTTAACCCTGTTATATACCTTGAAGGGTATTATGGAGTGATGTGTGATTTTTAAAGAGAGAGGGAGAAAAAGGAAAGAAAGAAGGAAGGGAGGGAGGAGAGGGACAGGGAACTAAAGTGAAGGGAAGGAAAGGAAGAAGGGAAAGAAGGGAAGAGAACCCCAAAGCACAGAGTTCCCAGTCTAGCGGAGGAGCGGCTGAGAGGTCTATCACAGCATAAGAAGGCGCTGTTCTCACACTTCCCGTTGCCTGCTGGACATCTCCACGAGAGTCCCGCCCACATTCTACAAGAAAAATGTTTCTGAACCAGGAAGCATCCATCTCCCCACCGAATCTGAGTCCCGGTGGTTAATGCCAGTAACGCCTCTCCCAATTCAAACCGTAGCCATGCGGCTTCCCTCCCTCTCTGTTCCAACCAGCCACCTGTGAGGTCATGGCTTGTCCCTCCCCTGGCACCCCTACTGCCAGGAGTGATACACTGCCTGCCTCTCCTAAGCTAGGTGAGTAGTGAGAGCTAACGTGGGGTGATTTAACTCACAGCGGTCAGAGTCCAGCCTACCCACTACTCATGCCCATAATGTCTCCTCCACCCAGATTTTACACAGCTTGTCATTTCCTCTAAGTGGTTTTTTCTTTCTATTCTTTTCTCTAATTGGTCCAGCATTGCTCTATCCTAAAGTTGAAAACTGTAAATATTTCTACCTGTGGCAACTCTTTGTGCCTTTAAAGCCTTCATAAGACTGTGGATCTGACACTCCCTTCTACTCTGAATAGCAACTTAACACAATGCTTACTTAGGAAGAATATCCATTTATGGTGTAAAAGGAAATGGGCAGCAAATCCAATGGCACCCATTCCACAGCTTTGCCCATGGCTCGATGCGTCTAGCTGTTTCGAATATGGGAGAGAGCACAACAGCTTCCGGTTGGTTGTTGGCTGTTGGCTTTTGGTGGCCCTAGACTTGTGATGGAATCTGTTTCAGGTCTATAACCCAACAGGCAGAAAAATACACTGGGAGAGTAAAGAGCTGTTTTCCTATAGGGAATAAATGGAAGTCTGGCCACACATGAGTGGAAGAGCAGCAGTTATAGATTAATAACAAGACTTTGATTCCACTGATAAGGTTAAAACAAACGAGACGCACCTTTTCGGCTTCTCTGAACATATCACTGGCCATTCTCTGAAGACTGAAGATGTTGATGGTATTTATGCGATTGCTAAAGTATGAAAGACTAGTACTTTCGAGTGCTGCCTGCATTTGACAGTTTCTGGAGAAACTAAGCCCATGGTTTACCTTCTATGGCAATGTGTGCATTAAACTCCTGTTGTAATTCTTCCAGCCAGTTGGTATACCATTATCCCATTACCACCAACCCTATCCTGAACCAAAGGAATACACAAACAGTAAGATGACTGACCTTCTGACAACAGAAAAACAGACTCTGAGAGGTCACTGGGCATCACCTGCGGCCTCCCTTACTCTAAATATGTGAGTAGATTCAGTCTTCCCTAATCATATGGAAATCTCAGCCTGAATCTAGCAAAGCTCCCTGAAGAAAACACAACCCATCTCCTACATAATTGCAGACCAGACCTTCTGCAGCCTGGATCCCTGTTGTCAGAAGGGCTCAAGTCAGAGACAGAGAGGAATAGAAAGTTTTGAGCAAACCTGTATTGTCACATGGACAGGCATTAGCTCTATGGCCTAGAGTTATAGATTTGCAAAGTTTAAACATGAAACTAGAAAGTTGAGCATTATCAGCAAAATCATCATCATTATTTATCAGCAGGAGGCCATAAGCATAAAGTTGCATTTGAATCTGAAGAGAAGCCACTGTGCCAAGTGGCTGCCACATATTCCTTTAAGGATATTTGAGAACAAGCCCCTCCTCCAATTGTCACTGATTCTTACACCCAGCATTGATGCTTTCAAACTGTGGTGCTAGAGAAGACTCTTGAGAGTTCCCTGGACTGCAAGGAGATCAAACAAATCAATCCTAAAGGAAATCAAGCCTGGACATTTATTGGAAGGACTGATGCTGAATCTGAAACTCCAATACTTTGGCCACCTGATGCAAAGAGGCAACTCATTGGAAAAGATGCTGATGCTGGGAAAGATTGAGAGCAGGAGGAAAAGGGGGCAACAGAGGATGAAATGCTTAGATGGCGTCATTGACTCAATGGATATGAGTTTGAACAAACTCCAGGAGACAGTGAAGGACAAGGAAGGCTGGCGTGCTGCAGTCCATGGGGTTGCAAAGAGTCGGACACAACTGAGCGACTGAACAACAATGGATGTATAAAACAGATTGAAAACAAGGTGAATCCATACTGCTTATGTCCTGGTGGAGGAAGAGACAATTACCATGAAAAAATAAAAGAAAGAGATCATTTTAACATGAGCTGAAGATGATAAATTATTGCAATAGAAAGAGATGGATAAAGTGACTCTAGGAGGTCAGAGATGGCTTCCGAGGGAAGGGATGTTTGAACTGACACATAGATTACCTCAAGGAGCTGGAAAGCAAAGATCTGAGGGAAGAGGATCCCAGGGAAGAGAGGAGCAAATGTAGAATCCTGAAGGCCTCACAAGCTTGGTAAGTTCCAGGAAGACACAGGAGGCCGTTGTGGGTATGGCCAGGTGCAACAAGAAGCCTGGTGACGGTGTTAAGCGGAGAAGAAACGTGATACAATTTGCTTTTTTAAAAGGTCCTCTGGCCACTGTGTAGAGAATTCATTCTAGGCATTCACAGGGCAGCAGGAGGCTCCTGGAGCAATCCAGTTGAGAGGTGGTGATGATGGAGGAGGAAACAGCAGAGACAGTAGAGACAGTCAGGTCGGGGCTGTAGGGTCTTGAGGGTGAGGCCGACGGGACTCGAGACGGAGTGCCCGTGGGGACTGGAGCGAGGAGAAAGAAGAGACAGCGACACCCCCTAGGTTTGGGGCCTGAGCAGTCAGGTGGACAGTGGACCCATTTACTCAGATGGGGAAGAGAGAGGCAGGAGCAGGAAAAGAATGGGTGGAAGCCAAGAGCTCTGGTTTGACCCTGTCCGGCTCCAGTCTCCGCAAGAGATCCAAGTGAAGATGTGAAGCAAGCTGCTGGATCTCTGAGTCTGGACTCAGTGATCAGGGCTGGACGCACACGTTTGGGAGTCATCTGTGACAGCTGCTACTGTTAGCCCTGGGGCCAATCATCAGAAAGGGCGCAGAACCACAGGCCACGCCCACAGCTGCTACTGTTAGCCCTGGGGCCAATCATCAGAAAGAAGCAGAACCACAGGCCACGCCCACAGCTGCTACTGTTAGCCCTGGGGCCAATCATCAGAAAGAAGCAGAACCACAGGCCACGCCTGCCAACTCAGCGAGGTTCCACAGAGGGTGCCAGCGAAGGGGCCAGGCCGGCTGATAGGAGGAAAACCCAGCAAAGAGAAGGAAACTATTTTAACCAACTTGTCCACTGATATGAAGAGCTTTATGGAGCACTTCTGAAAGATTTTACACAAGGACTAGACGTCCAGATTGGTACATTATAAAGATAAATTTGGGGGCGGAGGCAAGCACAGGTTGCAGAAGGCTAACGGAGACAGAGAAACAACTAAGAATAATCCAGAAGAGTGGAGGAGAGCCTGAAGTAGAACACTGGCATCAGGAATGGCGAGGAGGGGGAGAATAAGAAAGAAACCCAAGGACACAATAGGACTTGGAAGCCAATGGGCTCTGAGCGGGCGGCTCTTGGATGCCGGTATGAACCACTAAGACAGGCACTGGTTGGGCAAAAGCAGGAACTCTGGTGAGCGGGTCTGAGTCGGGGGTCAGAGATGCCTGTGGAACACAGGAAAGACGTCTACCAGGTAAGAGGAAACAGGTCTGCAATGACAGGAAGTGTTTGGACTGGAGCTAAAAATTCAGGTATCCTCAACATAAAGATGAGTGAGGAGGCTCTGAGCAGGAGAGCTGCGGATCTAGCCTTGAAGGTTTTCAAGCGGTGAACAGAGAGAGGGCTGGACGCAGAGACTTAAGTGGATGGTCAGAAAGTAAGGTACCTGCCCTCCGGCCAGATGTGGGTCCCAGACCAGCATCTTCCAGGCTAAGGCTGACAAAAACCCGGAAGTTTGCAGGTGGAGAGAGTTACTCCCTAACAGAACTAGCGTTCTTCTAGAAAGTGAAATACAGTTCTACACACACAACAAAGCTTTCTGGGGTTGGATGTTTTATCTGCCTTTAAAAAATTAAGTAGAGGAGGTAGGAGTAAATTTAAAAAACAAACAAACAAAAAACACTTCTATTTTCCAAATTTATCTAAGAATTAAAATGCAATTTAATCAAATTCTCACAACTATAGCAGGCTTTAAAAATGAGGGCAATATAGATAAAGTAAGAAGCATCTGCCCCTTAGATTTTGACCACTCTATTTCTTGTTTCCCCCTCTGCTTCTCCTCCCCAACTTATATTTTTCCTTCCATCACTAGTCATCATATTCAAGTGAAAGGCAAGAATGTACTGATTAACAAAACCTCTTGGAATGAAGTGCACTTGTAACAAAATCACCCATGTTTTAAAACCAGTCAACCACCTTCACAAAACAGGGAGATTTGTATTAACACACATTGGGCAGGTCCATAAGAACATTTCCGAGACCTTGGACCCTATGTTCAGCTGCTAGAGGCTAAGAAAAAAAAGAAAAAAACCAAACAAATGAACATGGATAAACAAACGAACCTCCTGACATACGTTCCATTTGTTTGCAAAGAGTTAAAGGTAGAATACTGATCCTCCAAAAAAATCCTGCAGTCAATAAGGTTTGTCTAGACAGCCCTCAGCCTCCCTTCCTGTACCTGTTCTCTCCTCTCTCCAATCCAGATACCTACTTTGCGCCCTCCTGACCTCGGGAAGGAAGAAGGAATGAACTCTCCACTTGAGTTCACTGATTGGCGGATGGCACTTTGGTGTGAATGCATCTGAGACCAAGTGTTACCTTAGCCAGTAATGTCAGTTTCAAGACTTTTGCTTACTTATCTACTTACTGGAACTTACTTTCTAATTTCCTTATTGGGTGGTTGGGGGAGAAGGCATGGGTAGATGCCAGCAATAAAGTAAACAGGGGGGACAATCTTTTAGGACTCAACCTGCCTCCTGGGAGACCTCCAGCCCATGTAGGCTGCCACCCGTGGCTTCCCCAGTGGCCCGAAATCTCTGTAGCTGTCATGAACACTGCTGTTTCCTGCGTCACGTCTGCAGCTTCTACCAGACTAAGTTCCTTGAGAGCTAAGACTGGATCTGTCTTAATTTTGTATTCCCAGACAAAAAAATGAGCACTGGATTCATGTTCACTGAATGAATAAACGAAAGAATGAACAGAGGTTGGGATACAGGAGTTATAATGTTGTCCTTTTAAGCTGCCGGAGAAGATTGAAAGACTATCCTTTTTCTTTCAAACACCATCAAATGGCCTTTGTTCCCTGGGAGGTGCTTTGACCTAAAAAGTACTAGAAGCAGGAAGACAAACACCGTCATCACCTGCTTCTTCTGGGTCTGAAAATGTTAGGTCCTGACCCTAACTCTGGATTCTCCTAAGACCCCAGACCCACATTTATGTTGCTGGGTGTTCTTGACGTTTCATCCATCACGTTATTCAGATAAATGGTTATTGGGGTCTACGAAGCTCCAGGCACAATGCTAGGTATGGAGGACTCAACGATCAAGAAACCCAGCCCAGACTCTGCGTCCATCAACTTCACAATCTGGCTGAGTGACTATTTAGGGACCTGTCCCAGCCAAAGCCTCCTTCACCAACCACCGTTCACCTAACCATCCGATCTATCTTCTGTGTTTCTTAATTTTATACATTCCTGAGAACAACAGGGCTACATTTGTTAAATAAAGACTACACTAGTTTGGGTTGTTCTGCCACCATATTATCAAAGCTAAAAATATTAAAAAGCTAAAAAGGTTTGTGTTGGATAGCCTTTGTTTGCCCCTCCAGATGGACTCTCCGTCTCTCCTCCCCAACCCTGTGCCAGGGGAGGCTGACCTGTAGGGAATACATCACGGGCCCCTTGGTCTCTGGCTGTCAGCTGGGTTCAGCAATGGAGGCACCAGCATAGGATGGGAGCAGGGCAGGAGTCATGTGTCTCCATGGTAGCACAAAGCTCTCTCAGTCCCAGCATCTGCTGCATCTCCGAGCCTGTTCCCATCTTCCCAGTGGCATGCTACCATCGGCCCCTGGTGGTAACGGCTTCTCAGATCTTGTTAGCCCGTGGAAACTGTGTCATTGCTTATTGGGTCCCCTTAAGTCTGCCGACCACCCACACCTGTTTAGGACAAGTCTTCATCTGTTTCCTGAAGGAACTCCAATACAAAGCCCATTTCTTTCAGCCTCCTGGAGTGAAGTCACAGATTCCTAAAGAAAAGGGTCTACTCTCCATCTGGGACCTTCACAGCTATTCGCAGCCACCCTGTGATTTTTACTACCATCAGCCTACACAGGCTGATTTTTTAAAACATATCCTATGGGTTAGACAAAGGTGACGCAGTGGTAAAGAATTTGCCCACTGATGCAAGGGACGCAGGTTCAATCCCTAGGTCAGGAAGATCTCCTGGAGTAGGAAATGGCAACCCACTTCAGTATTTCTTGCCTGGAAAATTCCATGGAGAAAGGAGTCTGGCGGGCTACAGTTCATGGGGTCACAAAGAGTCAGACAGACTGAGCATGTATGTACACATGCCAAGACAAAGGTCAGGCCTGAGATGCCAACTAAAAATGGGCACAAGGAATCATGTGACGAATGCTTGGCATTTCAAATTCCAAGAAGTCACTGCTGATGGAATCAAGTTCAAACTTTGGATGTGAGGCTGATATCTACCAATTCTATCTCTTTCCCCAGGTCACACCCCAAACAGGACAATTGACCGCCCCCTCCTTTCGTTCACAAACCTGTCTCTGCCTGGAATGCCTTCCCCACCACCCCCGCCTTAATTCTGTATGTCTAATCCCTTCCCACCCCACAATGTCTAGTGCATATGGCTTCTCCATAAATGGTCAAGAAAATAACTTTTTCCCTCCAGATATGTGGAGTATTTTGTTTGTGCTCATTCATACCACTTACCACTCATGTGTGTTAGAATTATTTGTGTCCAGGCGTTTTCTCACTCCTACCACTTCTAGAGTCCTGAGGGCGGGACAATGTCCTATATATCTGTTGTCCCCACGACAGTGCTGCAAAAATGGACATTTCTAACTAGGTGCTTGTTGACTGACTAAATAAAAGTATGAATTAACCACCAAAATTATTTTCACTTGGAATGGTGATATAATTGCTTCTGAGTCTCAGAAGACCAAACCATATTTCACATTTTCAGCCTGAAATAGCAAATTCACAAAAACAAATGGCACTAAATTTGAGGAGAAATATTTTCAGATTGTTTCCATATGTGTTGCTATATATAACGGGTTTATGCAATATTTTAAATCAAACTCAACACCATGTGGTCATGTATCTTAGAAGCTCATAATGATGACATAGATCAGAACTTAAAACAATAACAAAAAAGTTCTTCAATATTTGTTCATTTGTTCTTCAGTTCTGCTTATTCTCTCAATGTTTCCTTTCCAGGCTTGTCCCCGATGTCACTTCCTGTCTGTGACTTCCGTCTCCCCTAGGCAGAACTGCTCTTTCTCCTGAGTTTTTATTGCCCTCCGCACAGACCTTTGTTATGGCTTTTATCCCACTGCTTTGTTATTCATGCGTCCTTGTCCCGCCGTCATCACCTACCTCCGTCTTCCCAACCCCTAGCGTGGTGCCTGGCACGGAGTGAGGACTCAATAAATGTACTCAGAATTGAATTGGCCTAAGGCTAACTTTGGCTTCAAAAATCTAAACCAGTCTTTCCTTGGCTTCATGTTGGAGAAGACTCTTGAGAGTCCCTTGGACTGCAAGGAGATCCAACCAGTCCATTCTGAAGGAGATCAGCCCTGGGATTTCTTTGGAAGGAATGATGCTGAAGCTGAAACTCCAGTACTTTGGCCACCTCATGCGAAAAGTTGACTCATTGGAAAAGACTCTGATGCTGGGAGGAATTGGGGGCAGGAGGAGAAGGGGACGACAGAGGATGAGATGGCTGGATGGCATCACCAACTCGATGGACGTGAGTCTGAGTGAACTCCAGGAGTTGGTGATGGACAGGGAGGCCTGGCGTGCTGCGATTCATGGGGTCGCAAAGAGTCGGACACGACTGAGCGACTGAATTGAACTGAACTGAAGCCTAACTTTGGCTTCAAAAATCTAACCCAGGCTTTCCTTGGCTTCAAGTCCTGTGATATTTATAAATTGCATGAGATGTAGGAAAACACACACATACACCTGCCCTTTGGAAGTGGTACCCAGATTCCTTATCTATAGTCAGCTACTGACCCAGATCCCAGTTGAAGTAACATGGGCTCCTGCCACATGAACTCTTTTTGCTTGCAGCTCCAGGAAAGCAGCAATTCAGCATCGTGTTCCTCTAGCTAAAATGGAACCCCCTTGAGACAGGGTCATGTTTCAAGCCAGGGAAAGGAGGGAGCAAAGAAAACTACAATGAACTGAGCATCTGGTCTGTGCTCAGCCCTTTGTGTGTTAGTTTCACAATATCTCAGGGCCAGCACCACTCCACCAGCCCCATGTGGCAACAGGGCATCACCAAGGGTCAATGGAACCATTGTTCTTAGACACACTACCACTGGCGATGTCTCTGCTGGAGTAAATTTCAGGATGGGGATAAGGGTCAGGTTCATCTCCAACATCACCCCAAACCACTGCCTTGAGGACACTGATCTTCCCATTACCTGAAGCCCCCGGGTCTTTCCCACATCAGAGTGTTGGCACACGCTCTTCCTTCTCTGGTCACTGGTTCACACCTCCACTCTTCTCCTGGCTAATTCCCACAGATCCTCTAGGCCAGGGATTCTCAGAGCTTGGTCTCCAAACCAGCAGTCTCAGCACCACCTACGAACTTGTTGTTGTTGCTGTTAATCAGTCGCTAAGTTGTGTTCGACTCTGAGAACTCATGAACTGCAGCACTCCAGGCTTCCCTGTTCTTCACTGTCTCCTGGAGTTTGCTCAAACTCATGTCCATTGAGTCAGTGATGCGATCCAACCATTTCATCCTCTGTCGCTCCCCTTCTCCTCCTGCCCTCAATGTTTCCCAGCATCAGGGTCTTTTCCAATGCATCACTTCTTTGCATCAGGTGGCCAAAGTATTGAAGTGTCAGCTTCCGCATCAGTCCTTCCAATGAATACTCAGGGTTGATTTCCTTTAGGATGGGCTGGTTTGATTTTTGCAGTCCAAGGGACTCTCAAGAGTCTTCTCCAGCACCACAGTTCAAAAGCATCAGTTCTTTGGCACTCAGCCTTCTTTAAGGTCCAACTCTCACATCTGTACATGACTGCTGGAAAAACCACAGCTCTGACTATATAGACCTTTGTTGGCAAAGTGATGTCTCTGCTTTTTAATATGCTGTCTAGGTTGGTCACAGTTTTTCTTCCAAGGAGCAAGCGTCTTTTAATTTCATGGCTGCAGTCACCATTTGCAGAGACTTACTAGAAACGCAAATTCTTGGGACTCACCTCAGACCTACTGAATCAGAAACTGTGGAGGTGGGACCCAGAAACCTGTTTTGTAACAAACTCTCCAGGTGATTCTGATGTATGCTGAAATTTGAGCAGCACTGTTCTAGGTTTTATCTTAGCTGTCACTTCCTCAGAGAGACCTTCCTTGACCCTGGATCCCCAGTCTATGCTACACCCCCACTACTATTCTCTCTCATGATAGAGATTCATTTATCTCAATCGGCAGATCATATAACTGTTAGTGTGTTTCTTTCTTTCTTTTTTTTTTTTTTTAATTTTTGGCCACACCCTGAAGCATATGGGATCTTAAGTTCGCTGACCAGGGATTGAACCCACACCCCCTGCATTGGAAGGCAAAGTCTCAACCACTGGACCACCAGGGAAGTTTCCCTGTTAGTGTGCTTCTTTGCTTAAAATCTATCTTCCTCAGCAGACTCTGAGTTCTGTGAAGACAGAGACCAGAAGACAGAGACCATGTTCAGCCCACAGCTTCACACAGTGCTTGCCACAGAGTAGGGACTTGAGCAATGCTTACTCGTGTCAGTGTTTTTCTAACCATAACTGGATCATGAGCCAACCTGCCTGGGAGACTCCACACCCCTTCCTGAGCCCATGTGTGAACTTTTGCCTCCAGCCATGAACGACACAGCATAAACGACAGCCCAGCTTCATTTTGGGGCCCCCCAGGTATCGCTAGTGGTAAAGAATCTGCCTGCCAATGCAGGAGACGAAAGAGACAATCGTTCTATCCCTGGGTTGGGAAGATCCCCTGGAGGAGGGCATGGCAACCCACACCAGTATTCTTGCCTGGAGAAGCCCATGGACAGAGGAGCCTGGCGGATGGGGTTACAGAGTCAGGCATGACAGAGCAACTAACACTTCGGGCTTCCCAGGTGGCTCTAGTGGTAAAGAACCTGCCTGCTAAAGCAGGAGAGAGAAGAGATGCAGGTTTGACCCCTGGATAGGGAAGATCCCCTGGAGAAGGAAATGGCAACCCACTCCAGTATTCTTGCCTGGAGAATGTCATGGACAGAGGAGACTGCTGGACTACAGTCCATGGGGTCTCAGAGAGTCAGACACGACTCAGCACACAGCACACAGCACACAGCTTCATTTACTCACCATCCAGCGTGAAGACCGCCCATGACCCCCTGTGTCTCAGCCTCTCTTTTCTTTCCACTGCGGAGGAGCCACATGGACATACAGGTGCGTGTGTGGCTTGGGGGGGGATCAGGAGATTTAGGCAACCATTCATCAGTAGCTTGGGAAGACAGCAACATTTTTAACCATGTGAGATTTTCAGATTCTCAATGGATTCTGACCTCGCTAGCTTTTTGCTTGGAGCCTCTCTGAAGCTAGCACAGATGCCTCAGTGTCTCTGTAACCCAACAACTCCTGCTTCTCTTTCAGGCCTGATGTGTGTGAGACAGAACCAAGGTTCACTTTCCACTGTGGCTCGCTTAGCTAGGTAGGATGTTTGGATTTCAAAGCCCTCACAAAAATAACTGTTAAATTTGTTCCTCCCCATGGCTGATGAAAGATCCCTCCTGACAGCAGCATCCCTCGGTGCGTGTCTACGTGAGTCTTCACGAGACGCAGGAACACCCAGAACAACTCTCAGATGACTGTGGCTGGCTGGCTGGCTGGGGGCCACCACAGGGCTTGGGGGCCTTGCCCTGGGGATTCTGGCTCAGGGTAGAGTGTACAGTGGACTGTAAACCTTAATATTTGCCTCCTCCCACCTTCTACCCCAAGACAAAAACAAGTTCACGTGAACTTCCTAGCAGGTAAGACAGAAGAGCGCTGGCAGAGGCAGCCCCAGCCCAGCCCCGTCCCTCCCTGAGAACACAGGGAGGATCAGGTCAGCCACACGTGTTCCCACGGCCCTCAGCTCTGCTCTTCCAATACCTACTCATGAAGACGACTCTCCTCCCCACACCGTGTCCCTGAGTGCAAAGAACCACTGGCCCCTTTGCCCCACATCTTAGTCAGCAGAGTCATGTCTGTCCTGTCCACACAGAGACTCCCAACCTTCACAGCCTAACACAAAGAAAGCTCAGAGAAGTGGAACTACGTGGCTTGGCTAAGACTTAAAAGTAGACCCTATGTGCAGCCACTGTGGAAAATAGTACAGATACTCCTGAAAAAACTGAAGAAAGTTGCCATATGATCCAGAAGTTCCACTCCTGGACATAAATCCAGAAAAGATGAAAACTCTACTTAGGAAAGATATATGCACTCCTCATGTTCATAGCAGCACGAGCTGCTTACAATAGTTAAGACATGGAAGCAACCTAAATGCTCACCAACAGATGAACAGATAAAGAAGATGTGATATGTGTGTGTGTGTGTGTGTGTGATGGAACACTGCTGTGCTGTGCTTAGTTGCTGAGTCGTGTCTGACTCTTTGTGACCCCATGGACTGTAGCCTACCAGGCTCCTCTGTCCATGTGGATTCCCCAGGCAAGAACATTAGAGCAGGGTTGCCATGCCCTTCTCCAGGGGATCTTCCCAACCTGGGATCGAACCCAGGTTCCCCACATTGCAGGTGGACTCTTACTGTCTGAGCCACAAGGGAGGCCCAAGGATACTGAAGTGGGTAGCCTATCTCTTCTCCAGGGGATCTTCCATGGATATGCAGTGCTCCTGCACTGCAGGGAGATTCTTACCAGCTGAACTACCAGGGAAGCCCCAATGGAATACTGCTGCTGCTGCTGCTAAGTCGCTTCAGTCGTGTCCGACCCTGTGCGACCCCATAGACGGCAGCCCACCAGGCTCCCCCGTTCCTGGGATTCTCCAGGCAAGAACACTGGAGTGGGTTGCCATTTCCTTCTCCAATGCATGAAAGTGAAACGTCAAAGTGAAGTCGCTCAGTCGTGTCCGACTCTTAGCGACCCCATGAACTGCAGCCTACCAGGCTCCTCCGTCCATGGGATTTTCCAGGCAAGAGTACTGGAGTGGGGTGCCATTGCCTTCTCTCTACTCAGCCATAAACAAGAATGAAATAATGCCATTTACAGCAGCATGGATGGACCTAGAGATTATTGTACTAAGGGAAGTAAATCAGAGAAAGACAAATATCATGATATCATTTATATGTAGAATCTAAAAATATGATACAAATGAACTTATTTACAAAATAGAGATTCATAGACAAAGAAAACAAATTTATGGTTACCAAAGGGGAAAGGGAGGGGGGAGGAATGAATTGGAGTTAGGGATTAACATATACACTCTACTATATAAAAAACAGATAAACAAAAAAAGCTCTACCGTATGAGGACAGGGAACTATATTGTAATAACCTATAATGGAGAAGCATCTGAAGAGAATACACCTATGTATAACTAAATCACTTTGCTGTAGTCCTGAAACTAACACGTTGTTAATCAACTATACTTCAATTAAAAAAAAAAAGCAGACCCTCTGTGGGTCTTCCATCACGAGTCCGAGCAGGGAAGGCGATCAATGCTGGGGACATGCTTGTCTTTCGAATATTCAATCCCCACAGTAATCCTAAGTGACAGCTTCCGTAGCTCCCTTTTATAGATGTGGAAACTGAGACTTAGAGACTTTAAGTACTTTCCCAACATCGCAGAACTCATAAGGAAGTACTTGAACCCTGGACTGTCTGACTGCAAATTTCATGCACTTCTCCGAAACAACCCTCCAAAGAGCCTTGGGAAAGAGATGTCCAAGTGACAGTAGTCGCCCAATAGGGAACCTAGAGCTCGTCCACTTATATCCTGAGCTCCTGGAGTCTACTTAGTCCTTCCTCACCACCATACTCACACCAACTGGGGAAAAATATTTCCCGCAGCCTTGCGTTCCTTCAATTTTTCGGCTGGTGGACATGGCCCTTGTCTCGTTCATACCTGCTCGCCCTCGGCCCCTATGTCTATTGCAGCACCAAGAAGGAACCGCTTGATACCTCACCCGTGGGAAGCCTTGGAGAGAGATGTTTTGACAGATGCAGCCTTTCAGAACCAGGTCTCAGGTGGGCTGGTGTGGATGGGAGTCTAAAGGCCTGGCCTCGAGCTGTTGCACACAAGACAGCCCCTTTGTCCCAAGCAACTCCTGCCCTGCAGGTCAGTGGGCGGTGAGACGCCAGCACAGGTTTGGAGGTTTTCTCTCCGGCTTCCCACTCTGTATTTCTGGACAACAGTTTACTCTGTGCCATTTTTACCTAAATTGACAGAGAAGTAACACAGAAGTACTGGGTTGGCCAAAAAGTTCACTAGGGTTTTTCTGTAACCTCATTTGAAAAACCCGAACAAGCTTTTTGACCAACCCAATATATAGGCGGCAACACCAAGTCAAGCGTAGAGACTGCAGGAGATTCAATCAAACACAGATCCAATTATGGAAACCTTCATTTCAAAAGCAAAACAAACAAGATATGGAAAGTAAATGTCGTGAAAACTCATGGACACCCATTTCTAAATATCTTGGAAGATGTCGGTGACAGGAGCTGGCGCCCTGCCACCTCTCAGGGCGTGTCTGTCCTTGGGCTTCTCCTTTTTAAATTCTCAGACTCTGTTGGTTTACTAGCTCGGAAGGCCTGAGGCCCCTCTTATCAGACGTCTGCATCAGAATCCTAAATAACAAACCCTTCTGAGCTGAGAACAAGGAAGTTGCAATTTCTCTGGGGTCAGAGACTGAGGAACATTGTTGAAAAGCTGGCGACAGGAGGCCCTACTGAAACAGTGACGGTCCACAGGGACCTGGGCGGAATTCTCAGCTCAGGGCACGAAGAGGGGCCGTGGTACAGACGCTGTCTGCATGGAGGCCGTGGCAGGGAGTGGGAGGAGGCTATTTGTAGGGCTGAGGTCCCCAGCCTCAAGCAAGGAGTTGGGGTGTCGCCCGCTCTGTTCACCTCCTGGACACACAAGCCACTCTCTTCTCCATCCCAGACACACCTCGAAAGGCCGCCACGCACACGGGCCCATAACTCATCTTCACCCCAGCCCACGAGCCCTTACTCTCCTGCCATTCCTTCCAGCCCCATCGCTGCTCCTGATCCTGCCTTGCCCCTAAGGGACAGAAGAAGCAGGACCCACCAGAGCATGAGTGGTCCCAGTACAGGCAGTTCTGGATCACAGGGCTGGAACCACACTCCTGGTGCCAGGGCCCAGATTCATGTCCAGACAGCGGCCGGGGCTCTGTGCCAAGGCTGCCGTGCAGCCTCACTGCTCCCTGGCCTCCCTCCAGCGTCCGTGCCAGGAAGGAACAGCCCGCCGCCCGTGAGGAGTGGGCAACCGGATGCCTCCAGCTCTGACTTCTTGGGGGTCTGCGCTCTGTAGAAGCACAATCCCTTCTGCCCTTTGCCATGGCCAGTCGACCAGTTGAAGGAAGGACCAGGCAGGTGGGCAGACTCAGACAGACACCTAATCCTGTAGGGACCCTGGCTTCAGATCAACTGAAAATATTGTTTTCCAGGCCCAGACACAAATTCACTTGTCATCACTCGTGTCCTAACGGAGGGAAAAAATACAATGGAAAATTAGATCCAGTGTCACAATGTCACGGGTATAAATAAAATGAAAGGCAAGCCTGACGTCAAGAATGAGGACTCTCACATTCCTCTCCACTTCCTCATCATCAAATATGCAGCTCAGTTTACTCGGTTGGATGGCGGAAACTGGTTGGTGTAAACAGGTAGGGGCTCTGATGCTGTGGGGACAGCACCAGAGTGGTCCTGCGAGAGACTGAAGTCCCCCAAAGCCAGCTTCACTTCCTGTGCTGGGGGTTTCCTGGGATGCGGTGGCATTCTTGGCAGATGTCACAGTTCCCTCCACACATCCCCTCAGCTTCCCCCAGTCTATTTTCTTCCTCTCTAATTTCCCTTCTCAGGGGCAGCCAGCCTGTCCCTTCACAAGATTTCCTGGGCATCGACTGAGGGAACATTGCTCTTCCTGGAGTAGAGAAGGGCAAGGGCAGGTGGGGAGAGCTACAGGGACGGGGCTGGTGTAGATTAGATGCTGGTCTCTGTAGCTCCCTTAACTCAAATGTGCCCCTGAAAAGTGGTGTGCAGCTCAGCCTGGGGATATGGATTCATATTTTAAGCATATGATGGACTGCAATGATCTAAAGGAACCCCATGATAAAGAATTCTGCAGTAGAAACATTCTTTCCCACCAAGTTCTATCTTTGAAATCTAGCTATTCCTCTATTAGAGCTTTTTCAACATCCCTGTACCCCAAAGCCAAAAACAGATGTGGTCTGGTGTGCAATCTGACACACCTCTATCGTTGAAGGGCATCTGACTTCAAAGCATACTGAGGAATGGTGACAAGCGGTGCCATGCTTAAGAATAAACCCATACCTACTAATACAGGTGCCAGGATTGGTGCCTGCCACTTTCTGGTTTTCTCTCTTGACTCTTAGGGGGTATCAGTGAATCTAGGATAATCATGGAGACTCTTCCAATTCACTTTCTCCAAGTCAAACACCGAGATTTAAGTCTTCTCTCTGAAATCTACACATTCAGCAAGAGTCAGTGGATCCTCCTCTGTGCTGGGGGCCCTTCTGGCCCTGGGTGTACTGAGATGAGCAGGACCCAGCTCTGGATCTCTCTGGTCTCATCTGTGAAGGATGTGATTAGCAGCAGCAAAGTCAGGGGGCAAACAGAGTGGCCTTGGTGTCTAATAGAGAGGCTAACACAGTTCTGGGAATTCCCTGGTGGTCCAGTGGTTAGGGCTCCACACTTCCACTGCAGGGGGTCGTTAAAAAAAAGTTCTACCTGTTTCTGGCTGCTCAACTGTGCCTGCCTCAGAGGGTGTGAGCACTGCATGGAAGGTGCTAGGTCCTGCCTCCCTCCACCCCAGTCTCCAGGGTGAAAGTGAAAGTCGCTCAGTCATGTCCGACTCTTTGAGACCCCATGGACTATACAGCCCATGGAATTCTCCAGGCCAGAATACTGGAATGGGTAGCCTTTCCCTTCTCCAGGGAGATCTTCCCAACCTAGGGATCAAACCCAGGTCTCCTGCATTGCAGGTGAATTGTTTACCAGCTGAACCATAAGAGAAGCCCAAGAATACTGGAATGGGTAGCCCATCCCTGTTCCAGCGAATCTTCCAGACCCAGGAATCGAACCCGGGTTTCCTGCATTGCAGACAGATTCTTTACCAACTGAGCCTTCAGGGAAGCCAGGGTGGGCAGGAAGCAATCATAAAACAGGAAAGAAGATCACTGCTGTGTATACATGCACAGTGGTGTTCTTTCTCTCACCCCACCCTACGTGCACACACACGTGCAGGCACACACACACTCACAGCCTGGCTGCAGATAGGTGTGATGATTCCAGGACAGATCACAATGTTATTTTTAGATCCAGATTTCTAATTCTGCTCCCACTCAAGGAGAAGTAGATTAGACTGATAATGGGCTGAAATTGCAGCTGGTCATTTTCATCTACACATGCTCTTAGCGGGGCAGGACTTGGTACGATGCAGGGCTAAGGTGCGTCTCATTTTATGTCTCCTTATGGCTGCTGAAGATGGCTCTGTGGCCTGAATTCTGGGAGACCTATTTTTAGAAGGTATGATTCTGAGACCATAGGAGGTTTTTTATTTTATCATAAGAATCTCACGAGGGGATGTGGTTCTTCAAAAAAGCATGCAAGGGGACTTCCTTGTGGTCCAGTGGCTAAGACTCCTTGCCCCCAATGCAGGGGGCTAGAGTTCGATCCCTGGTCAGGGAACTAGAACCTGCATGCCACGACAAAGAACTAGTGAAGCCTAATTAAATAAAAAAATTTTTTAAAGTGTGCTAGAACTGGCCTAGGGCAGAACTGTGCAGGCAAGGTGTCGGCTTCCTCCCATCATCCCCCCGCTTCCTCTCCCCAGTCTATGTATCCATTCCAAATCCCACTCCTGGCTTCCAGAACCTTCCATGAGGGTCCTTGTCTGTTTTGACACCAACCAAGGTCTCATTCTGGAAAAGGCAATGGCACCCCACTCCAGTACTCTTGCCTGGAAAATCCCATGGACAGAGGAGCCTGGTAGGCTGCAGTCCATGGGGTCGCTAAGAGTCGGACACGACTGAGCGACTTCACTTTGACTTTTCACTTTCATGCATTGGAGAAGGAAATGGCAACCCACTCCAGTGTTCTTGCCTGGAGAATCCCAGGGATGGGGGAGCCTGGTGGGCTGCCGTCTATGGAGTTGCACAGAGTCAGACACGACTGAAACGACTTAGCAGTAGCAGCAAGGTCTCATCCACCTTACATCTCAAAGCTCAACCTTCCAGTAACCCTTCCCTCCCACACCTGCTCTCTGCTAGATTCACTTGGGTTAACCTTGAGGTGAGAAGGAGATTTTAAATCAGCTGGTTAAAGGCTGGGGGTTTTGTTTGTTTGTTTTTTGTTGCTGTGATAGTTAAGGATGCGAGTTGCTGGCTTCAGACCCACACTAGGGCTCTTGCCCTGCCAGAGAAGGGGATGAAGTAGAAGGCAGGAGCCTTGTGCTATGCAAAGAGGTTGGATGTTCCACTAACACTCAGCATTTTGTTCTCCTCCTTTGGACCTAGCTTGTCCTGGCTTATAAGAACCCAGTGTCAAAATTTCAGGAATTTTTGCCAGATAGTTGTTAAACAGTCATTATTAAAAGTTCTGTTACTTAGGCATCAATTAAATAAAATATATTAAGAATAAGGGTAGTGTTAGTGTTAGGTCACTCAGTTGTGTCCAACTTTTTGTGACCCCATGGCCTGTAGCTCACCAGGCTCCTCTGTCCATGGGATTTTCCAGGCAAGAATACTGGAGTAGGTAGCCATTTCCTTCTCCAGGGGATCTTCCCAACTTAGGGATCGAACCCAGGTCTCCCACATTGCAGGCAGATTCTTTACCATTTGAGCAACCAGGGAAGCCCAAAATAATGGCAGTCGATACTTAAATCTCATCATTTCCTAGTTACTTCATGATACTCACTCTCATCTATGCGCTTGAAGTTATTTATGTCTAATGAGTCTCTATGTACGAATACTACATCTGGTGGGTAATTGTACATCTTTTCCCAACTCTGTGTCCAATATCGTCACACTGGTAGCTTGAACTCAGTCATGGTGGGTAGGAATACTTATACCAGAGAATTTGGTAAAGAGTACGAATCAGGGCTGTATTTATTGCCTCTTCTTCCATCACACCAGTTCATGGGCATCCCACTATCTGCCCTCCCTGGGGCTCAGGAGCCAGACCTGCAGTCAGCTAGGAGAGCTGGTACCCAAGAGCATGGATGTGGGGAGAGGTCGGCAGGGTGTCCCTGAAGCTCTCCTGAGCCTTCCCAAAGCTACTCCGCTGGGATAACTTCTGATGCTCTCCCGTCGTTCTGCTTTGTCCTCCCCCTACTACAGAAACAGCGGTGCCTGCCCCCATCCCCAAGTCCCGCTCTCACAGCCAATCCATTCTGCTTGGGGCCATTCTGGAAGCTCCAGCTCAGTCCTGGGGAAGGCATATATGCGGGCCTGGGGATGGGGCAGGGGTCTGAAGCATGAGATGGGGGAAGCAGCAGCAGGGGAGGGTTTTAGATAAAGGCTACTGCACACACCACCTCGGTGCATTTGGTCCCACAAGTTGACTTCAGAGCCGGGAGACGAGCGTTTCTCCTTGGTTCTCTGCTCTGAATGTTATTTTTGGCAGACGCATACTGGAATTGCTGGGTGAAGGACTGAGCAAGCACAAGGGAACCTGTAACTCTGACCTCTGGATTTCAAGACAGTTAATTTTCCCTCCACCCCAGAGTGAGTGGGTCAAAGAACATCATCCTTAGAAGAATATTATGTGTTCTACACTTTACAAAGCCCTGTCACATTTACTATTACAGCTTTTACAAGGACACTGAGAGACGCACAACACACACATGACTGTCCTGGTTATGAACAAAAGGAGTCAAGATATAGACACTATCAGACTGAGCAAAGCCCACCTCGCTAGCTTGTACAAGAGCTGGGATCAGGTCCCACCATGCCAGCTGGTTTCGAAAATGTCCACCTTACAAAGGTAGGAAGCATGATGCGCCAATTGCTTTACCTGTAAACCACGGAAGCCACCATTGGCTATCCGCTCTCTCCTCCCCCTCCAAGGACTCGCCTGTGAGCGTTCCACCCGATTCCATGGCACTGAACTATTGAGCGGTTCATCCTGGCCATTTCAACCATTAATTTACCAGAAAGTGAGATTAGAAGCTCACCTTCAGTGTCCTTAACAGATGACACCAGAGTCCAGAGAAGACCACAAGGTCATGGGACCACAAGGCCTCAGTATCCCTGGGGCAAGCCAGAGCTGGTACAGAAGTTCTGCTCGTAACATGGAGTATGGAGTTCCTCACGTGTGCACTCACATGCCATCCACATATATATGAGACCATGGTTTAGACTCCAAGACTAGCGGACATCAAGCCTTATTAATTTGGTGGCCAACTGGGCAGAGACTCTGAAGCGGGGAAGGAGAGAGGCCAGCTTTTGCAAAACAGCTGCTTAGCCAGTCCTTGGGCCAGGCCCAAAGAACTGGGGAAAAGAAACTCCTTATTATATCCTTGTAAGTGAGAGTTTTTGTTTGTGTGAACTATGACTGGAAAAATTTGTACCAAACTGTTAGTAGTGATTATTCAGGGGAAATGATGGTTTTTTTTTTCAAGTCCTGCCGTCAACAGTTTTCAGCAGATAACAACCTTTCTTCAGTGTTCCATATACTTTCAGAAGCACAATCACATCATCTTAAATTTATAAAGCATGCCAACTTTTGCAAAATGTTTTTGTCCATTACTTCAGTGGAGCCATGTAAACACAAGAATCCTATCCTTAAATAAACTAAGCCAAAATCTCCCCAAAGACAAAAGAAATACGAGAGAAACATTACACTGAGGGTAGAGGGATCACCACCCAAGCCCCTCTCTTCCTAAGTTTCTGTGTCTGTTTAGGGGCTTCGTAATTTTATCTCTGACCCGCTTCTCTATTACAAAACTGAGTTCGGTAGGTATCCTGTTTGTTCCTTCTCTTGGTTTTTATTTACATGCTTGCCTCATGGGTAAAATCAATGGTAAATGGCTAGCTTCAAAAGCTACACAGGAATCATTTTCATGTAACTTTCCCATGAGTAAGATTAATGCTCCCTTTTAACCTGTCTTCTTTATTTGAAGTCAAGTATATTTTAGTCCATAGGTCTGGTTAAAGCAAATATGGGAATCAATTCTTTGTGCAAATAAGTCAATTACTACTAAGAACTATTGTGAATGGTTAATAATTCTTTTGGGCCCACCTACATACTTCTATCCTGAAAAGGCAATTTACAAATTAGACCTCTGTAGTTTAAAACACTGGCTCATTTTCTCTCTACTTGTTGGTAAGATCAGGGCCACTGAATTATTGGTTAGTAATGAGCTGGCTTCCTATTAACATTAATACCTATTTCTGCCTTACTCTAAACAAGCAAACATGACCTCCATATTAAAATCAAGAATATCCTCACAGGTGATAAACGTGTTAATTACCTAGGTCTTAGTGATCATTCCACAATATCTATGTATATTGAATCATCACACTGTATACTCTAAATATATGCAATCATATGTGCCAATTATCCCTTAATAAAATCAGGAGGGAGAAAAGAAAGCAAGTTTTCACTAAACCCAAAATAACATCAAGATGATTTGGTGGGGAAAAGTGGATAGCTTAATTATAATTTGACATATCACTGGGGAAAAGGATGAAAAAGAGAGAAAAGAAAGGGGGATGTTGGGGAGAGAAAGAAAGGAGACAGTATTCATAGGTTAAAAAAAACAACAACAAAAAGATTAGCACTGCTAGGAGTTTTCAGCTGTTCCCAAGGCTGAATAACAGAATAAAAGGATCAGAACTGACTGAAGTGTCCAAACTATTTTAATATTTAGAAAACAAAGCATTTTAAATCAGGAGGGAGAGAATGGAATATCAACAAAGGGTACTGGCATAATTTGCTAACAATTTTAAAAAGTAATTTAGGTAGGTTAAAGATGTTAATGGTTCCAATTTAGATTTAATAAAAATGCGAAAATTATAAATGCATTATAGATGAATACTTGTATAATATTGGGGAAAATAGCATCATCCTAAGAATGACACCAAAGGCATCCGAATTAAGAAAGACTGATACATTTTACTTTGTAGAAAAAAAAAAAAAAAAAAATTGTATTTTAAAAACATCCGTGATACCAGTCCTTTGTCAGATACACATATTAAATGTTTTCTCACAATTTATTACTTGCTTTTCATATTCTCAGTTATTTACTTAGAGAACACAACAGCATGAATCTCAGAAACAATATGCTCTGTGAAGAAAAGTATATACTGTATGATTCCATGTATGTGAAGCTCTAGAACAGGAAATACCAATCCAAAATGATGGAAACTACATCCATGTAAAATGACACAAACGAATTTTGGGAGGGTGACAGAAATGTTCTATATCTTGACTGTGGTCATGGCTATGAGGGTATATATATTTATCACAACTTACTGAGTTGTACACTTAAAGTGGATGCATTTTACTCTATATAAATTATATTGCGATTACACTGAAAAAGTTTCATTATAAGCATCAAAGAAAATAACAGGCTGTGAGAATATTTGCCATGTCTAAGGCAGACAAATTTGTGAGACCCTAATATACGAAGAACTTTTACAAATCAATAAGAAAAAAATGAACATACCGATGGAAAACTGGAAGAGCATCCTAAAGATTTGTAAAAGAAGAAATGTAAATGGCCAGTAAATATGAAAATGACTCCAATGCTTTATAAATCAAAGAAATATAAAACAGAAACTCTAATTTGAAAAGACACATGTACCCCAATGTTCACAGCAGCACTATTACAACAGCCAAGAGAGACACGGAAGCAGCCTAAATGCCCACTGCCAGACGGACGGGTAAAGGAAGATGTCACACACACGCACACAGGAGTGTTCAGTTCAGTTCCGTTCAGTCGCTCAGTCGTTTCCGACTCTTTGCGACCCCATGAATCATAGCACACCAGGCCTCCCTGTCCATCACCAACTCCCGGGGCTCACTCAGACTCACGTCCATCGAGTCAGTGATGCCATCCAGCCATCTCATCCTCTGTCGTCCCCTTCTCCTCCTGCCCCCAATCCCTCCCAGCATCAGAGTCTTTTCCAATGAGTCAACTCTTCGCATGAGGTGGCCAAAGTACTGGAGTTTCAGCTTTAGCATCATTCCTTCCAAAGAAATCCCAGGGCTGATCTCCTTCAGAATGGACTGGTTGGATCTCCTTGCAGTCCAAGGGACTCTCAAGAGTCTTCTCCAACACCACAGTTCAAAAGCATTAATTCTTCGGCGCTCAGCTTTCTTCACAGTCCAACTCTCACATCCATACATGACCACTGGAAAAACCATAGCCTTGACTAGACGGGCCTTTGTTGGCAAAGTAATGTCTCTTCTTTTTAATATGCTGTCTAGGTTGGTCATAACTTTCCTTCCAAGGAGTAAGTGTCTTTTAATTTCATGGCTGCAATCACCATCCTCAGTGATTTTGGAACCCCCCAAAATAAAGCCTGACACTGTTTCCACTGTTTCCCCATCTAGTTCCCATGAAGTGATGGGACCAGATTCCATGATCTTCATTTTCTGAATGTTGAGCTTTAAGCCAACTTTTTCACTCTCCACTTTCACTTTCATCAAGAGGCTTTTTAGTTCCTCTTCACTTTCTGCCATAAGGGTGGTGTCATCTGCATATCTCAGGTTATTGGTATTTCTCCCGGCAATCACTCAGCCATCAAAAAGAATGAAATCATGCCATATGCTGCAACATGGATGAGATTATCAAACTAAGTGAAAAGTCAGAGGGAGAAAGACAAGTATCAAATGGTATCATTTATGTGTAGAAGCTAAAAAAAAAAAAGGACACAAATGTTTTATTATTTCCAAAACAGAAAGAGACTCACAGACACAAAAAACAAGGTTACCAAAGGCAAAAGGGGGGTGGGGGGATAATTTAGGAGGCTGGACTTTACATATACATGCTACTATGTATAAAATAGATAACCAACAAAGACCTACTACATAGCAGAGGGAACCATGCTCAATATTATGTTACAACCTATCAGGGAAAAGAATCTGAAAAAGTATATATACACAAAAGTGTGTGTGTGTGTGTGTATGTATATATACACATATGTATATAACAAATCGCTGTGTTATACACCTGAAACTTACATAATATTGTAAATCAACTATACTTCAATAAAAAAAATTGGGGGGAGTGGGGAAAGAGCCTTCCCTGGTGGTCCAAGACTTGTGGTTAAGACTTGTGCTTCCATTGCAGGGGGCATGGGTTTGATCCCTGGTCAAGGAACTAAGATCCTACATGCTGCACAGTACAGCCAAAGGGAAAAAAGTAGAAAACAAAAGAAAACAAAAAAAAAAAAACAATGACCAAAAAAAAAAAGACTCCAGCTCTGTATAAATCAAAGAAATATAAATTAGAAAATCAATATAATTTATCTTTCTCAAACTGATTTTTTAAAATTACTCAGGAATCCCATGGACGGAGGAGCCTGGTAGGCTGCAGTCTATGGGGTCACGAAGAATTGGACATAACTGAGCGACTTCACTTACTTTCACGCATTGGAAAAGGAAATGGCAACCCACTCCAGTGTTCTTGCCTGGAGAATCCCAGGGACGGGGGAGCCTGGTGGGCTGCTGTCTATGGGGTCGCACAGAGTCGGACACGACTGCACCGACTTGGCAGCAGCAGCAGCAGGTTTGGTGAGGGCTGGGAGGAAAAGACATTTTCAGATCTCTTCTTCCCAGAAGAAAAGCTGTCAGTGTATAACCAAGGTCCTTATGCTACAACAGGATGTGTGGGCACAAGGACTACAGGTGGGCATGCAGATTCGTGATGATTGGAGAACAAGAGGCATCCCTGTCACCAGCCAGGGGGCCAGCTGAGTCGTCTGACTGACCAGCTAGATTATATCCTTTCCTCTGTGGTATATATGATTGAGTCCCACTTAGACCAAGTGGAGTAGGTAAGGACTTCCCCAAGAGAAAGAATTATAGACTAAAACGATAACAGATTTTATTTCAGGGGACAAGCAGGTTTTCTCTTGCCTCCTTCTCAGACACTCCAACTTCCTCCTACTGGGGCCACTTTCCCGAGTTACGGAATGACCAAGCCATCACGGAGTCAGCTGAAGTCTCACCCTATGCTTGCCTTTCCATCATGCCGAGGATGGACCAGGAGGGATGGTGCCTCCTTCTCGGCTGTAGTGGGATCTGCCTTTGCTGCTGTGATCACAGGTGATGTGTGAAATAAAGCATAGGAAGAGGCCACTCCTAAAGGAAAAGCTGCAGTCCCAGAAAAGGCCTATGTCAACCTAAAAATAGGAACACGTACAAAATGAGTGTGCTATGGGTGTCCCGCAGGGAAGTTAGGAAAGGTGATTCCACCCATTGGCCATTCATTCCAGGCTCCAGCCACAGAATCTCAGAGCTAGAGGATCACCCAGATGGCTTTTTACAGTCCATACTAATCGCTCCTTTAATTCCCTGCTGCAATCTGCATCAGCCCACTAGTGACCTCCAAGTTGTTCTTACATCGTTTCAGAGGAATTCAGCATGTCCCCTTCACTAGCAGGAAAACCACACGTCAAATCCTAGCTTCTTCCTTAAGCCTCCTCCCTTGATTCCCCTAGTCTGGGATGACTCCTCTCATTATCCCTACCAGATGATAATCACAGTCTGGCTTATGGCAGATTTCCTTTTGTTGCCTTGAATTACTTTATATTTTTAGCCTCAAAGTTGACTCTTTGGGTATTCCCATCTTCCTCCCACCAGCTTTCTTTATATCCCAAAGAGTATAAAGAAAATAACACCGCACACAGCGCTAGGCAGCATAGCCGAGTGGCTCAGACCCGGGGCTGCAGAGTCAGATACCTGGGTACGAATTCCAGCTCTGCCACTTACTAGCTGCACGACTGCAGCAGCTCACTCAGCCTCTGTGTGTCTTCTTTTTGGATAAAATGAGGACAACAGTGGCCGCGCTTCACTGAGTCGTGATGAGGGCGGAGACAAACGCATGGCGAGTGTTGAGCGCGGGGCCTAAGTGCTGGGTAAACACCGCCTATTCATATGTCAGTGCTTAGTAAACACCTGCTAATTGAAAGATTCAAATGGGAAAGGACATTCAGTAAAAAGAGAGAGAGCTGGTCTAGACTGCTGTGAACCCCAAGCTGTCCCCCAAAAAGCAAGCACAGATCTAGAGACTCTGCCTTCTGCTGGAACAGGCTCCACAGGACAGGTCAAATATTGGCTTGGCCAAAAGGTTTGTCCTGGGTTTTTCCATGACATCTTACAGAAAAACCCGAGTAAACCTTTGGGCCAACCCAATATTTTCTTAATTTATTTTTAATTGGAGGATAATTGCTTACAATGGTGTGTTAGTTTCTGACATACAACCACAGGAATCGGCCATAACTATACACCTGTCCCCTCCCTCCTGAACCTCCCTTCCCCCGCCACCCCCATCATCTTACCCCTCGAGGTCCTCACAGAGGGGGCTGAGTGCCCTGTGTTATGTGGCAGCTTCCCTCCAGCTATCTATGTTACACTAGTGTGTAGACGTCAGTGCGACTCTCTCAGTCACCCCACTCTCTCCTTCCCCCGCTGTGTCTGCAAGCCATTCTCTACGTCTGCACCTCCATTCCTGCCCTGCCAACCCAGTGTTATCACAGCACCTCGGGTTCTGGTGGAGGGAAAGAAATGTGGGAAAAGAAGGGCACAACTGAGGTTTTTAAAAGGGGCAAAGGACCTGAATAGACATTTCTCCAAAGACACATATATGTCCAATAAGCCCACAAAAAGAGACTCACTATCATTAATCATAGGGCCACGCAAATCAAAATCACAGTGACTTACTACTTCCTACCCCTAAAGTGATTATAACAAAAAAATCAGATAATATCAAATGTTGGTGAGGACACAGAGGAATCAGAATCCATACACTGCTGGTGGGAATGTAAAATGGTGTAGCCACTTTGGAAAACAGTCTGGCAGGTCCTCAAACAGTTAAACACAGAATTATCATATGACCCAGAAACTTCAACTCCTAGGCATATAACCAAAAGGAATGAAAATGTGTCCACACAAAAACTGGTCCTCACTATTTATACGAGCATTCTTCATAATATCCAAAAGGAGAAAAGAAGTTATTGGAGTATATTCAGTCAACAAATATTTATTGAACACCTATTATGTGCCAGGAAAATAAGTTTCTTTTCTTGGAGTTAATTAAGAGTGTAATATCTAGGGTGCAAAGAGTCAGACACGACTGAGCAACTTTCATTTCACTTCACATCTAGGGTGTGTCCTTTCCTCTCTATCACACTCATAATTCAAGCCTCAATGGCTTCTGGTCTGAATTGTTTGCCTCTAAATAGGCTTCATGCCCACCCTGCTATTTTCTTTAGCAACCTGTACTAAGCAGAATGGGTCAGGAGAGCTTTCTAAAATAGCCACATACTTGAAGCTCTTTCTGAAGATCTCTAGTGGCTCCGCACTGAGAGGGTGGCCTGCCCCTCCTGGATCTCCACGCTCAAGTGTTTCCATTTCCTTCTGTATTTAGGACATTCTGGATCCTTACCTAGCGAATTTCTTCTTCCCCTTTCAAAGCCAGTTCGAGCATCAGCTCCCCTGGCAGCTCTCTACATCCACTAGAGCCCACCCTGAAATACAGAAATGACTCTTCGCATTCACATGGTGTGAATTAATTGCAGGGGACTGGTTTCAAAGCAGGTGATGGAAAACACTGAGTCACCAACTGGGGAACAGTGAGATTAGCATCCGCAAAGAGCTACCACCATTTCTAAGCTGGAAGGGCAACGGGAGGAGGTAACCAGGGCCCAGGGGCCGTGATCACCTTGAGGAAGCTGTACCCTGGTGGGCCTGTCCAGCAGGAGGTGGAGTCATGGTAGAGACTCACACACTGTGAAAAAAGGAGGAGAAACACCCTGGCTTGCCTCTCTCTGCAACTGTCCAGTCTGGCACCCTTGCCTCCCGTTGGCTGGACTAGCTGGAAGTCAGCTGACATGGAGCCTGCAGAGGTTCCTGCTCCCACTGCCAACATAAAGAGAGCAGAAGAAGTGAGAGAGATGGACAGTTCCGCTTCCTGAGTAGGCAGATTGTCACTGTCTCTTCTCTGCTCCACTCTGGTCTTATCTTCTCTATAACCCTGATCCCAATGGGCTGTGGTGTGTGTTTACAAGTCTGTTTTCTTTAATAGATTGTGGAATTCCACAGGGTGAGACAATGGCCTTATTCATCGTGGCAGTCTGAGCTCCTGGCATAAGTCATAGAACGTAATAGGCACTGTGTCTTTGTTGGACACCTATCGCAAGGAAATTCCTGGAGTTACCTCCAGCTAGCCCTCCTTTTCCATCTCCTTGATTGATTTACCTATGTTGACTGTCTGAACTTTCAGCATTAAAGGCTAAGCAAGGAGGAGCTTGGGGTCCATTCAACTCTGAGTACATTCAACTCTCAGGCTGCGACTCTGAGTCACAGCCTTATATTTAAATACTCCGACAAGAAATCCTGATGATTATCTATAGTCAGGGCACCATCAACACATCAGCCTTCTACCTACCCATAGCTCCATGAAAATTATCCAGGAAATTTCTCCAAATCTCAAGATATCCTTCCTCTACCACCCAAGATGTTCCTAGGCCATCTCTCCCTGCTGTTAATCAGTATGAGCCCAGGGTAAACAGACTAATTTTAAAATCAGCTTAAGCAAAACATAATTAGGAAGATAAATTAGCTGCCCCCAAATTGCATAATGAATGCCCAAGGAAAAAATTATTTTATTACCCACCATTTTAAATATCTGTGGAACTTCTTCTCTTCTATCATCACAGATGATACTCAGCTAAAAGTGTAGGGAAATACCACAGAACATAACTTTCGACCTTGACTGTCTGTACAATGATTACCAAGGAGAAAAATAGGCTGTTTTTGTTTTTCTTATCTTGAATTTATAACACCAGCCTAGTCGTATAACGAGGGAAGTAGAGAAATTATAGTCAGACAATGTAATTATAATTGGACCCAGACAATCAGGGTCCAATTCCTGGTTCTAATTTATTGCTGGACAATCATGGGCAACTTAAATAACCTCTCAGAAATCAGTTTCTTCACACGCACGATGAGGATGAAGATAACACCGACCTCAACGGCGCTGAGGCCAAAACAGGCTGTGGGTTTCAAACATTTCATATGAATCTTTCATCTGTCTCACAACTTCAGGACTCACCGACTGTTATCTGCACTTTACACTCTACACAAGGAAACAAGCACAGCGAGATTAAGTAACTTGCTCAAAGCGTTGTAAAAGCTGAGTGTGACTGTATACAGTGCAATCACCAATTGTCTGAAACCTAGTAGGTGCTCAATTAACTTTTTTCTTTATCCCTCCTCTCTTGCCAAATTAACTAATCTTTATAGAAAATGGTTTTTTAATTAAAGCATAGGTGATTTACAATGCTGTGTGCATTTCTGCTGTACAGCAAAGATTCATACACACACACACACACACACACACACACTCTTTTTTATGTTCTCTTCCACCATGGTTTATCACAGGATATTGAATATAGTTCTCTGCTGTACAGGAGGACCTTGCTCTTATCCAGTCTCTATATAATAGCTTGAATCTGTTAATCCCAAACCCCTACCCCCTCCCTTCCCCGCCCTCCCGTCACCGCCCCTGCCCTTCACCGCCCTGGCAACCCTGAATCTGTTCTCTGTGTCTCCGAGTCTGTTTCTGTTGCAGAAATAAGTTCATCTGTGTCATGGTTGAGATTGCACACATAAGTGATATCGTATCTTTCTCTGTTTGACTTACTTCCGTTATTACAATAATCTCTAAATTCATCCATGTTGCTGCAAATGGCATTATTTCAGTCTTTCTTACGGGTGAATAGTATTCCCTTGTATATATGTACCACATCTTCCTTGACTATTCATCGATCAATACGCATTATGTTGCTTCCGTGTGTTGGCTACTGTGAACAGTGCTGCTATGAACAGGCTGCACGTATCTTTTTGAGTTCGAGCCTTGTCCAGACATATGCCCAGGAATGGCATTGCTGGGTCATATGGGAACTCTTATTTTTCATTTTTTCAGAACTCTCCACAATGTTTTCCATACTGGCAGCACCCATGTACACTCCCACTGATAGTGTAGAAGGGTTTCTAGAAAGTGATTTTTTAAAATGAAGTTCTTTGTTCAAGGGCCTGGATCCTACACTCCTGGTTGTGCATTCACTATACTCTGTGCCTCAGTTTCCCCCTGTGTAGACTGAAACAGCAGGCTGTTGCAGTCCCCAGTCAGCAGCCTCTGAGCTGGACCTGGCCTGCAGTTACACTCTGTTACACTGCCCAACATTCACACTTCAATTAAAGCAATGCCAACGTTTAAAAATCAGTGTATTTCTTTATGTCTCACACACACCAACACACATTTCAGGGTTTTCTTTAAAAAATAAGCCCAGCTGGCTCGATGGGCTCTCACTCCCACAGGTCAACGTTCCCCTCAAGTTGAGGGCCACCACCTCCTTTCACAAAGGACAGATAGTTCCCAGTTTGCAATCACCCCCATTTCTCACGGTTTCGGGCCACCTGATGAGTCTACAACTTCTGGACTCAGTGGTCACTGGGGCCTCTTCCTTGCACCTCTAAGAGTCCCTGATGCCCTGAGCCTGAAAAGCATTTGCTGCAGGCAGCAGCCACTGCAGGGCACCATGGGTTTTCCTGCATGTCGTTGCCACACAGGCTGGCCACTCATTGCAGCTTAACTGCAGCCTTCCCTGTTTTAGTCTGATAGTCCTGCATCTGAAGAAATTCCTCAGGCCCACGCCAAGCCCGTAGGTCACCCCAAGTGTCATGTCCCAAGATCCCCCTCCAGGGGCCCCTCCAACGTAGGAGCTGAGGATGCCATCCCGCACCGCTGTGTCCCTAAGACTCCGTGGGGAACTCTGCTGTGTTAGAGGAGCTTGCCTAGCATCTCTCCCCCACCGGGTATTTGCTGGGGGAGCTGGGACAAGCCAAATGAGAGGGGCTGGACCTGGTTATATGGCTGCTTCTCCTGACTGGGCTCAGTGTGACCTTAGGGAGGCCATTCAGTCTCTGGGCCCCTCTGCTCTGCCATGTATTCATTCAACAAACACGCGTGACATGCCCCCAAGGTGCCAGGCGCCATTCAAGGCAGGGCAGAGAACAAGCAAGAAGGTCCTTGCTCTCAGAGGACTCACACCTGGAAGAGGAAGCAGACAGTAAAGCACGTGCACAGTATTGACAGAGCTTCGGGTGGTGGCAACGGCAGAAAGAAACCATCAGCCATGCGGGAGGAGCAGAGTCCTCCGAGCCGCACAGCCATCGGCGATTTTGGCGGGTGCCAAGGAGTGCCAGAGGTAAATCCAGGTTCCACCTGGCCTCTCATTTTGATCAATATATAAAATCCTTAAGTTTGAGATTTTTTGACTCAGGGATTATGAGTAACAATTCAATTTTTCAATTATAAAATGTTTCCTTCTTGGTTACACACACACACACACACACACACACACACACAGCATTACAGCTATAATCCATATCAATACCAAATCTGGTTCTCCTACAATGGACCGGAAATTCACGAAATCAAATCCACCCAAATAACAGGGCTAGGATTGAGGAAAGAGAGAGGCCAGCCTTATTAGTCAACTGACAACATTTTATTTAAAAATGTGCCATGGGAGTCCGGGAAAGAAAGTGAAGTTGCTCAGTCGTATCCAACTCTTTGCAACCCCATGGACTGTAGCCTACCAGGCTCCTCTGTCCATGGGATTTTCCAGGCAAGAGTACTGGAGTGGGCTGCCACTTCCTTCTCCAGGGGGTCTTCCTGACCCAGGGATAGAAACCGGATCTCCTGTGTTTCAGGCAGGCACTTTACCCTCTGAATCACCAGGGCTCAGTCAGGGGCCCATATACAAAAGCCAGAAGCAGAAATTGAATGAATGAATGAACACGCGGTCCAATACCTCCCTCCCTCCCTTCCCCTAAAAGAGCTGTATATTGCTTCAATGAAAGAAGTAACCACTTATAAACAATTAAATAAAGGATACCAGTAAAGTAGTCATTCATTTATTGCATACATAGGTACTGAGTACCTTCTATATGCCAATACTATTATAAATAGTGAAAGAAGGTGATACTTGGGAAGTCCAACATATTTATCTAAATTTAAAATAACTTATTTTTTCTGATTGCAAAGTAATAAATTACTTTTTATAAATTTGAAGCTTAAAAAAAGTAATAAAAGCTCTCAGGCTTTAAGGCAAGCTTTCTCAACCTTGGCACTTTCAATATTTGCGGATGGGGAATTCTTTGTGCTGGGGCTGTCCTGTGAGCTGTAAGATGTGTCCATGAGAAGCCAGCAGCACTCCCTGCCCCCATGGAAACGCCGGGGGAATGCACTAACGTCAAAAGTGCGTCCAGGCTTAGCAAATGCCCCCTTGGGGGTGGGGCGTGACCTCAGATCCAGAACAGCTGCCTTAAGCAATCCACTTTGCTACCCAATAGGGGCCTCAGAAGTCAGAGCCTACGGGGAACCCCCCTTCTACCTCCAGGCCAACAAGCAGGAGGTCTCCTCCAGCAAGAGCCCTTGTGTTTCCCTTCTCCTCCCTGATGCCAAGTCGCCAGCGCTCTGGGGTCAGGCAGCACCGTCCCAGGTAAGGGCTGAGAGGGCAGGGTGGGGGTGGGGCGCGGAGCGCCTGGGCCCCCCTAAGGCGATCATCGAGGCTGGAGCTTACGCTGTGTGCGTCAGGGCTGCTGATCCAGGCCATGCCCCAGCCCCGCACTCCTCCAAATGAGCTTGGCTAATGACCTGGGAGGAAAGCTCCCCGTGTGCAAGGCTTAAGGAGCTACACTGAAGTCCAGCAGTCTGCGGCTGGAGGATTAAATCGTGCCCGTCCATCCTGAGCACTGTTATGAGAGAGTCTCCAAAGCTGTGAGCAGGCATGCCTGCCTCTCCACGCCACGCTCTACAGACTGTACAAAGGGTCCATTGTGCACAACCTAATCCGAGACAGAACCAGACAACCTGCCTGGCCATTGAGCCCCAGCTCTGGCTGGTTCTTCAGAACAAACACTAGTCACAAAGAAGTGAACATTTGCAGTTGGGAGAAGATGTCAGCATGAGCCCAAGTCAGGCACAGCATTTGTAGGTGTCTTCACCTGGGTCCTGGCTGCTTGGAACCAAAGGGAAGTTAGTCTTCTGTGTTACCACTGAGGGACTCAGATTCCCTGGTTCCCAATCACAGGAGGGAGAGTTGCAAGAAGAGGAGAGGCTGAGAAAATCTGGGTTCTGCTTTTATTCATTCATTGTGTACACTTGCTGAGTTCCTCTTAGATGCCCGACCCTGTGACTGGGGAGATTGTAGCTTCAGATGGAACCTTCCAGGGTTCACTAAATCAAAAGCTCCTGGAGCTTGGTAATAACCTCAGTGAGGAGACAGGTTTATTCCCCACCTGAAGGGGAAAAACCAGTCCTCAGCTCCACCTGCCTGCTGCCATCATGGCCTGTAAGCCAGTTTGGGCAGATCTTCTGACTTTCAAGAGGCACTGGAAAACAGAATTTCTGTGTGAAATCTTTTCGTTGTCACATATAGTCTGAAATCTCAAAATAAAATCAAAGAAAAAATGCCTGCATGGACAAAACTGATCTAGTCTCCAAGCCTTTAAATCATAACTTCAGCTTGAGAGATGAACGCGAGTAGTGATTGAGAGCGAGGTACCTGGAAGCGGGAAGAAGGGTGTCTGGTTCCACCTCTCACCTGCTGTGTGACCTTGGGCAAGTTACCTAACTTCTCCATGCCTTGCTTTCCTCATGTATAAAATGAGTGTGATAAAGTATACTGTAGACTTTAAATGAAAGAATGCACATACAAGCCTGATCTATAATAGCTCAATAAACATTAACTATCATTTTTACAGGTCATCTGGTCCATTGCCCCAGAAATCTTTTACAACAGCCTTGGCAACTGAACATTTGATCCCTGCCTGCGTCCCTTCTGAGACGGGAAGTTCAGGGTTTCTTAGGGAATGTTAGTTGTATGACAATTCCTAAATTTCAGCAGCTTAATCAAACGTATGTTCATCTGTTGCTCATGTCCCAGCCTGGTGTGGTGACCACTCCAGGTGCTCTGTTCCACCCCAGGCCCTAGGATCCATGCACCTTCTCTCTGGTGGCTCCGCCTGCTCCCAGGACCTTCCAGAGTCCTCTACGGGGTTCTCCGCTTTCAGCTGGCCAAGAGGCAAAAAAAGAAAGTGGGAGAGAAAGAAAATACCAGGTGCCTCACATCTGCACATTCCCATTTGCCAGAACTCTGGCGCATGGCCCCAATCTAATTGCAAAGGAAGCTGGAACGTGAAATGTTCCTCCATCCAAAAAGAGAAAATAGCATCGGCGGACATCTAAACAATCTCTGTCAAGCCCTGTATTCATATAAAGACAACTGGGCGGACTCAGAACATCTGCCTGTTGGTCCCCGTCTCTCCCATTAGCGCAGTAGGCACAGGACACCAAGAAGACGCAAGCCGGGGCAAAGTAGGTGTGGCTTTGAATCTTAGTTAAAATACTTGTTAACTTTGGACCTTGAGAAAATTCCTTCAACTCTCTGTACCTCAGTTTGCTCATCTGAAAGATAAAGATAGTAACTGCCTCCCTGGATTGCTTTAAGGTGGAATAAGATAGTACAGGCCTTGGCACACTGCATAACATCTGATATATAACCTCAAGTTAATGCTCCTGTCTCCCCTGATCCTCTTCTACATGAATGTTTTCCAGGTATTTAAAAATGACTCTCATTATTTCTGTGAGTTTTCTCTTCTCCAGTTTCTTCAGCTATTGTCATTGTTTTAATATCACGTCATTGCTAGCCCCTAACTCTCCCAATGGCCATTCCATGGACAGAGCTCAATTTGTCAAGGGACCAAATACGATGCCTGCCTTAGGTGTCTCTGAAAACACACCCTGAGATAAGTCTTGTGCAGATAATTTGGTGGGGGGAGTTACCTTAGGAGACAAAAGGGAGGGAAATGGGGAAGGGAGAAAAGTCAACGAATGAGTGAGTTACACGTGGGGGCCACTGGATACTTCACTGAAGTTGGTGCACAGGTGTCTAATAAGCTCGTGGAAAGACGCCCATCGGGAAATGCAAATGAAACCACCAGCAGATTCTACTATCTACTTACTGAAACAGTGAGGATGTAAAACAGAGACAACACCAAATGTTTGTGAGGCTGTGGAAGAACTGGAACCTTCACACATTGTTGATAAGAACGTGAAATAGTTCAACCACAGTGGAAAACGGTTTGACAGTTTCTTTAAACGTTAGACGTACATCTACCACACAACCGAATGACTCCACTCCTAGGAATCTACCCACGAGAAGTAAGAACGTATGTCTACACCATGACTTGCACGTACAGTAGCATTATTCATAGCACTGAAAAACTGAAAACCCACATTTCTGTTATGAGATAAATGGATACCCACAATGTACTACAACAATACGAGAGAACACTCCACTGGGGAGCCGTGGCCAACTTTTGAAAGTGCAAACGAGACTTGTGATTTTAAGGTGAAATGTGAAGAGAATTGTTCCCACACTGTTAACAGGTTAGAAATATTTAAGATTAGGTAAGTTTAAGCTAAGCTAAGTCGCTTCAGTCGTGTCCGACTCTGTGTGACCCCATAGACGGCAGCCCACCAGGCTCCCCCGTCCCTGGGATTCTCCAGGCAAGAACACTGGAGTGGGTTGCCATTTCCTTCTCCAATGCGTGAAAGTGAAAAGTGAAAGTGAAGTTACTCAGTCGTGTCCAACCCTCAGCGACCCCATGGACTGCAGCCTTCCAGGCTCCTCTGTCCATGGGATTTTCCAGGCGAGAGTACTGGAGTGGGGTGCCATTGCCACACGATGCTATATTTCAGTGCCTGGATAAGTAATTTTGGAGCTGACTCACCCCGCCGGTGTGAAGCAGCATCCGGCCGTGCAACGGCTCTTCTTCTCTGGCTTCCCTTTCAGCTGCCCTGACTCCTGGGCCAGGCGTATGTGTTTAGCTCCATGATGAAGGATTCCAGCTTCTGCAGGACACCCTTGTCTAAAGTTCAAAGACAACAAGAACAAATATGAGCTTCAACCTGTCTTTGTGGGGTTCTGGCTCACGTTCCTGAGACACCAGCCTGCTCGTGACCTTCCCTCCCTGCTTACCTGTCTATAGACTTCAAAGGTCTGACTGGAGTCAGATCTGTTCCAAGCTCATAGAGCTATTGGAGTATTTCAGTTTCTTGCAGCCTGTCAGACTGAAGACCTTATCTTCTTGCTGACCATCACTTGGAGGCTGCCTTCAGCTCCTTGGTGCATATGGAAGCACAGGACAAGGCAGCTTACTCCTTCAAAGACAGCAGGGGAGAGGTCTCCTAGCAAGATGAAATGCAATTTTATGTAATAGAATCGTGTGCACATAATCACTCATGTCCAATTGCCTTTGCAAAGCTCCACTAGTTAGAAGTATTTCACAGGTCCTGTTCACACTCAAGAGGAAGAGATCACACAAAGGTTAAAGGCAGTTGGTGCAGAACGTAAGGATTACCCTAGAGTCAGTCTGGCACAGTCTACCCTCCCCAATGATTTGTGTATTTACTACATGAAAAAGACATTTACTCCCTTCCAATTTCCCCAAAAAGCTCATCCCATTATAGCATCTGTTCAAAGTCTACAATCTCATCATCTAAATCAAGTCCAGGTATGGAGGAGTCCCTTTGGGTATAGTTACTCTCAGTCTACAAAACTAGACAACCTGTCTAACTCCCAAGCATCCAACACACAGCAGAGGAATAGGCACAGTAAAATAGTAATCGACTTTCTATTTAAAATGGGAGAGAATACATGAAAGGTAAAAAGGAGTTACCAACCCAAAATCCAAAGAGATTTTGAAATTCAGCCTGGCAAATTGTTACTAGTTCCTTGATTAGATTCTGCTGCTGCTAAGTCGCTTCAGTCGTGTCCGACTCTGTGCGACCCTAGAGACAGCAGCCCACCAGGCTCCCCCGTCCCTGGGATTCTCCAGTCAAGAACACTGGAGTGGGTTGCCATTTCCTTCTCCAATGCATGAAAGTGAAAAGGGAAAGTGAAGTCGCTCAGTTGTGTCCGACCCTCAGCAACCCCATGGACTGCAGCCTACCAGGCTCCCCTGTCCATGGGATTTTCCAGGCAAGAGTACTGGAGTGGGGTGCCATTGCCTTCTCCGTGATTAGATTCTAAGTTCTGGGAATAATCCCTGGTAGCTCTTTCTTCCACCCTCTGAGTCATGTTACGTTTTTCATGAAAGGCAGAACATTTGCAATTGAGTGTGTTTATCATCCTGCTTCCTGCCAGTAGAATTTTGGAGACCTACCTGCCTCCTTTCAGTTTTTACTCTTTCTGTCCCTTTCAGTGTAAGTTGGCAGTGCTTTTGCCAAAAAAAAAAAAAAAAAAAAAAAAGATTCTTAAATACTTGTGGGTCTCCTGTCAATTTCCCTTACACATAAGCAACATCCTCAGTTTTCTGAGACAGGCACTCCTTCACCTAGGGTGAAGATGCTGAGATGGTTAAGGACAACTCAGACAGGCCTTATCATTTGAGAAGTTGTATGAGGCACACCCATCATCTCTAGAGAAGGCCTGTCATGGGACTGAATACAATTCTGATCCTTGGATCTTTCCAAGGTTTTAACCGGGTTTATCTCTATGCCACGTACTAGAAAGTCATTTCTCACTTTAAACGTCTTTTGCCATTTGGAGAGACTGAGGACTGTCAAAATCATCAGGTCCCAGTTCCTTTTTGTTGAACAGCTCTTCTATCTTTCTCCTCTAGCATTTTACTATCTGCAGCAACTAAAAACCAGGCAGTACTCTCAACCTTTTGCCTGGAAACCTTAGCCAGATAAACAAGTTCATCACTTACCTGTTCTGCTTCACATATAACCGCAGGACACAGTTTTGCTAAGCTTTCTGTTACTACCTAACCAGCAACCCTCTTCCTCCAGATTCCAATACCACATTTCTCACTTCCTTTTGAGTATTCAGCAGCAGCCTCCAAGTTTGAATTCTTACTAACAGTTTGTTCAAGGCAACTTAGGCTTTTTCTATCATGTTCCTCAAAATTCTTCTAGCCTCTAAGCAGTTCCAAGTCAATCTCACTGTTTTAGGAATTTGCCATAGCAGCACTCCACTTGTAGGTACCAAAAATATAACCTTGTGTCTTTAAGTTTAATTGACTAGATGCATTGGAATTTTAAGTACATGGGAAGATTTTGAATGTCTGTAAGAAGTTTCGAAATCCAGCATCTCCAACCTGAGCTACCTGATTTTTTTTGCTTTGGAGTTTGACATAATTACTATGTCACCATAAAGGTACAGAAATATGTATTTTTAAAGATACTTTATCCTCAGGAGAGTATAAGAATACTCATAAAAGTATAGTGAGAAAGGAGAAATAAAGTATGCAAGTACTTTATAATAGCATAAGTATAAATACAATAGCGTTGTAATCATTTCAATAATTCAATATATATGTTTCTACTTTTAAAGGCATTTGTAGCATTTAAAAGATTCAGATATAGGATACTCGTGATTTTGGACAAAATCAGCTTGTAAATTAACGTTTAAATGCCTGGAAAATGTTATATTGGTTAAATTCATAAATTTTAATTTTTTTTTTAGTTGTATAAAGAGTATTCGAATTTTCAGAGGAATATTGTTTCATCTATTGATACAATTAATAAACCCAGCTTTAAAGTACAAACAACAGGTAATTGTGCCTCAGGACGTACAGAGTCCCCTCCTTGAATACTAAAGAATTTAATCAGATGCAAGCATTCCGGAAAGATTCGTGGAGGAGACGTAGAGGGCGGAATTAAGGAGGCAGGAGCCAGGACCAGATTGATACCACTTGCTGCTTGAAGAGCCTGGATGACGGCTCTGGAACGCTGCTGTCCTGACGCCCTCTAGTGGTTGAGACGCAGAGCCCACCTTTCCTGAGCAGCAGGTGAAGGATGTTTTGTTGCTAGCTCAGCTCACTCTCTAAGAACTTTCCCTTGATTGGGGGGGCCGGGGTGGGGGGAGACCCAGAAATTCTTGTGTCAACGATCTTGTGAGATACTCATCCAGTCTTGGCACAAACACTTCCTGTGTCAGTAGGCGCCTCAGTCCTCTTTGAGTATCTCCCATTATAAAACGCTTCCTCCTTTCCAGCTGACACTCTACCCCCGCAATCTGTACCCACTGGCTCTGCTTTTCCCTCTGGGGCTGCACACGGCACCATGCTAATCTCTCCTGAGCCCGACAGCACTTCAAATATTGGCAACTTTCTTGTCCTCCCTGGTTTCCAGCTTATCTTCTCCAGGTCAATTATTTCCCTCAAATATTCCTCATGTGACCCAGTTTCCAGTTTCTGTCCCCAGCTGCTCTTTTCTGGAGGCATTTCTGGTTTGTCACTAGCCCCTGGAAGCACACTGATGACCAGGCTGGCCTCCAGCCCCCGATTTGTGGACTAGCCTCCCAGAGGGCAGAGGGGCTGCCCCCCACCATATACTCCACTCCAAGGGGGCCCTGCTGTTTGGAGCAGCCTTGTCACACGATGGATGGAGAGAAGGCTTTGAGCTCCCTTGTCTGGCCTTTCCCTCTTGCCTTCCTTTACTCTTTGCAGCCTTGGAGTATCTTCTGTGTTTGGACAGAGTTCATCAGTTTCCTAAATAGTACTATGTGCAAACCACCTGGACAGATGTTAGCCTGTCGTTGAGCAGAGAGACCTCTTGAAAAACCTCAAGAATGATGTCCTCCCTTGTGAGAAAGAAGCATGGTTACCTGAGACCGGATTCTGTCCTTCAGAGGCTGGGGACCTCTGACCAGCCTACGTCCTCCTGCTGTGGCTGACGCTCATTTTCTCTCCTATCTCCCTCTGTGAACGCACAGAAGAAAGACTAGGTGTTAATAATGTAACATCCTTTTATAGTTTGAAGACTGATATTGAGTCTACTCACACCTCTCTTCTCTGAACTAATGTAGACTTTTCCCTGAAGGGCTATTTTTCAAAACCTTCCATCATTTTCCTTGTCTCCGCTGGCTCCTTTCCAATTTCTCTGTAACATCCTACTCTTATGGGCCCCAGGACTGAACAGTATGTTTTAATGACTGATATTGGCTATAGATTAAGAATTATATCTGTGAAAATATTTCCATTACAACATAGCTCATTGTACAAAGATTTATATACCTAAGGAGTTCCTGGCTGGCATATAACAAGTTATGTTTCAAAACTTTCTTCGTAGATCAGTTATTTGAAATTTGGATGACTTTGCTGGTGGTCCAGAGGTTAAGGATCAGCCTGCCATTGCAGGGGACATGGGTTCAATCCCTGGCCTGGTAAGATCCCACATGTAGCAAAGCAGCTAAGCCTGTGCTAACACAAGAGAAGTCACCTCAGTGAGAAGCCCATGCACCGCAATGAAGACCCAGCCAGCCAAAAATAAATAAATAAAATTTTAAATAGATAAATAAAAAGAAACCCCCAGGCACTGAGCAGAGGAAGCCTTGAGGAGAAGGTTGATTTAAAAAAGAAAAAAGAAGAAGACTGGGCACATTTTCCCATAGAAACAATGGCTCCCAGTCCAGCCAAAAAAACCCAAAAGCCACTTTAGGTCACACAGCAATGATGATATCAGGTTGAACTTAGAGAATAAGAATTCTCTGATCTGAAGCTTAAGAGATGCAGGAAGGTGAAATGAGAACTTCTTCCTCAATTTCTCAGCAGAGGAAATTGAGGAAGAAATGGATGACCCTCAACCTAGGATTGGAATGAAAACTGACCTTTTCCAGTCCTATGGCCACTGCTGAGTTTTCCAAATTTGCTGGCATATTGAGTGCAGCACTTTACGAACATCATCTTTCAGGATTTGAAATAGCTCAACTGGAATGCCATCACCTCCACTAGCTTTGTTCGTAGTGATGCTTTCTAAGGCCCACTTGACTTCACATTCCAGGATGTCTGACTCTAGGTGAGTGATCACACCATCGTGATTATCTTGGTTGTGAAGATCTTTTTTGTACAGTTCTTCTGTGTATTCTTGCCACCTCTTCTTAATATCTTCTGCTTCTGTTAGGTCCATACCATTTCTGTCCTTTATCGAGCCCATCTTTGCATGAATTGTTCCCTTGGTATCTCTAATTTTCTTGAAGAGATCTCTGCTGCTGTTGCTAAGTCGCTTCAGTTGTGTCCGACTCTGTGCGACCCTAGAGACGGCAGCCCATCAGGCTCCCCCGTCCCTAGGATTCTCCAGGCAAGAACACGGGAGTGGGTTGCCATTTCCTTCTCCAATGCATGAAAGTGAAAAGTGAAACTGAAGCCGCTCAGTCGTGTCCGACTCCTAGCGACCCCATGGACTGCAGCTTACCAGGCTCCCCCGTCCATGGGATTTGCCAGGCAAGAGTACTGGAGTGGGTTACCATTGCCTTCTCTGGAAGAGATCTCTAGTCTTTCCCATTCTGTTGTTTTCCTCTATTTCTTTGCATTGATCACTGAGGAAGGCTTTCTTATCTCTCCTTGCTATTCTCAGAAACTCTGCATTCAGATGCTTTTATCTTTTCTTTTCTCCTTTGCTTTTTGGTTCTCTTCTTTTCACAGCTTTGTAAGGCCTCCCCAGACAGCCATTTTGCTTTTCTGCATTTCTTTTCCATGGGGATGGTCTTGATCCCTGTCTCCTGTACAATGTCACGAACTTCCGTCCATAGTTCATCAGGCACTCTATCTATCAGATCTAGTCCCTTAAATCTATTTCTTACTTCCACTGTGTAGTCATAAGGGATTTGATTTAGGTCATACCTGAATGGTCTACTGGTTTTCCCTACTTTCTTCAATTTAAGTCTGAATTTGGCAATAAGGAGTTCAGGATCTGAGCCAAAAGCTGAGTGCCAAAGAATTGATGCTTTTGAACTGTGGTGGAGAACACTCTTGAGAGTCCCTTGGACTACAAGGAGATCCAACAAATCCATCCTAAAGGAAATCAGTCCTGGGTGTTCATTGGAAGGAATGATGCTAAAGCTGAAACTCCAATACTTTGGCCACCTCATGCGAAGAGTTGACTCATTGGAAAAGATCCTGATGCTGGGAGGAATTGGGGGCAGGAGGAGAAGGAGACGACAGAGGATGAGATGGCTGGATGGCATCACTGACTCGATGGACATGAGTTTGAGTGAAGTCCGGGAGTTGGTGATGGACAGGGAGGCCTGGCGTATTGCGATTCATGGGGTCGCAAAGAGTCGGACACAACTGAGCGACTGAACTGAACTGAACTAACCTGGGATATCTTCCCACATTCTTTGTCTGGCCCTCTCTGGATCCTTGTCCCGGTCTCCTAGTTCTCAGGATCCCAGTTCTGTCACAAGTCTCCCAGGCTGCTGCCTCACTCAGGTCCCCCTCCACGCCCAGCTCTCCATGCTTCAGTACACCTGAGCTCCCCCCGCCTGTGACCCAGCACCCATCCCCTCAGTAAAGCCAAGTCCAGGTGGGGCTAGAATGACGGGCATCTCATCAAAGCAACTGCTGTGAATGAATTCTCGATGATGCCCCTGTTTTTAAATGGGTATCTTAGATATTCAAAACATTCTTTTCTGTGCAATTTCAGGCTGTGACAGATAATTGCAAAATACAGGTTATATGCGGGAAGATTTTGGTGACTACTGAAGCCATTAGAGTAGATATGCTCGTTCTACCAAATGGGAGTATATCCCAAATGGTACCTCCTTCCCACAGATGCTCCCCTCCTCTATTTCTCAATCACAGATTATATGCTTCATATTGTTTTTCAAATTGTTTTTAAAGATTTTTAAATAGTTTTTATTTTGAGAAATTGTTATTCTTTTGAGAAAATGAATGAAAGCAACCATACCCTTTACAGATGGTGACTTCAGCCATGAAATTAAAAGATGTTTGCTCCTTAGAAGAAAAGCTATGACAAAATTAGACAGTGTTTTAAAAAGCAGAGACATCACTTTGCCGACAAATGTCCATATAATCAAAGCTATGGTTTTTCCAGGAGGCATGTACGGATGTGAGAGCTGGACCATAAAGATGAATGAGTGTCAAAAAATGCTTTTGAACTGTGGTGCTGGAGAAGACTCTTGGACAGAAAGGAGATCTAACCAGTCAATCCTAAAGGAATCAACCCTGAATACTCATCGGAAGGACTGATGCTAAAGCTGAAGCTCCAAAACTTTGACCACCTGATACAAAGAGCCGACTCACTGGAAAGGACCCTGATTCTGGGAAAGATTGAAGGCAGGAGGAGAAGGGGACGACAGAGGATGAGATGGCTGGATGGCATCACCAACTCAATGGACATGAGTTTGAGCAAGCTCCTGGAAATGGTGAAGGACAGGGAAGCCTGGCGTGCTGCAGTCCATGGGATTGCAAAGAGTCGGACACGACTTAGCGACCAAAAAACAACCACCACCAACCCCGAGAAAAGCACATGTGGTAGGACTCCATTCAAATAAAATTCTAGAAAAAGCAAACTAATCTATAGTTACAGAAAGCAAATCAATGGTTGCCCAAGTCCAAGGCAGGAAGGAGAAATGGATTCAAAAGGGTTGAAGAAACTGTTGGAGGTGACGTAAATATTCATTGTCCTCATGTGGCAATGGTTTCATGGGTGTATATGTCTGTCAAAATTGATCACATTGTACACTTTAAATAAGTGCAGTTTAGTGTACATCATTTATACCTCAATAAAGTTTTAAAAAAAAGAGAAAATGCAAAAAGACTAACACGTATGCACACATATATTTTTCCTCTCAGAACTGACCCTTATTAACAGTTTATCTTATTTGCCTCAGTAGCATTTATATAAAATAAATTAAATAAAACAGATAATAGTTGTCCCCAGCCAAGCTCTTTTTCTTCTGCCCAGTCCCTGGAAGCAACTGTCATGGATTTAGTGTATATCCCAGCCATCTGTAGTAATTTTACATGCATATAGAAAGAAGAAAGAAGAAAGTGAAGTCACTCAGTTGTGTCCGACTCTTTGCGACCCCATGGACTGTAGCCTACTAGGCTCCTCTGTCCATGGAATTTTCCAGGCAAGAGTACTGGAGTGGGTTGCCATTTCCTTCTCCAGGGCATCTTCCTGACCCAGGGATCAAACCTGGGTCTCCTGCATTGCAGGCAGATGCTTTACCATCTGAGCCACCAGGGAAGTCTTACATGTATACATTTATCTTTAAATAATACATATTGTGTTTCAAAATTTATGTAAATGAATGCATGTTTTATGCCACACTTTTCTTTTTATTACATGTCATGAGTTGACATTACACAAAGATATTTTACACATGGATATATTATGGTATATATAGGTACAGTCCATTCTTTCTGCATGCATGTGTGCTAAGTTGCCTCAGTCGTGTCTGACTCTTTGCAACCCTATGGATTGTAGCCCACCAGGCTCCTCTGTCCATGGGATTCTTCAGGCAGGAATACTGGAGTAGGTTGCCGTGCCCTCCTCAAGGGGATCTTCCTGATGCAGGGATTGAACCCGTGTCTCCTGTGGCTCCTGCACTGCAGGTGGACTGCTTGCTGCTGAGCCACCAGGAAAGTCCCCTATTCCTTCTAACGGCTATTATAAGGGTTCATATCATAATATACTAGACTATTAGGATATTATGATAAAATTCATATCACAATAATATGAATATGCCACATTTTATTTATCCATCCCCTCTTTGATAGGCATTTCAGGTTTTTTCCCTCAATTTTTCATAATTACAAGCAATAATAAGCTGCAAAGTTTTCAAAGCAAATCTCATGGTATTGGCAGTGGGAGTTACTGGGTAGTGGCTACCAGGTAAGTGGGCAGGTGGGTTTGTTGAGTTGGATGCTGGTAAAGAGGGAAGTCCCGCTTCAAGATCTGTGGTCTGCACAGAAATAGCTGAAGTTGGATATGACTCTGTCTCTGGATTGCAGCTGAACCAGGTGCCTCTGTGATGTACCTGCAGAGCTGGAGATGGTTCAGAGCACAACTCCAGCGGCCCACCCACAGAGTTCACCTCTGAGTTGGACACACGAGGGACCCAAAACAGATGACCTTCTGTGACGCAGGTACAGCAAATGCCTTTGGCAACAAGCCGTAAGCAAGTCAACTCCGCCAGCTGCTGTTTAAATTCTTGAGGGTTTTCACGTCAAATGAGCATCAGAAAATGTATATTCACTGCCTCTACGTTACTGTGTGATATGAATGTACTAAGCCTGCCTTGTCTATAGTGATGTTCAGATCCTTGTGTTGTGCTTAACTTTTACTGTCTAGATTTGGTAAAGTCTCAGTGTAGCTTGTTAAAGTCTCCACTATGACTGTGCTTCTAACAAATTTTGCTTCGTACGTTTTGATGCACTGTGATTCAACACATACAGATTCCCAAATCTTACGTCTTTCTTGTAAACTTTACCTTTCATTACTATAAAATTACATGTCAAAAGTGTAAAGAGAACCTCTGAATTGATGCAGAAGAGTTCCCCTTCAGCTACTACTACTGAGAAACACTGGACAAATTATCATCATATATATATATATATAAAACTGATAGAAAGAAAGGGAACTCTCCCTACTCTAGAAACAGAGAACTTAGAGGCTGAGCAGTAAGTAGGAACTAATGCCATTGCAGTGTGTTTGGACTAGCTAGGGATTTTAACAGCCTTGCAGTCAATAGGATGCTGTCTGGTGTGAGGAAGGAAGGCAACAGGAATTGAGCAATCTGCAAACTCTGAGTTCCTGAGAGCGAGGCTGCTGGTAAAAACAGGATCAGTAAGTCCCTGTGCCCTCAGGCTACAGGTGAAAAAAGAATTCATCCACAAAAACTTGAAACCATGCCTGTGTCAACACTGATGAGTTCTCAATTTTCACTGTCAGACAGAAATACCAGGCTGAGAAGAAACATAAAAGCGAGTTGAGAGCTGGTGAGATCTCCGGGACTCCAGCAGAAGCAAACCGGCAGCCACAGTGAGAGGACAATCTAATGCCCCAGGCACACAGTTCTTCCCCCAAAGGGAAAAACCCTGCTGAAAATAAGCTCATAATAAAAATTAATCATAGGAGGCAACTACCGAGTGTCAGATCGTGAAATTAACAGGGGAAATAATGCCCCAAGAAATAGAGAAACCAGATCAATCTATCAATGACTACAAAGTGAGTATGCTTTAGATGACTTCAAAACCAAAGAAGGATTAGAAATATAATGGAAAACAGAAAATCATGGGAAAAGAAAAGGACCAGAGAGTTCTTTTATAAATGAAACATATCCATTGAAAGTCAAAACTAAATAGACATATTTAATACTTGAGTAGAAAATGGCGGGGTGGGGGGGTGGGCAATGTGGCAGAAAGGTGAGAGTTTAAGGATCACAAAGGACGGGGACTTCCCTGGTGGTCCAATGTTTAAGACCTTTTCTTCCAGTGCAGTGGGTGTGAATGTGATCCCTGGTCAGGGAGTTAAGATCCCACATGCCTCAGGGCCAAAAATCCAGAACATGAAACAGAAGCAATACTGTAACAAATTCAATAAATCTGAGCACAGAGGCCTTTGAGCAGCATGAATCTAACTTGTCTGTGCTCGGATTTAACTTTTTAAAAAACAGTCCATGCCAGAAAAAGAGGTGTAAAAAAAAAATCACAAAGGACAAATTTTAAAAACAAAAACAGACAAAAACACAGAAGAGAAAAAAAAGTAGGAAACGCACACACACAAAAGTAAAATAATAATGATAAAAGAATCATGAATGACAGAATCATAAATAACACAAACTATATCTGTCAAAGTTATGGATGGGGTAAATAGGAAATGGGAAAGAGGCAATACTTGAAGGGATAATGCTTGAGAATTTTTTCCAATTTGACATAAAATGTACAGAGAAGTACACTGTATCAGAATATATTGGTCTGTAACAAACCACCCCACACCTGGTAGGTTAAAACCACCACTGTTTACTTAAATCATAGTTCCATGGATGAACACGTTGGACTTAGCTGTACTGAGAGGTTATCCCCAAGTCTGTGTTCAGCAGGCAGTGGCCTCACTCAGTTTACTCAAAAGGAGAAATAAAGCAGAAGTGAAGGGGCTGAGCCCCAGCGGGCTCCCTGCGGAGAGCGCTGTTTCCCTTGGCAGCTTTCGGGCTGCAGACAAGTTAGACTCATGCTGCCCAAAGGCCTCTGTGCTCAGATTTAATGTTTTGCAGCTGGGTTTTGAAATGGGTTGTTGTGTAGCCTGTTCTCCCTTTGACATAGATGGTGACAGATGTTGACTTACTGGGAACAACTTCACTTCAAGAGAGAAGTCGGAGTCATTTTCATTAATGACTTGACATTTCCTTGCCTCTTTCGCAAGCTTGGCTTACTGTTAGTTTTACCTATGACTGCTTCACCCTCTGAATGTAGCTCAAAGTGTCTGCTGCTGCTGCTGCTGCTGCTAAGTTGCATCAGTCATGTCCAACTCTGTGCGACCCCATAGACGGCACCCAACAGGCTAATAAAAAACAAATCACACATACATAAACAGTGTTAAAATTTGTTCTGCTAGAACTGCAGTACAAGACTTTAGGGTGGCGGTGGTTATGGTTAATATTTAAACGAATCAACAAGAACTATATTTACACAATCAACAGATTGACGAATGGGCAAAGTAGGAAGATGAGACTAGGCTGTGGGAAATATAAGCAAGCAGAAAAAATTGAAAATAATTGATTAACTGATAATTGATTAATTCAAAGGAGAAAACAAGAAGGTTTTCCTATTTGGGGCTTCCTACATCATGGATCTCTATTCTTCTCAGCACAGCAGTGGAAGTTAGAAAATAATTTGTTTTTCCTAAATAAATTCCACACTAGAGTGTTTGATAAACAAACTCACAGGAAATAAGGAAATCTTATTAAGCATCACTGCACACTAGAATGAGAGCAGCCCATTTACCTGTCCTGGAAACACCTTGTTCTGGAAAAGGCTCTCAGGTTGATAAAGTGAAAGTGAAAGTTGCTTAGTCCTGTCCAACTCTTTGTGACCCCATAGACTATACAGTCCACAGAATTCTCCAGACCAGAATACAAGAGTGGGTAGCTGTTCCCTTCTCCAGAGGATTTTCCCAACCTGGGGATCGAAACCAGGTCTCCTACATTGCAGGTGGATTCTTTACCAGCTGAGCCACCAGGGAAGCCCAAGAATACTGGCGTGGGTAGCCTATCCCTCCTTCTCTAGCAGATCTTCCCAACTCAGAAATCGAGCCAGGGTCTCCTGGATTGCAGGCAGATTCTTTACCAACTGAGCCATCAGGGAAGCCCCCTCGGGTAGATAATCCACACCCAATTGTTCTACTCAAGATACACAAGGTATTGGGAGGAAAAAAAAAAAGAGAGAGGCAAGAGGAAAAAGTGTCACCTGTCCTAGGAGACTCCTAACTGAATCATTTAGGGCCTGAAAGCAGGGACAGAGAGTGAACGGTTCCAGGGGAGGGGGCAGTGACCGGGAATCACTGTTAGGCTTCCAAGGTACCTGTTTCAGATATTCAGACTGCATGCCCTGAGGAGTGCCCTTGGACTCGTCACACCAGATGTCCAGATATATGGGTTTGAGAATTTGGTCAGGATCAACATGAGGTGCCAGGGAAGGGAGGGGGTTTCTCCTGCTGCCGGGCAGTCATTCTTGGTTGTAATGATTCTCGGGTGGGCGGCACACCTGTGCCTTTGCTCTGGTTAGTCTATGGATCTGGTGTCCCCCTCAGCTGTCTCAGATGCTGAAGTCTCCCCTTTGCTTTAATAATGGCCAATCTCTAGCCATACCACTGACATCCTCCACACCTTATTCTCCAGTAAGGGACAAGAATGCCCCAATTGAACAAGATATACAAAATGTGAGGGCAAAGTAGGCAGACTCAGAGTTGGAGCAAGAGTGTGACTTTCTGAGATTTTGGTCGTGATCTCTTCTACAGAGCACTTGCTGATTCTAGAACCTGATCACTGCTGTTCCCTACTTTGTGTTAAGATACTGAGGACCAAGAAGGCAGTGGCACCCAGACAGGTCTGACAAGGCCAGAGATTCAGATAAGCTGCTTCCATCTTGACTCTGATGAACACTAGAGCTTCTCCTATCTGTTCCTTCTTCCATATCTGAGTCTGTCCTGTCCTCAGTCACTTCAGTTGTGTCTGACTCTTTTTGACCCTAAGGACTGTAGCCAGTCCATGGGATATTCCAGGCAAGAACACTGGATGGATTGCCATGCCCTCCTCCAGGGGATCTTCCCAACCCAGGGATCAAACCCAGGTCTCCTGCATTGCAGGTAGATTCTTTACCATTTGAGCCACCAGGGAAGCCCAAGAATACTGGAGTGGGTAGCCTATCCCCTCTCCAGGGGAACTTCCTGACCCAGGAATTGAACTGGGGTCTCCTGTATTGCAGGCAGATTGTTTTTACCAGCTGAGCTACCAGGGAAGCCCCCTGACTGAGTCTACCTCAACTCAGTTACAATTCCCAACCTGTCTTTGAACAGGCCATTTGGAAAAGTGCTCTTTCCCAGCTCCACCATGCTTCCTGCTCTTGGCATTCAATCCAGCTGCATCCATGTACCCTGCATTGTTGGTTCTCCAAGGCCTCCAGGGTGGGCTCTCCTGGCATAACCCTACACAAGCTAATTAGGAGGGAGGCAGATCTGATCTGATTTACTCTTCCAACATGAAAAAAGTCATGGAAGAATTCCAGTTATAAGCTGGTAGAGAAAAGATAGTTTCCCCCCTTTACCTCTCAGCAACTAAGATGAGAAATAGAAACACACAGTTTTCTGATGAAATCATTAGGCTCTCCTCTTCTCAAATCATAATATGTAAAGACAGAGAATGACTGGAAGATTCCGGCCTGAGCAAAGTAGAGAAAGGTGCCTAACTCCTAAGCAAGTAAGAGGAAGTAGAACAACGCCAGGAATAATGAACACTCCAAAGACCAGAAGGAAAAAATAAAAACCTATAAATAACACCCTTAGACAAGAAGAGAAAGTACATTCAGGAAATGTACTTAGTACATTGAGTATCTTGATACTAAAGAAAACAAAAGGTACTAAAGAAAACAAATAATTGGAAAATAAGAATGAACTCTTGGAAATTAAGAATAAGAGATCTGAAATTTGGAAAATGGATAGAAAAGTGTGATGATAAAGTTGAAAGTCTCCCAGAAAGTAGACCAAAAAGACAAAGATATGAACAATAGAAGAGCAAAGACAGGGAAATTAGGAGCTTGATCCTGAAGGTCCAATATTCGACTAATACAAGCTCCAGAAAAGGAAATTTGGAAGATTTGAAAAGAAGACATAAAATTTCCTCTAACTGAAAGTCTTGACTCCCTCAATGGAAAGGGTCCCCCAAGCGCCAGCGAACAGAAACTATACCAAGTCATAGTATGTCCATTGCCAGAGCCAAAAAACCACCCTGGGACAGACCCTCTGAGAAGGACCAAGAGGCAATGATATGTACAAGAGATTTACTGGGGGAAATGCCTGTGAAGGGTAAACGGATAGAGAGCAAGAATAGATGGGCAGAGCCTTCAGATCACAATGCAGGTCTGATACCTATGAAAGGAGAGGGGAAAGATAGACTTGAGCAGGAAAAGCTTCAGACTCCAGAACAGTTCTGCAAAGGTCTCAGCCAGGCCAGAGAGGAATCTCTGAACCCAAGGCTGTTCATGAAAGGAACTCCACCTCAGGTAGGCCAAGCCTCATTTTAGTTGCTGTTGCTGTTTAGTCGCTCAGTTGTGCCCAACTCTTTTGGGACCCCATGGACTGTAGCCCACCAGGCTCCTCTGTCCATGGGATTTCCCAGGCAAGAATACTGGAGTGGGTTGCCATTTCCTTCTCCAGGGCATCTTCCAGACCCAGGGATCGAACCCATGGCTCATGCCTGGTAGGCAGATTCTTTACCACTGAGCCACCAGGGAAGCCCAGCCTCACTCTAGTACCTTCACCTTATTCAGTTATCAGCTGGAAGCCGCCTGAGGGAAGGATGGCCGCTTTGTTCACAAGGCATTGAATACAGAGATGCGGCAGCTGGGCTATCAGTTAACTCTGATTTACACGGCAGATTATCTTTAAGGGATACCTAAACAGTGAACTGTTATGGCTGCCACCGTCTATTTCTTGCCCTTTACAGGCCAAATGCCCCATGGTTCCTACTGGTCTCTCTTCCAGAGGAAAAATTTAGAAGAGGGAAGTTATGGGAAGACCTATAGCCCCTGATGCTGACATTTGTCTCGAGGTCACGAATAGGATCCATTCTCTTCCACCTACACCATCCGATCTAAATTTCCCTCCCCCTCAGTTATCAATTCTGCAGCTTTTTGGTGGCTTACTTAGTAAAATGACCCAAACTTTCATTCTAGAGGGGTCTTAGTAATCACATTCTTTTCATACCGAATTTGTTGCCCATATCTGTTCAAAAATTGAGCAAGGATGGAGAAGAGGTGCCCACGAGGATCACCTGGGATCCAAAGACATTTCCTCCTTGCCCCCATTGTGTAAAAAGCGGCTCCAACTTCTCCTACGGACCAAAGTCAATGATCTCTGCCTAGTTGAGGATTCACTTCACCTGCTGGTCCTGGGTTACAAGGCATCCAAAATGCCCTGGTCGCAGCTATAGCAAGTGGTTCAGTGGGACCCTTGCTGTATTTCCTGTTAAGAGTGCACTGCATTTGGGTAGCAGGACCTCTAACACAGAGCTGCAGAGACAAGAAACACCAAGCTCCCCAGTGGGCTGTTGGGACTGATGATACCTGGTACATCTCCTGCTTCCACCCCTTGGTTCCCAGACCTGCACAGTCTTCCCACTGACGACGCATATCATATAGAGGACCTGATGTAATGTGCACAATGCCTCCTGAGGGTTGTAACCCTACCCTTTCCAGGTATAGCTGTCTCCAAGCTGGAGTTACACCTGTGCCCTAGTGACCATTCCAGCGCTTTATGAAGCTTGCTCCTTCTAGGTGATACAACATGTGATATGATCAGTGGAGTCCATGGTCATGAGCCTCCTCTCACAACTCCTTTGGTATGAAGTGGATCTGATAGCTGACATTACGCTGTGTGTGATTTCATGACTTGTTGCTGCTGTTCAGTCGCTAAGTCGTGTCCGACTCTTTGTGACCCCGACTCTTTGCCCCAAGCCTGCAGGACGCCAGGCTTCCCTGTCCATCACCAACTCCTGGAGCTTACTCAAACTCATGTCCATCGAGTCGGTAATGCCATCCAACCATCTCATCCTCTGCTGTCCTCTTCTCCTCCTGCCTTCAATCTTTCCCAGCATCAGGGTCTTTTCCATCCAGTCAGTTCTTCGCATCAGGTGGCCAAAGTATTGGAGTTTCAGCTTCGGCATCAGTCCTTCCAGTGACTATTCAGGACTAATTGCCTTTAGGACGGACTGGATGGATCTCCTTACAATCCAAGTGATTCTCAAGAGTCTTCTCCAACACTACAGTTCAAAAGCATCAATTCTTTGGTGTTCAGCTTTCTTTATAGTCCAACTCTCACATCCATACATGACTACTGGAAAAACCATAGCTTTGACTAAATGGACCTTTGTTGGCAAAGTAATGTCTTTGCTTTCTAATATGCTGTCTAGGTTGGTCATAGTTTTTCTTCCAAGGAGTAAGCGTCTTTTAATTTCATGGCTGCAGTCACCATCTGCAGTGATTTTGGAGCCCAAAAAATAAAGTCTCTCACTGTTTCCACTGTTTCCCTGTCTATTTCCCATGAAGTGATGGGACCAGATGCCATGATCTTCGTTCTCTGAACGTTGAGTTTTAAGCCAACTTTTTCACTCTTCTCCTTCACTTTCATCAAGAGGCTCTTTAGTTCTTCGCTTTCTGCCATAAGGGTGGTGTCATCTGCATATCTGAGGTTATTGATATTTCTCCCGGCAATCTTGATTCCAACTTGTGCTTCTATCTCCCAGAGTTTCCTAAATTCATGTCCTTTGAGTTGGTGACAAGCAATCTGTAAGTCCTCAGACAGTGGTGCCCGCTGGAGCCCTGTGAGGAGCAGTGGCAAACCTCCAGTCCGCACAGGCATGAGGACAGACCTCTGAGCCCCCAGGACAGAGGGGCCGATGCAGCTGACTCGCCACCAAGCCGTCAGCTGAAGGTGAAAAAGCTATTCTCCAACTGAGCTAGTCCTGGACTCTATTTCATCTACATTTTCCTTGAAAACTGGCTGGTTCACCTAGGAATTCATTTCTTTTTCTTTTTTTTTTTAGGAATTCATTTCTTTCTTGCACGTCTATTATCTGTAGCTACATATGATGAGTTCACCCTTCCATCATTTTCTCTGTAGATCTCTCAGCACAAATCCAAATATTTTTAGGTGAATATTCCAAGTTACCAAACATTCACGAACCATTTCATTCCTACATAACACAGGTCTAGATTTTATTTCCAGCCTCTTATTAGGCTTCTGTTGCCTACCATTCAGTCCCCAAACCAATGCTACTTATTTTTTTTGCTCCTCTTCTGTCTATATCCTACTGCTGATACCAATTCCTAATACCAATAGATACCAATCCCTGACACCAAAAGCCATTGCCACAAAATGCTATATGACAAACATCCAAAAACTCAGTGGCTTAAAATAACAGCAATTTATTATCATTGATCTGTGAATCAGCTGAGGGTTGGCAGATCTCCACTAGGCTCAGCTGGGCAGCTTTGCTGATTTAGGCTGAACTTGGCCAGGACTGACTGGCCTTGTTCCATCTATTAGAACCAGTGGGCTAGTCATCAGCGTGTTCTGCTGCTTCTGATGACAAAACGTGAGAGCACAAGTTCAATCACATAAGTGCTTTTCAAATTCTGCATGCAACAGTCTGCTAATATCCCGTCAGCCAAAGTAAGCCACATAGCCAAGCTTAGAATCCAACAGCTGGGAAGCACAGTCCACTCACCTGAGTGGGAGGGAAAGAGAGAACAGTGAATATATCTGAGCAATAATCTAATCAACCGCATATGCTATTGTGGATTCTTAGACCTTCTCCAAAGGGGAAAAATCTTCAGGTACAAAGGATTGATTGGGGATTGGAATTCCCAGAACTTCTCAAGAGTAATACCAGAAGCTAAATATATATATAACAGAATGCCTTCCAAATTCTGATTTGAAATGACTTTAAACCTACGGTCTAGATTCATTTAAACTATCAGTTAGTTATAAGGCTAGAATAAAGACTTTTGAGACATTCAGAGTCTCAGTTAATTTACCTCCCAAATAACCTTCCTCAGGAAGCTATTGGAGAATAAGACCCACCAAAAGGAGAGGGTCTAAACCAAGAAAGAGGACAAGGAGGCATGCAGGAAGTAAGAAACCCAACATGGGAGAGAGAGATGAAGAAGATGTCCAGTTGACAGCACATGGAAATTCCATCCTGCCGCACACTGAGCTACAAGAGCAATCTTTAGAAGAAGAATACTGGGCTCCCTGGATCTCTGCAGTGCAGAGAACTGAACTGTGAACTCATCTAAAATGCTCTTGTGAAGAATGGGAACACTCAAGTATACATACAACTATGTTTAGTAATTACAAAACAGGTTTTCATATATTTAGTCTTGTGATTTAATTTTCACAACTCTATGAGGCTGAGAAAGAAGCAAATTTATCATGATATTAATAAATCTTAAGCTTCAAGACCCTTCGCTGAATGGACCCCTTCCTAACTCTGGTAAGGGGCCCAAGTGATATATTCATACACACACAAAAAGATCTTTTGTTAATATGATGGTTTCTTTACACTTCACTTCCAAAGCATTGTACTTCCCTTATATGCCCATGGGCATCATTTCTAAATAAATACACATTTTGTACCCACCCAATTTGTATTCACAATTTTGTATTCTTTTGTTTAAAAAGGGTCCCCCAAAGAGGATAAACTTCAAGGCCCATAGAATCAGAATTCATCCCTGGGTAAGTACTATCCATCTCATTTCACAAAGTGATGAATGAGTTTCAGTGACTGCCCAAGTTTGCATTTCTGGACCTAAATTCAGATATTTGAATGTACAAATCCATTTTCTTTCTACTACTCCAAAATGCATGTCTAGATAGTGCAAGAAAGGTTAAGGGACATCAGCTCCTTTCTAGGAAAATCATTCCTGGAACATGGATGGAAAGGAGGCAGTCCCAAGTCATCAGGATTCAGGCGGTGGTGGTCTGGGTAACAGGTGGAAAGATATGAAAGGGAAGTTCACTGAAGACAAATCATAATGACATGTCATTTTCTCTTCAGTTGGCTCGGCCTAGTGCATGGAGGGCAATTACACTAAGATGCCACCCGTGAGACACAATCTACCTGGAGTAGAAAGAAGCCATCTCCTTTTTCCAGATCTCTCTTATTTCAACATGGCCTCTAGGAACAGATCTTGCATCTCCCTAATGCATCTCTAGCTGGTGGGAAGAGCTTGAGGCACAGGTTGGAGTCAGAGGTCAGGAAATCAAGGCTCCTGGAATTGGAAGAGACACCTGGTGGCACTTAGTTCAACTCAGTAAGAGGAGGTGGAGCTTAGTGAGAGGCAGCACATGGGATGGTTAAGAGTACGACTTTGTGCAAGTTATTTAATCCCTATGCCTCGAAAAGGAGTTTGTCAAGGCTGTATATTGTCACCCTGTTTATTTAACTTATATGCAGAGTACATCATGAGAAACGCTGGACTAGAAGAAACACAAGCTGGAATCAAGATTGCCGGGAGAAATATCAATAACCTCAGATATGCAGATGACACCACCCTTATGGCAGAAAGTGAAGAGGAACTCAAAAGCCTCTTGATGAAAGTGAAAGAGGAGAGTGAAAAAGTTGGCTTAAAGCTCAACATTCAGAAAATGAAGATCATGGCATCGGGTCCCACCACTTCATGGGAAATAGATGGGGAAACAGTGGAAACAGTATCAGACTTTATTTTTCTGGGCTCCAAAATCACTGCAGATGGTGACTGCAGCCATGAAATTAAAAGACGCTTACTCCTTGGAAGGAAAGTTATGACCAACCTAGATAGCATATTCAAAAGCAGAGACATTACTTTGCCAACAAAGGTCCATCTAGTCAAGGCTATGGTTTTTCCTGTGGTCATGTATGGATGTGAGAGTTGGACTGTGAAGAAGGCTGAGCACCGAAGAATTGATGCTTTTGAACTGTGGTGTTGGGGAAGACTCTTGAGAGTCCCTTGGACTGCAAGGAGATCCAACCAGTTCATTCTGAAGGAGATCAGCCCTAGGATTTCTTTGGAAGGAATGATGCTAAAGCTGAAACTCCAGTACTTTGGCCACCTCATGGGAAAAGTTGACTCATTGGAAAAGACTCTGATGCTGGGAGGGATTGGGGGCAGGAGGAAAAGGGGACGACAGAGGATGAGATGGCTGGATGGCATCACTGACTCGATGGACGTGAGTCTCAGTGAACTCCGGGAGTTGGTGAGGGACAGGGAGACCTGACGTGCTGCGATTCATGGGGTCACAAAGAGTCGGACACGACTGAGTGACTGATCTGATCTGATCTGATCTGATCAGTGTATTCATTAGCAAACTAAAGATAACAAAATGAGACCCTATTCCCTCATCTACAATTCAGAATCTGTAAATCTAAAATTATTTCAAAGGATTTCCCTGGTGGTCCAATGGCTAAGACTCTGCGCTCTGAATGTAGGAGGCCCAGGTTCGATCCCTGGCCAAGGAACTTGTCTCACATGCCCCAACTAAGACCTGGCAAAGCCAAATGAATACATAAATAAATACATTTTTAAATAAATAATGTTGAAAAAATAATGTCAAAACCTATTTCACGAGAAGAGCTGACCTGAATTCATTTGCAGCAAAATCTAACCCATTCATGTATGTATTCTATTTAATGTTAAATTCACATGCCTTATCACAGAAATATTAATGTATTTGATAGTTCCATGGGGGTGTTTTCTAACACCAGATAGATGTGCCATGCACCTTTCTATTAAGCCTTTAGAATAAGAGTCTATGAATCTAAAGCGCCTATCTAAAAGGCTGCCATTGGGGATTAAATTAGTAAGAGAGGAAAGGTGCTCAGAATGATACGTGGCACAAAATAAGTGCTCTAAACAGGTTTTCTGTTGTTACTGGGAACAGCCTCTGTAAGTATATTCCTAAGAGATGTTATCTGGCCTTTATCTGACTCTCAGGGAGGAGAACACACTTCTTTATGAGACAATCTAGTTAGAATGCTGGATATTTCTAATCTAATCTACTCTTAGAATTTATAAGACAAGGATCTTATAAAACTAAATTTGCCTTTCTCCAATTTCTCACAGTTAGCTTTCAGTACAGCTTTTGCAGATAGCTACTGCATCTCCCCAGGTTGTTTTTTCTCCATGGTTAGTTCTTCATATATTGCTCCCAGACCAATCTGTTCACTCTCCCCTTGACACACTTCTATTTGCCAATATGTTCTTTCAAATGCAGTACCCCCAATAAAACCCAGAGGTCCAAATGGGTTCTGCTCAGCATAGAATTCAGTCCATATTTTTTTCTGTGCTCCAGAGTGTGAAAAACAACTGCATCTCAGTGTGAAAACAGAAGTGAGATGGGAGGAGATTTGGAAAAACACAACCAAGGCCATCACAGAATTTCATTAGAAAAACATACCAAAAAAAAAAAAAAAAAAATCAATTTCAAAGCAATTTTTTCCTGGTTTCCCTGAACTAAGATGGAAAACAGTGAGCAGCCTAGGCTGATCAAAATGCAAGAGTCAAACAATATAGAAGGAAGATGGGCGATGTTATACCAATTCATTTACTGTGAAATACTACAGACAGTAATGCTGGAGCCCAGGTGAAGGTCATGGACTGTATCCCACAGTCCAAGAAAAACGAATGATGTTCCAACAGAAGGAAAATAAGAACAGAGCTAAATAAAACTCTGACAAGTATCAGAACTGATTTACAGTGAATTACTAAGAAACAGGAGGACACTGCTCCCTCCAGTAGGCACAGCTAGACCCCTCTTCATCTCTGGCCTTGACCCCCTCTGGTTAAAGACAACCTGAGCAGACAAACCCACCGGAGGGGAAGAAATCCATTTCTTGGGGTAGGCAATGTGATCACTCAAGCTGTGAAGGAAACAGTGAGAAAACATTCTTCTCTTGAGTGGCCACCTGAGCCACCTGCAGTGTGAACCCAGAATTCTAGATTTCTTTGGAGTCTTGGTAAAGAGGCCCTAAGAGGCTGGCGGACACACGGGGATTCATTATTCTATTCTTCCTATGTTGTGTATGTTTAACATTTTCTATAACAAAATATTTTGAAACATTCTCAAGCATTTGTAACTTTTTAAAAGAATGGCAACATTCTAATAGTTGACTCTGTTCTTTTCCCTGTAATACTGAAGACAGTTTTAAAATCTGAAGGCACCTTCACTAATAAACTGTCAGGAGGATGTTAGTAATTTTTTATGGGAACCATATATACAGTTTCCCCTGTCTGAAGCCCAGCCTTGGAGCTACCTCCAAGCAGAAAGCCTCTGTGATCGTACCCCTTGCTCCATTTGTTTTCCATTTCTCAGGGATCACAACTCTTCTCCAATGTTTGAAAATGTTTCCTATATTTTGTTTAGTTTTCTACTTGCTCAGGTTCAAAAGGTAATTCCAGAACTGGCTCACTCCCTCGTGGCTGGAAGCAGCTCTTGGAAAGTTCTTCAAATAACTCAGCTTAAGTGTCCACTCAGGGCAAACATCCTCTTGTTAGGATGCTGTTCTCCAGAATACTGTATATGTACAGCATGTACAGATGTACATACTCTATGGTATGTCCACAGTGCCACGTCCCCAGTGTCCAGCAACACTGGTCCAGGATTAGCAGAAAACCGGCCCCCAACTCACCATCACCCCTTTTAATCTAGTTAAAATTTGCATTTCCCATTACCATAATTCTTTTATATAAATTTCTGTAGAATTAATCATTCTGTGTTCAGGTAGGAGAATTATTTCCTTAGGGAAAATAGTAGGCCTTCCACTGAACTTGAGACTTCCACTTGTTAACTTTGGCCTCCTCATGGCAGTAGACTAGCAAGCAAAGAAAGGTGTTCTTATACTGGCAAGAGTAATTGACTCTGATTATTTAAGAGCAGACTTAGCTCTTCATGGAGCATAAAGAGGAGTATATCTGGAACACAGAGATTCACTGGGATATCAGCTGGTGATTCTGTGATCAGTGATGATGAAATGAGCAACTGCAACAATCACGGCCTTACAAAATGAAGGCCAGACACTTCCAGAGGCCCAGACACTTCACAGACAAGGGTGTCAGTCATCCATTCAAGAAAACAATGAAAGCCAGTCAAAGAACCAGATGAGCATAAGGGAAATACAGACAGATAGCAGGAAGGGAGATGACAAAGATTAATTATGGACTTGGGACAAGTTGCAGCAACAGGGAATGTAACTTCTTCTATTAACCTTGTATTAAATCCCTGTGCTGGCCAAAGTTTGAAGGCGACTGGACAGAATGGATTTAATGCAGAACTGATACGCATGTAAGGACAAAGGTTGAACTCTACTGGAAATACATTGTGGTTTCAAAATATGTCCACAAGTTCTTTGATGCTCCTTCCTTCAATAGATGAAGCCTAACCCCCTTCCCCTTGAGTATGGACTGTACTTAGTTACTCACTTCTAAGGAACAGAATGAGGTGGAAGTGACTGTGTAACTTCTGGGACTAGGTCATAAAAGGCTGTATGCCACCTCTCTCTCTCTCTCTCATCACCCACTGGAGGAAGCCAAATGCTATGTTGTAAAAACACTCAAGCTTCTTATCCTCATCCATCAGTGGGCTGACAGCAGAAACAAGAACTACAATCCCACAGCCTCCAGAACAAAAACCATGATCACAGAAAGCAAAATGATCAGGTGGATCACAGCCTTGTGTAATTCAATGAAGCTATGAGCCATGCCGTGCAGGGTCCCCCACGACAGATGGGGCATAGTGGAGAGTTCTGACAAAACGTGGTCCACTGGAGAAGGGAATGGCAAACCACTCCAGTATTCTTGCCTTGAGCACCCCACGAACAGTACGAAAAGGCAAAAAGACATGACACTGAAAGATGAGCCTCACAGATTGGAAGGTATCCAATATGCTATTGAGGAAGAGCAGAGAAATAGCTCCAGAAAGAATGAAGAGGCTGAGCCAAAGCAGAAATGATGCTCTGTGGTGGATGTGTCTGGTGGTGAAAGTAAAGTCTGATGCTACAGAGAACAATATTGCACAGCAACCGGTTTGCTCATCTATCCTCCTGTAAATATGCTGATCTTCATATTTGCTGCTGTAGGTAACATTCCTACCCAAGTCTGGCTGTGGATGGATATTCTCACTGAGTAAGTTTTTAGGAATGGAATCGCTGGGTCATAGACATGTACGTTTAGTTTTATGAGAAATGGTCAGATTGTTTTTAAGTGGCTGTGCCCACTTTATGCTTCTATCAATAATTTATGAGAGCGCCAATGACTCCACATTCTCAGCAACCTCTGCAGCTGCCAGTCTCTGTAATTTAGCCATCTCAGTGGTCATTCCGGGGTGTCTCATTGAGACGTGAATGTGAATTCCTCTGATGACTAGTGATATTGAGCACTTTTTCATGCACTTCTTGGTCATTTGTGGATTAACATGACATTCTTCTAGTGGCTTTTCTGCCTTCCGTGTTTCACTGTCCCATTCCTCATTCCTGGTGAAAGTGTTAGCTGCTCAGTTGTGTTTGACTCTTTGCGACCCCGTGGACTGTAGCCCACCAGGCTCCCCTGCCAATGGGATTCTCTGGGCAAGAATACTGGAGTGGGTTGCCATGCCCTCCTCCAGGGGTTCTTCCCGACCTAGGGATCGAATTTGGGTCTCCAGCATTGCAGGCAGATTCTTTACCATCTGAGCCACCAGGGAAGCCCTCATTCCTGGTATCTAGTATAATTTCTCAGACTACCTGTTTGTGACCCTTCATCTTGGCTTTCCTTTAGGAATACACAGGCTAAGACAGCAGAGAAAGCTGGAGAACTGAGAAAGTACAGCTTTCTCCCCTCCCCCATGCCTGGGAAAACAGAGAAGGTGATGCTTGTCTATTGTGGCTATGCTCACCCCTCCGAGGTTAGCTTCCATCTGATGTCCAGGGGACGGGAAGGGGGTGAAAATGCACCTCTGACTGGGAGGATTCTATAAGCCCACGTGCAGTCACTATATCCTTCACAATTACAGAAATCTTCCGTCTTTTGACTCTCGGTTGTCGTTGTTCGAGTCACTAAGATGGTCATTCCCGCTCCCCAGTTTAAACACAGAGGATACTGGTCTAAGGACCAGGCAGAGCAATGGCTTAGAAAATGAAATTCTTCTTTCATTCGTCACCTGAACTTCACATAAGACCCAGCTCAGCCCCCCGAGGTGGACACCATCCCTCCTCTGCACCCAGAGCACCCTGAAGCACCGCATGACTCGCCAGCGTGCAGACCCAAGAGGACAAAGCTGAGAGGGAAGTCCCACCACTCTCCCCTTCAGTTGGCCCTACATTCATGTTCTGCCCCAGAATCTGGGTCTTCCCACTGCCACAAACAACATCTTCAAGCTTAACTGAGGATTCAAGAGTTAGATACAGAACTACCATGTAGAAGAGTGCCTCTAAATGTATGCATTCAATAATTCTGGGTTGAATAAAATAATGAACGTACAAATGAATGGATGCATACGTAAATAACAGTTCAAATATGCGTGCGTCCTCAGCTGTGTCTGACTCTGCGACCCTATGGACTGTAGTCTGCCAGACTCCTTCTGACCATGGCATTTCCCAGGCAAGAATACGGGAGCGGGCTGCCATTCTCTCAACTAGGGGCTCCTCCTGACCCAGAGAGTGAACTCGTGTCTCCTGTGTCTTCTGCATTGGCAGGCGATCACCGCTGAGCCACCACAGTTCAAATAGACTGTGGCAAACACACACACACACTGAGTGACACAAAACACAAGCTCCGTGAGGAGGTCCGAGGGTGAGAGGAGGGAACACGTTTCTCCAGCCAGCCGCCTGGTCTGGGGTAACCAGGCCCATAGCCTCCTGCTGCCCTGTCCAGGAGACCTGCCAGGTGCTGGAGGAGGAGGCCAAGGAACACAGGGGACGGCGGCCAGAGGTGGTGGCATCCAGGGGGCCGGCACGCTCTCCCTGCCCCAGGTCCAGGGGAGGGGGTGCGCCCTAGGACCCTTCGAGCTGTGAGCACACTGCCCAGGTCCCAGTCCATACGGGTCCCAGCCACAAAGCCGCCGAAACCGAGCAGGAAGAGACTCCCCCTCACGGAGGGCCTGGAAGCAGCCTCTGCCTGGGAGGCAGTGGACAGCCGCTTGGAAAGGCTCTCGGAGTGCAGAGCTGCGAGGCCCTGCTGGGGAGAAGGCGCTCGGGGCCTGTGGCAGAGGCTGGGGCGTCAGGTTGTGGTGGGGTTGCAGGCCAAGGGAGTGACAATAGGAAAAGATACTGTTTTCTCAGTAGCAGCAGAAGAGGTGATGGAGGCGGAGCAAGTGGCGGAGGGAAGAGGAGATGGAGGCGGAGAAGCTGCTAGTGGAGACATGGACGTGTCCAAGCAGAGATGTGCTATAAGGGTAAAATGCACACTGGACTTCAAAGACTTGAGGAAAAAAGACTGTAGAACAACTCAGTTTTTATATTGATTACATGTTGAAATACTGCTTTTGATATATGGTATGAAATCAAGTTAATTAAATTTTTTTAATATGAAAGAAATCAGTGTGTAGGAACGGGCGTGAAAGATTCATGGGAGTTGAACAATCTGAACTGAGCCTTGAAGGGTAAGTAGGATTTACCTAAGCTGGTGGGAGAAAAGGGAAACAGTTGATAAGAGAGGCTCTGCTGCTGCTGCTGCTAAGTTGCTTCAGTCATGTCCGACTTTGTGCGACCCCACAGACGGCAGCCCACCAGGCTCCCCTGTCCGTGGGATTCTCCAGGCAAAAACACTGGAGTGAGTTGCCATTTCCTTCACCAGTGCGTGAAAGTGAAAAGTGAAAGTGAAGTCCCTCAGTCATGTCTGACTCTTCTCGACTCCATGGACTGAAGCCTACCAGGCCCCTCCGTCCATGGGATTTTCCAGGCAAGAGTACTGGAGTGGGTTGCCATTGCCTTAGGGGTTGCTAAGAGTTGGGCACGACTGAGCGACTTCACTTTCACTTTTCACTTTCATGCATTGGAGAAGGAAATGGCAACCCACTCCAGTATTCTTGCCTGGAGCAGCCCAGGGACAGAGGAGCCTGGTGGGCTGCCGTCTGTGGGGTCACACAGAGTTGGACACGACTGAAGCGACTTAGCAGCAGCAGTAGCAGCAGCAGTCTGTATAGATGTGAATTCTTTCTGATGACTCTATTCAAAGCTGAAATTAACCTTCACTGAAGCATTGAAAAAGATCAGGGAGGCTGGAATCGGAAGACATAGGTTAAAAAAAACTCTTCCACCATTGATTAGTGTTGGACAAATGACAATGAATCTGAGATTCCAATTGCTCGTTCAAAAACAGGTATCAAAAAAAATCTATCTTACAAGCTTTCAGTTCAGTTCAGTTCAGCCGCTCAGTCATGTCTGACTCTTTGCGACCCCATGAATCGCAGCACACCAGGCCTCCCTGTCCATCACCAACTCCCGGAGTTCACTCAGACTCATGTCCATCGAGTCAGTGATGCCATCCAGCCATCTCATCCTCTGTCGTCCCCTTCTCCTCCTGCCCCCAATCCCTCCCAGCATCAGAGTCTTTTCCAATGAGTCAACTCTAGTGATACTTAAATGAGATAGTATGTTAAAGAGCTTTGTTATAAAGCACCTTGAAATATATCATTCTCACTTTTTCTCCAGTATTTTTGTATTGGCACATCTTCCCAACAATTTATTTCCCAAGACTTGTATTTCTCATTCAATGCCCGTGTGTTGTCAGAGATACACAGTTTCACTCAATTGTGCCTGACTCTTTGCAGCCCCATAGACTATAGCCTGCCAGGCTCCTCTACCCATGGGATTTCCCAGGAAAGAATATTGGAGTGGGTTGCCATTTCCTCCTCCAGGAGTCTTCCCGACCCAGTGATCAAACTTGTGTCTCTTGTGTATCCTGCATTGTAGGCAGACACTTTACCACTCCACCACCCAGGAGGGCTGTATATTTTAGTATTTTCAAATGCTTCTCTTCGGCATACACATCTCTTCCACAGATACCAGACTCTTGTAATTGCCTCTGGGTATAGAGGGTAGGGGTCTTTGCAGAAGAAAATGGTATTTGCCATCCTCCTAATATTCCAGCACCATCTACCCAGTTGAATTGTCCTTATAACATTCCCTTGCTAGATAAATCTGTGAGCCTTGTCTACTTTACCTTTCAAATACCTCTCATTTCTCTTGCTAACACCCAAGTTCTAATTTTTATCTTTGCCCAAACTACTGCAGTAACCTCCTGCTGCTGCTGCTGCTGCTAAGTCGCTTCAGTCGTGTCCAACTCTGTGCGACCCCAGAGACGGCAGCCCACCAGGCTCCCCCGTCCCTGGGATTCTCCAGGCAAGAACACTGGAGTGGGTTGCCATTTCCTTCTCCAATGCATGAAAGTGAAAAGTGAAAGTGAAGTCACTCAGTCATGTCAGACTCTTCGCGACCCCATGGACTGCAGCCTACCAGGCTCCTCTGTCCATGGGGTTTTCCAGGCAAGAGGACTGGAGTGGGGTGCCATATGCCACTAAATCCCCGACTTTAGCCCGGCTCTCTACATCCCATTCTTTACAGCCAGAGTGATTTTCTGATATCAGGGAAAAGCATTCGGTCTTGCAGCACTCACTGTGTTCTTAGCTGAAAGCTGGGTTGCTGTTGTTGTGGCCCTTTCCTAGGTTCAGGGAGTTCTCTTCTGTTCCAAGACGGCTGAGAGCTTCTATGATGACCGGGTGTTGAATGCGGTCAAATGCTCTTGATATGGTAAGTTACGGGAACCCAGTCTGAATGGGAGGTAGAACTAGAAGAACAGGGGAAGATGGCATTCTCTGAAATAATTGGACACATCATGGCTAGTAGAAGGGGGTCAACTAGAGGCCATCTCACAGTCCCTGTTGCCTCCATGATTTAAAGGCAACCAGGTACGTTGCCTTGTACAAAGGTACAGCACATCCTTCAAAACTACAGATTCTATCTTAGTCTGTGGGTGACAGCTGATCCATTCTCTAAGACCACTATCTCAGGATGCCCCTAGAGAAGTCCGGTTGGTATCCAGTCCCTCTGCCTGGCTGTCCTTCAACAAATAGCAATTGTGACATCTCCAACGTGAAACTGTGGAGGCAGATTACCTACTATTCACAAGCTAGCTTGTAATTAGCTATTGAGCTCAGGAGCCAAATCCCAATGCAAATCTGCTCATCAGAGGACAATTAATTAAACTTGACTTTCTCATTAGCCAACTATAGTTTCCCTAACCTTTTATTCAGGCCATGGATTCCATGTGGTGAATGTCACCTTATGATTTGTCATGATCAGTCATCTCATTTTATTTTCTCATAGTACTTGATACTACCTAAAATGACATCTCTTGATTTTGCAGAATGATGAGCTTGAAGGACAAAACACTGGTTATTTAATAATTACAAGATATTGTGAAACAACAAAGGCAGTAAAATATGTTCAGTAATATATTTGTACTGTATCAGCTTTGAACCATTTTCAAATCTTCACTCTCGTGGTCACCCTCCCACATGAATGGTGCTCAAACCTCAGAAGGCTTTATACCTCCTGGAAACAGTTTATTAGCAGATCCCTGGAACCTCACCTTAGATTCTGGATCTGTAAGTCTGGAAGCACACCAAGTGATAAGGATGTTGGTAATCCATGAACATCTTTGGAGAGGCTCTGACCTCCGGTATTATATCTGCCTCTGCCAGGGACAGAACAGCCTCTCCCTCTGCTGTCTGAAGCCACAGAAAATTCCCTGGCAGAGGTGGGTTTGAGCTAAGCACCCAGGAGAAACCTCAAAGGCAGACATATCATGAGTTAGCCACCATCTGTCTGTCCTCTGCAATCTAACTTAAGAAAGGCCCTCCTCCTCCTCCTCCTAAGTCGCTTCAGTCGTGTCCGACTCTGTGCGACCCCATAGACGGCAGCCCACGAGGCTCCTCTGTCCCTGGGATTCTCCAGGCAAGAATACTGGAGTAGGTTGCCATTTCCTTCTCCATAAGAAAGGCCCAGAGCCCTGCAAATGAGGTGCAAGGTCAGCATCATGACAGGAGTGAGCGTCACTGAAGTGGCTGAGGACAAGACTCTTTCGTTTGCCTTTAGTGGTAAAGAAACTGCCTGCCAGTGCAGGAGACATAAGAGACATGGGTTCCATCCCTTGGTCCAGAAGATCCTCTGGAGAAGGAAATGGCAGCCCACTCCAGCATTCTTGCCTGGAGAATCCCATGGACAGAGGAGCCTGGCGGGCTACAGTCCATAGGGTCGCAAAGAGTCAGACACAACTGAAGCGATGTAACACACACACACAGAAAATGTTTAAATATATAATTGCCTTGTCCTTCCCTTCCACTGGTCAATGTCTCCAGGGCCTCTTCTTTGTCCACTGATATGAACAACGACAGTAATAATAGCCCTTTATACTTTATTACGAGACAAGAAAGCCACTGAATTTCAGAAGCAGAAGAAATCACTGAGATGGCCTCACTCAACCCCAGAGAGGTGAAAAGCAGATGAGGTGATGGGAGGGCAGAGTCTCCTGACTCCCAGGCCAGGGTTTTCCACTAGAACTTCACAAAATCACCTCATGTCTTTTAATCATTAACCTGTCTGTCTTTTATCTGTGCCCCTGCCTCAGAGCAAAACTCAAAATTCTCCCCAGAAGACAAACATAATAACCCGCAAGTGGCCAACCAAAGCGCACTCTGTCTGCTTGGCGGGGTGAGGTGCGGGCTGACCACTGCCCAGGGCTGGCGCCGCCCAGGCCCCAGCTCACCAGGGCTGCAGCTGACGCTCCCCTACTGCATTAAATTCCTGTCTTGAATAATCATGAATTGGAACTAACAACAGTGATGACCAGCAAAGGACTGCTGACAGCGAGAGTTTTCTCTTATTGAACTTTGTGAATGGAAGTTTGCCAATAAAACAAAAGTAAGCAATAAAAAATAAGATAACACAGTACAAACATGCAAACATAACAACTATTTTTCCTACTTCATTAATGTAGGTTTAACGCTTATTGACCAGAGACGTATTAACACCACAGGCATCAGTTTCTGCAAGAATCCCCCGGTCAATAATGTGTTAAAAGGAAAAAAACTTAGACCTACCTATTGGCCCATCACAAAAACGAGGATTACAATTAAGCAATAAGAAGAGCAATTAAGATGAATAAACTTCAATTTTTAAGGATATTACTCAATTCAGTAACATAGTTCCTGTATGAATTAAAATTTGCCCTTAGCAAACAAAAATATTACACCTCACAGTTTCACTGTTTAATTTTTTCTCCTTTTTTGGCCACACGGCAGGGCGTGCAGAACTCCACTGACCAGGAATGGAACCCGTGGCCCTGGCATTGGAAGCAAGGCATCTTAACCACTGCACCACCAAGGAAGTTCCACTGTCATAAGTGTCTTAAATTTTAAGACATAAGTAAAAACTCCAATAGTCATATAGACCATAGAACTGAGGTAAGTGAAGTTCTGTTTCTTCATCTTTGCATTTATCGTGCTGTAACTCTTTATTTGGACTTTACTGTGTAAATGCAGGAGCAAGTTCACCCCAGGCACGTGAGGCACAGACTGTACCCGAGGTGAGCTGGAGGGACTTCAACATGTTACAAACGCATTCTCCGAAGAATGCATGCCGCCAAGTCACAGTGCGTGTGCAGGGAACAGCGGAGCAATTTATGGCTAGGGATTTCCTCATTTCCCCATAAAATACAGCTACTAACAGATAATCAATACAAATGTGTGAATTCCAAGCTTTCATATACATTAAAAAAACCCAACAGTAACTCAGGAATTGTTTGGAACTTAAACAATTGGGAGACGGTACTTTATCACTGACATGTTCAGAATTGCCAGAACATGGTAATAATTAAAAGCAGACTATTAATAAATTTTAGCACATCTACACACAACCTACAGGTAATATTGTGGCTTCCCCGTGACAGACTGAATACTTTTCCCTAAGAAAGTGAACAGACAGGGATGCTTTCTCTCATCACTTCTGTTAAGCACTGCAAGCTCTAATGATTTCCCCAAAAAAGGCTCAAAAGAGAAAGAAAAAGCACAGATAATGGATGGGGAAAAAACAAATCTTTGTTCACAAATATTTTTATTATGTTAGAAAATCCTAAGGAATCTACATACATACACACACACACACACACGTACACAGAGCTACTAAAACTAGTGAGTTGAACTTATAAAGGTCATAGGATATAAGGTCAATATATAAACTTGATTATATTTCTATATACCAGCAATGAGCACTTGGAAAATGAAATAAAATATATACTTACTTGATACCATCAAAAAACATGATATGCTTTGCAGTCAATTTGACAAAGTATGTGCAAAACCTATACACTGAAATTTTAAAAACACTGCAAAAAATATGAAGACCTAAATTAACAGGCATACATATCATGCTCATGGATCTGAAGGTTCAATATTGCTAAGATGGCGATTCTCTCCCAAATTGATTCATGGGTTGAACACAATTGCAATCAAAATTCCAGTAGATTTTCTTTTAGAACTTGATGAGCTGATTCTACATTTTTAAAGGAAATGAAAATGACCTAGAACAACCAAAGCAGTTTCAAGACTTCTATAAAATATAGTAATCAAGACAGTATGACAGGGAAATATAGATCAACAGAAGAGAGACAATCTAGAAACAGACCCACAAATGTATGTGATTTTCAGCAAAGGTGCCCAGGCATTTCCATAGGGAAAGGGACGCTGCAAAAATTACAAGTATTGAGCCTCAACTCACAGCATACTCAACAATTAACTCATAATGGGTAATAGACAACATATGAAATTGAAAACCATAAACTAAATTTGAAAGTGAAAGTCGCCCAGTCATGTCCAACTCTTCACAACCGACCCCATGGAATTCTCCAGGCCAGAATACTGGAGTGGGTAGTCTTTCCCTTCTCCAGAGGATCTTCCCAACCCAGGGATCAAACCCAGGTCTCCTGCATTGCAGGCAGATTCTTTACCAGCTGAGCCACAAGGGAAGCCCAAGAATGCTGGAGTGGGTAGCCTATCCCTTCTCCAGTGGGTCTTCCTGACCCAGGAATCGAACTGGGGTCTCCTGCATTGCAGGCAGATTCTTTACCAACTGAGCTATCAGGGAAGAAAACCTAAAAGAAAATCTTTGTAAATTTGGTATAGGCCAATATTTCTCAGGTTAAAAGCCACAAACCATTAGGGACATAACTGGAACATAAGGCTTTTTCAAAATTAATACTTTTGCTCATTAAAAAATCACTACTTGGAAAATAGAAATAAAGCCACAGAATAGGAGGAAATGTTTCCTCTCCCTCTCATTCATATATATATCTCACAAAGGACTTATACACAGAATATAAAAAGAACTAATATAATTCAACTGTGAAGACAGAAACGAATTAAATATAGGCAAGATATTTGCAAAGACACCACAAAGAAGATATATGAATGACCAATAAGCACACAGAAAGACCTCAGCATCATTAACCATTAGGAAAATGCAGATTAAAACCAAAATAAGACACCACTTCACAGCCACTAGAATGACCAAAATAAAAGATGCAGACAATACCAAGGGTCAGTGACATTGCTGGTAGGAGTGTAAAACACTGCTGCTACATTGGAAAACATTCTGGAAGTTTCTTATAAATTTAAACATATACTGTATTTACCATATTGCCCAGTAACTCCACTCCCAGCATTTACCCAAAAGAAATTAAAACATATATCCACACAAAGATTTGAACACAAATGTTTAGCTATACAACACACGTAACCAGAAACAACCCAAATGCCCATCACCAGGGGAATGGATAAACAAATTGTGGCATATCTATATAATGGAATAAAACTCAACAATAAGTAGGAAGACCCCATGGATATACTGCAAAAACATGGATGACTCTCAAAAGCACTGGAAGCCTGACACATTTATGTGAAATTCTAGAAAATACAAACTTTTCTGCAGTGACAGAAAGCAAATCAGCAGTTGCCTGGGGGGGTGGGAAAAAGGAGAGACTAATGGAACAGGATACAAGGGACCATTGGGGGGTTGATGGAAATATTCTGTATGTGGATTCAAGTGGTACTTACATGGCGGTATACATTTTTTCAAAACTCACCAAACTTTACATTTAAAATGGAAGCATTTTGTTGTATATAAATTATACTATAAAACTCGTTTTAATAAACAACAATAAAAAACCAAGTTCCTAGACTTCCCTGGTAGCACCGTGGATAAGAACCCACCTGCCAATGCAGGCGACATGGGTTTCAATCCCTGGTCCACATGCCACAGAGCAACTAAGCCCATGCACACATCTACTGAGGCTGGGTGCTGCAGCTACTGAGGGCCACGCACCTAGAGCCTGTGCCACAAGGAGGAAAGCCACCGCGAGAAGCCCAAGCACCACAACCAGAGAGCTGCCCCTGCTGTCCAGGACTAGAGGAAGCCCACGCACTGCAACGAAAGATCCAGTGCAACCAAGAAGAACATAAAGTAATATAGTTAAAAACAAACAAAAAAAACTAGTTTCTAAATGCTCACTAGCTGCCCGCTGTCATCTAGAGTGCAGGGCTGTAAAGGGGTCATCTGCTACATGGAGGACCTCCAGGCTAATATGTATTTGGCCCTGGGCCACCGTGTGATGTCTCACGTAATGCAGAGGACCAGCCTGCATGCACACAAAGGCGGAGTGGAGGCCTGGACGGAGGTGGGCTTAGAAGGGCCATCTTTGTGCCACATCACCCACCTTGGATCCTACTTGGGTTTCTGAGGGCACCACCACCCAAGGAGAGATCTCAGCTGGTCTCAGGAAGGGCCACTGGGCTTCCAAAGGAGGCCACTGGACCGGGAAGAAGGATGCAAGGGACAGAAGATAACGTGCACCCTGCTCCGAACCTCCCTCGGGAACAAGAACCATTTCTTATGGCTCCCTCCATGCCAAACACTATGGTAAGAGCTTTCCCTGTGTTATTCAGATTCTTACCATAACCCCAGGTGTCACTCCTGTTAGGCCAGTTTAGACAGGAAACACCAAAAGCAGCAGAAAGGGGAAGTCACTGCCCCAAGCTTTCAGAGCCAGGACAGGGCAGAGCTGCAGCCAAGCCCATGATGTGAAGCCTGTGCTCACGCCCACAGCCTCGCCTGGCGAACCAGTTGGGCCGCCTGCCCCCAGCGCCCTGCCCGAGGCGCACATGGCCAAGGGGAGCCTCAGGAATGATGTTCAGAACAGACAGGACCCCGGCCCGGAACACGGAGTCCTGTTCTCCTCTCTGCTCCTGCTCCGTCAAGAGTGCCCACAGTTCAGAATTCTATTAAGTCATTTCCTCCATAATTCAAATACAGAAGTACTTTTAGGAGACACACAGCACTCTGGCTATTCCCAAGTGCTATAAATATACAATTTATGGGGAAAATGGGGACTCTGTGTCACATTCAAACTAAGAACTATTTGAAGAAAGGGGAAACTATCCCATCCTCTTGAGTCATGGGGAAAAATAACCATAGTATATCATGCTAGTAAATAGGAATATAAAAATAGCTTCTGTTTGGAAGTGCTGATTGAATGTTAATGGGGCCTTGAGTTTATTTCAAGTATTTTTCGTTACATGTTTTCACTTTTTTTCAGTTTCGTCTTTGCAACCTGTAAGTTCCCCCTTCCTATTAAACCAAGGTCAAAATTTTAGATGCCAAACCTTGAAAAGCCTTAAGATCAATATGCTCAACTCCCTGGGAAAAGAAGAAACCAAAGGCAACTGTTCTTTGAAAACAGGCGTCCATGACCTAGAGGTCATCAGTCACGTCCTGAGGGTGGGGCCCGTGGCTGATTTCCTTTGACTCACCCAGAGCACTTGTGCACACTGGTAGGCTCTTTTTTGGCCCAACACTGCTTTTTTCCAGGAAAAAGCAATCCTTTTCCCTGGAAACTGCCCTCCCCAACTCTAACCTTCAAAGTGAAAGAGAGCCGCCAAATCCGGTCTCACCTGACCAAGCTGGTGAGAAGGCCGCCAAGATTGGGTCTTGTCCAGTCCTTTCCCAAGATCTTTCCAATTTAAATGAAAGACAGCACGACAGGGGACTTACGAGCCCAGCAGCTGCTGGCACTGTGCCTGGCTGAGCAGGGAAGTCAGTCTGCAAAAAAGAGCTGTCAGGCTCTCTCTGACAAGGTTGCTCCTCCAGCCAGCAAGCTGGTATTCTCCAGGTGTTTGTTACAAGAGGGATTACATGTCCCAGACGAGGGCACTGTGGGTCTACAAGGACCAGTAGTCTACTTGCATTCTGCTCAAAGCCATGCTGAAGCCACAAAATGAAATAGTACCTACCCAGCTGCCATTTATAGACAGGTCCTGGGTAGCTCATGTAATTCATCTCATTTAACCCTCATAACAGCTCAGTGGAGGAAAGTACTATTATTGTCCCCATTTTACAGATGAGCAACAAAACCAAACTAACTTGAAAGGTTCAAGTGTTTTGGATCTTAAGTAATATACCCACACTTGCAGCATCACTTGCTTTCCCTACGACTCTGAGGGCAGCGCTAACACCGGCGATGCTGGTTGGCATCTGGACTCCTTCCTAACCATTCTCACGCAGGCTCGAAGCACAAAGACAGATCTAAGCCAAACGCCTGATGCAAATGTTCCCACGTTTTAAAAAACAGAGCTAGCAAGTGTGAAATGAGCCCAGTATTTGAAGCCTTCCCAGCAAGCATATCAATTGGAAATTTCTTTGAAAAAAAAAAATTTTTTTTAATGTGGATCATTTTAAAAGTCTTTATGGAATTTGTTACAATATTGCTTCTGTTTTATGTTATGGTTTTTTGGCCTCGAGGCATGTGGGCTCTTAGCCCCCCAACCAGGGATCAAACCCAAACCCCCTGCATTGAAAGGCAAAGTCTTAACCACTGGACCGTCAATAAAGTCCTGAACTGGAAATTTCATTCACACCACACATTGATTCTGCACCTTTGCACCGGGTAGAGAGGCTAAACGGAGAAATAGGGAAGAGGTTCAAATTTCTATGGTATGTGCGTTTTAAAAAAAACATTATTTTCTTTTGGAGTAAAATACACATAAAATTTACTATTTTAAACCTTTTAAAGTGGATAGTTTGAAAAAAGTTCAAGAAGGACCAGTAAGATAGTGGAGTAGAAAGATGTGAGTTCACCCCTTCTTACAAAATCATCAAAATTACAACTCATTGCTGAACAACCATAGATTAAAAAAAAATAATAATAATTCTGGAATCTACCAGAAAAGATACCCCACATCCAAAGACCAAAAAGAAGCCACAACAAGATGCAGCTGAAAAAGTGTACCCAGAGAAGATATATTTAACACCACTGGCCTTTTGGTGAGAACAGTTGTTCTTAAGGACACTGGGAGCAACATCAAGTCAATTAAGAAGGAGGCAAATGACCGGAGGCGATTTTCTTTGGCTCTCAATGATCTCAGATGTCCCTGTAACCACTCTGCTGCTGCTTCTGTGAGGAGTCAACACCCTCACGCCGAGTTGGGAAGGGACTGAAGATCGAGCCTCCATGCACAGACTGAGAAGAACTACTAACAACTCATGAAAGAATCCTTGCAGAGCTGAGAAGACATTAAATTGGTGGAACTGGATGTGGGATCTGCTGATGTGCATTCCAACGGACGCAAATGAGAACACCCGGGAGCACGAGGAGGCCTCGGAGTCAAGGTCACAAATTCGTAAAGACGGAGCGTCCACAGCCTGTGTGTCTTCACGGTATTGTTCACTGCAAATATGCCGAGGAAAACATCTGCATCTCTCACCACATGCATCTACTGAGCCCATCAGCCTTGCCGACCCCGAACCTCATTTGCTCTCATGTCCTGAACCAGGATGAAGAGATGCGCATTTGCAAGCAACTTTAATAACAAGGAGCACTAACTCTGAACCTCAGTTAAGCAAAACAGGTTTCCGCTCTTTTTGGATACCTGTAATACGAGTATTACAAAATATTGTAGGGTTATATCTTGAATTTCTTTCTAAGAAATCAGAGGAGTTTGTTTCCTTGTGTTTTCCTAGACTTTTGACTCTTGACCCATAAAACCCAAAATACTTACTATCTGGCTCTTCACAGAAAAAGTTGTAAACCTCTACAATAGACTATCTCCATTTTACACAGAAGAAAAGGAAAGTTCAGCCACTTGACAGGCAGGCAGGCTGATTTCCGAGGGCATGACCTTCCCACGGATCCATGCCGCCTCCAACAACACACACAAGAGAACGGGCGCCTGAAGACATGTAGCTAACGACATAAGGAGAAGGCACTGGAGGTAACACCCACATGACAAAGTCACATTTGTAAAACCAGCACACACTGGTCTGAAACAGAACCAGTTGGAGACCATGGGTCAGGGATCTGGTCAACATGTTCTAACAATAAAAAACAGTCACGTGACACATAAAGAGGAATCATTTCTTGGAAAGATGACAGGTTTCAAAAAAAGTAAAAATCAAAGGCATAAATTTAAGTCCCATTATTTCATAAGTGAGACTTCACTATTAAGAGATTTGGCACAGGGAACTATATTCAATGTCCTGTAATAAATCATAATGGCAAAGAACAGGCAAAATGTAAGTAAATAAGTGGACCATTCCCTGGCATTAAGTATATCCCCATGGCTGTGGAACCAGCACCACCAGCCATCTCTAGAACTTTTTCATCTTCCCAAACTAAAACTCTGTACCCATTAAACATGAACTCCCCTTCCTCTGCCCCCAGCACCCCCCCTTCTACTTTCTATCACCGTGAACCTGACTACCCTAAATGCCTCACAGAAGTGGCATACTACACGTTTGAATTTTCAATCCCTCCACGTACATACTGAGACCTACTATCTGCCCAGAACTGTGCTGAGCTGTATGGCAGGAATATATAAACCATGAGATCGGATTTCTGCCACCAAGATTAATACAGTTGAGCTGCAAAGGCAAGGCTCCTTCTAGGCTCTGTCTCATCTAAATTTCCTCTGTCCTCCAAGTTAGACTATACCCCTTGTACAGTCTAAGAAGTCTTCATAAAAGTGGTGACTTGAGGAATGAAAAGGATGTGTGGTTGGGAAGAGAGGAAGATTTTAAATTAATTAAATCACTCACAGATACAGGCAGCCTGGTTCATCCCACATCAACCCAGACGAAGCCAACGGGCCGCAGTGTCATGACCTGGCTTCTCTGAGGACAAGATGCTGGACCCTAGACCCGTGAACCAGACTTTGTATCCCCCAACCACACATACAATGGTTTCCTTTTCTCCTACTGCAGAATAAGACACAGAATAAAATCAAAACGGTTTTGTTGTTATTATTCTTTTTAACTATCTCAGAAAAGAGCCAAATCAGCTCTTTTGTGCATTTATCATTTTCCTTTGGCAGAAGAAGCTAGGAAGAACTTCTGACACTTGTGTGGAATGTCTGATCACCAGGGTCAGATCACGTCAACCTTGACCATGGCAGGGGACACGGACCCCTGGAAAGATAAACCTCCAGATGCTCGCCCTAACAGTCACATCAGGCCTTCAAACCAGCAGTATGAACACCACCCCCACCGCCCCAGCCCTGCCAGCACTTTGAGCAAGAGTCCAACGGAGGTGCACCCAGACAAGGCTGTCCGTGCAGGGGCGCCTTCCACTGTTCTTCTGGCTGGGTCTGCTTTCCAAACACAGGCCTTGGATAGGGACCCTGGTGGGTGAGTAAGAACAGGAAGGCCTGTATTGCTGTCATTCACGCTGCTTTGCCTTTTCTGCCCCCCACCCTTCAAGATGTGGCAGTTAGAAAAACAGTATTTCCTGTGTTAAGACATCACCATTCCTTAGCATGTCCTACAGCATGTAGGTTTGATTCTGACTGTAAAGTCAACTGTACATGAACAGAAATTGCAAGTGCAGGGTGGAGTGAAGCAGCCAGAAAGTGCACCGTGGGTCCTTGACATTTTACAGCCCTTGGGGGAAGGAAAATGTGAAATGGGTCCAGTGGGTCCTGTCTGAATAACTGCAAGCCTTGCACAGTCAGAGGCATGTAATAGTTTAAGGTAAACAGATACACATAAACCGTAACAAAATACAGGATGGTGGACTAATGGATTCTGAAAAGGGATGGAAATTCTGAGATAAACCCATCTACTATTTCTTCCTAAAAGTTCTGAGAAATAGGAATAAATTTCTAAGGCCTGAGAATTCCCATAGGAAGAGAGCCATTTTTTTTCTGCCACCAGTGTCTCCCTCTTATCCCAGGGACATGCAAGGGGTCACCTGGGGAGCACTACTCTTTCAAGGTGGGGACCACAAGGATGGTGCCCTCCGAGCAGCAGCCCAGGCTCCTCCAGCACACCATGGTCAGGAAAAGACAGCAGGGAGACATGGAACCCCAACTCCACTGTGGTTACATGTACCAATTACATCATCCATCCATTCTCTTGCTTATTATTTTCTGCTACATGATGAATTGGTTGAATATTAAAAATATCTCAGTTTTGGTCCACAATATTGCAATATTGGTCTACTTGTCTCTAGTAGGTTTTTTCCCCCAACACATCCCACATCCTTCCCTGAAGTGGTATGCTTAAAATATAAATCTTACTATGTGCCTCTCTTGCATGCCTTCAGGATAAACTCCAAGCTTAGCTTACTGTTTCAAGTCAAAAGAGACTCACACTCATATATATAGGGGTAGTGAAAATGTTACGTTTCAAAGGTAAGTTTAAAATACTTCCTGAGTCTTCAAGTCAAAAGTCAACCAATGAAATAAAGTCTATAGTAACATTTTCCTCACATTAACTGACAGAAAATGGTAAAGTTAAAAAAATGAAGAAGTTGGGTCTGAAAAACCTAGAGGTGAGGGTCGAAAACAGTTCACCATGTGGGAATACCTTTTGTCACACTCACGATTATAAATATAAAATGAAAACATTATTTGAAAGGCACACAATTACTTAGAGTTAACAAAACAAAGACTCTTTATTCTGGCACACATTTCTCTTATAACTCTCCATGCTTCCCCATCATCCTGTGGTTACCTCTCAAGCTACCTGCACCCTATTTTTTGTTTTCATTACTGATTTTAGGGAGTGGTAGTTGTTCCGTTGTGCCCAACTCTTTGTGACCCCATGGACTGCAGCCTGCCAGGCTCCTCTCTCCTTAGGATTCCCCAGGCAAGAATACTGGAGGAGGTAGCCATTCCCTTCTCCAGGGGATCTTCCCAACCTAGGGATTGAACCTAGGTCTCCTGAATTGCAGGTAGATTCTTTACTGTCTGAGCCACCAGGGAAGCCCCTGAATTTAGGGAACCCAAGTTTAAAAAGTAGATACCAGAGTGGCCCTAGAAAGCAGAAACTTAAAACCTATGAATCTCCAAACCTCAAGATGGGTTTCTGGAACTGGATTATTTACCCATCAGATAGTAACAAGAATTTCATTTCCAGTGGTAGGTAAAGTGATGAGAACCCTTGGTGTGCTGTGGCATTAGGATGAGGATTCTCACCTCTGATGAATTAAGATGAGGAACAGGTGAAGGGGAAAATGGTTTACTCAGCAGCTTTGGCTGAACCTATAACATATGCTATATTTAACCCTGCTTTTTTAACCTATATGCAGAGTACATCATGAGAAATGCTGGGCTGGATGAAGCACAAGCTAGAATCAAGATTGCCAGGAGAAATATCAATAACCTCAGATATGCAGATGACACCACCCTTATGGCAGAGAGCGAAGAAAAACTAAAGAGCCTCTTGAAGAAAGTAAAAGAAGAGAGTGAAAAAGTTGGTTTAAAGCTCAACATTGAGAAAACGAAGGTCATGGCATCAGGTCCCATCACTTCATGGCAAATAGATGGGGAAACAGTGGAAACAGTGACAGACTTTATTTTGAGGGGCTCCAAAATCACTGCAGATGGTGATTGCAGCCATGAAATTAAAAGACGCTTACTCCTTGGAAGAAAAATTATGACCAAACTAGACAGTTATGACATATTAAACCAACTAGTTATGACATATTAAAAAGCAGAGACATTACTTTACCAACAAAGGTCCGTCTGGTCAAGGTTATGGTTTTTCCAGTAGTCATGTATGGATGTGAGAGTTGGACTATAAAGAAAGCTGAGCTCTGAAGAATTGATGCTTTTGAACTATGGTGCTGGAGAAGACTCTTGAGAGTCCCTTGGACTGCAAGGAGATCCAACCAGTCCATCCTAAAGGAAATCAGTCCTGGATGTTCGTTGGAAGGACTGATGTTGAAGCTGAAACTCCAATACTTTGGCCAGAACTCCAATACTTTGCAAAGAACTGACTCATTGGAAAAGACCCTGATGCTGGGAAAGATTGAAGGCGGGAGGAGAAGGGGACGACAGAGGATGAGATGGTTGGATGGCATCACCAATTTGATGGACATGAGTTTGAGTAAACTCCGGGAGTTGGTGATGGACAAGGAGGCCTGCCATGCTGCAGTCCATGGAGTTTCAAAGAGTTGGACATGACTAAGCAACTGAACTGAACTGGTAACACATGTACATCCAGAAGCAGCTAGCCTGATAGATCATTAGGATAGCCTATTAAAGTTTCAGCTAAGCTGCCATTTGGGGAATAATATGTTAAAAGGATGGGATGCAGCCATTCAGGGTAAATTGTATACATTAAATCAATGATTTAATGGGTTTATGTCCCCAATGCCTAGAGTACCTGGGTCCTCAACACAGTATAAACTTTCAAGCACCACAAAACCTGGATCCATATTGTATCTATTAATGTCAGCATTAAAAGTAGCTAGATCATACCCTTCTTTCCTAATCCTCAGCTCCTCAAACTACCTTCCAAATTTTCTCTAAGTCAGCTAAACTGTAGGCTTCTGCTAACCACTGCTCTCAGTTCAGTTCAGTTCAGTTGTTCAGTTGTGTTCGACTCTTTGTGACCCCATGGACTGCAGCACACCAGGCCTCCCTGTCCATCACCAACTCCCAGAGCCTACTCAAACTCATATCCATCCACTCGGTGATGCCATCCAACCATCTCATCCTCTGCTGTCCCCTTCTCCTCCTGCCTTCAATCTTTCCCAGCATTAGGGTCTTTCCAATGAGTCAGTTCTTTGCATCAGGTGGCCAAAGTATTGGAGTTTCAGTTTCAGCATCAGTCCTTCCAATGAATATTTAGGACTGATTTCCTTTAGGATGGACTGGTTAGATCTCCTTACAGTCCAAGGGACTCTCAAGATTCTTCTCCAACACCATAGTTCAAAAGCATCAATTCTTCAGTGCTCAGCTTTCTTTATGGTCCAACTCTCACATCCATACATGACTCCTGGAAAAACCATAGCCTTGACCAGATGGACCTTTGTTGGTAAAGTAATGTCTCTGCTTTTTAATATACTGTCTAGGTTGGTCATAGCTATTCTTCCAAGGAGTAAGCGTCTTTTAATTTCATGGCTGCAGTCACCATCTGCAGTGATTTTGGAGCCCCCAAAAATAAAGTCTCTGCCTGTTTCCATTGTTTCCCCATCTATTTTCCAAGAAGTGATGGGACCGGATGCCATGGTCTTAGTTTTCTGAATGTTGAGCTTTAAGCCAACTTTTTCGCTCTCCTCTTTCACTTTCATCAAGAGGCTCTTAAGTTCTTCTTCGCTTTCTGCCATAAGGGTGGTGTCATCTGCATATCTGAGATTATTGATATTTCTCCTGGCAATATTGATTTCAGATTGTGCTTCATCCAGCCTGGCATTTCCAACCTTACAGAAATTAAAAAGAAATACTATATACAAGTGTACATGAACACATTAGATAACTTGAATGAAATAGACAAATTCCTAGAAAGATACAAACTACCACAACTTCCTCAAGAATGAACTGACAATCTAAAAGACCTACAACCAGTGAAGAAATTGAATTAGTCATTTAAAACACTCCCCTTAAAGAAAAGCTCAGGCTAAATGGCTTCTTTGTTAAATTTCAAGAAGCATTTAAAGAAGAACACCAATTATTCACAAAATCTTCAAAATTATGAAAGAGGAAGGTATATTTCTCAATTCATTTGTAAGGCTGTATTACTCTGACACCAAAACCAGACAAAAACATCTAAGAAAAGAAAGCTAGAGGCCAAAAGCACATAAAGGAAGGATGCATCCAAAGAGTGTGGTTCAAGTACACAGCTCTATAATTTCAAGTCTTTAAAGCAACATCCATAAGTAATTTTCTCAAACTGGACTTTTGATAAGGATTAGCTAGCAGATTGGAAAGTTATAATCTCTGGCAAGAATCTAAAGAGTGAATATTCTGCATTATCAATGAAAGTGCTTGTGCTTTGCCAACTTCCAGGGCAGGGGACAGAAACGAGATCCTCTTATTTATCATTAACAGCATGATGAAAGAGAAACGGTTACCACCAAAATAAGAACTAAAGAGTGTTTTTCTTGTTGAAATTTGAACAAAGAGTGTGGGGCAAGGGAGATGTATTTTATAATTTGATTTAAATTTTAATTTAAAACTACAAGAGATTTCAGATTATTAGAAAGTTTAAACATTGAATTAAAAACTAACCCTGAATATTCATTGGAAGGACTGTTGCTGAAGCTCCAATACTTTGGCCACCTGATACGAAGGGCTGACTCACTGGAAAAGACCCTGATGCTGGGAACAGTCACTAAACTACTGCATCATTTTTAAACCTGGGCAGACACAAGTCTGTTGCTTGTGGACCTGGACACAGAAAAGACAGGTTTTTCCTTGGTTAAATGTTGCCACTTTCAAGACGATGTAGTTGTTCTCAGTTTAGTGTGGCACAGGAAGGTTTCCTCTTACAATATTTTTCACTTTCTTCCTGGAGTTCATTTGTCTGTCTCACTGGAGTAAAATCTTCTTGAGGGCAGGAATGTTGTCTTAATTAAGACTCTTACTCAAATAGCAGTAACTAGAACTAAGAAAAATACCATGTGTCTCATTATATGGTCAAATGGATTTTTAAGGTACTCAAAGTGATAAGATCTCTTGTTAAAAGGATCACCAGGTACAATAAACTTTGTAATTAATTAAATTTTGTGATTAATTAAGTGATGAATAAGAGATAACCTTTAATCTGATTCACTTATACCAGCAATTATTATTTTAATCAGATGTCCACAGTGGTTAAGTATGGGCATCTTTTGGGAGAAAAGAGAAGTAGTAACCTAATAGCTAATATTCACATTGCAAATTATCCCCTTGAAGACATCCAACCTGTTTCTTCTTCTGACACCATTCTTGGAATGGTAAGGAGAAATCCCATTAATGGATTGTTAATGAACTCTAGTTTATGGAAATAATGAGGTTTAAAAAAATTACTTGAACCAAAGTATGTAAAATGGATTGTATTATTGTAACCAGTTTTATTTGATGTAGTTGGGTTGCTAAGTTGTGTCTGACTTTGTGTGACCCCACGGACTGCAGCACACCAGGCTCCTCTGTCCTCCACTATTTCCTAGAGTTGGCTCAAATTCCTGTCCATTGAGTTGGTGATGCTACCTAACCATCTCATCCTCTGCAGCCCCCTTCCTCTCTTGCCCTCAATCTTTCCCAGTGTCAGAGTCTTTTCCAAAGAGCTGGCTCTTCACATTAGGTGGCCAAAGTATTGGAGCTTCCAGCAACAGTCCTTCCAATGAATATTCAGGGTTATTTATTTACTCAACTTCTTTTAAAAGGACGGTACAATCTCTGCCCATTGTCACATGACTGGCAAGTCTTCTTTATAAGAGGAGTATACTTTCTGGCCCCACTGAGCAGCTTTGTCAAGTTACTTGCTTTGGTCAACAGAATGTGAGTAGAACTGAAGCAAGCGGAACTTAGGTATGTGGAATGTGAACTGTTTCCAGTTTTAGGAGCAGCAGGCGCCAGTGGTTTATAAGAGCTGATTGTTACATGTCCAGAAACTTGGCAAGTCACTTGTTAAACCATTAGTGACCCGAAGTCCTTCATGGTTGTGAGTATTTACATCATGGAATTAGCAAGCACTACAAATTAGGACTCCTCCTCCCTCAAGGTTGTTTCCAGCACATAGTCAGCATGGCCCCTCAAAAGCTGATCTTTCAACCTGGAGCCTGGAAGCCAAAACAGTGGTGGAAAAGCTGCCTGCAGCAGATGTAATTTGATTGAGAAATGAATCTTTGTTTTTGTAAATCACTGGGTTGTAGGGGTTGTTACCTCAGCATAATCCACCAAAAACTGACCGATACACCATGCTAACATTACTAGGTTTTCGTGAACACCAATGAGCCCTACCTTTATCTGTCCAGACTTTAGTTCAGGGCATTTCTTCTGATAACTTGTGCCATCACACACCTTGAACCTGAAAAGATGAAAATTACACTCAAAGACTCAAGCCCAGGAACCCAGGTCTTGGAAGATTAATATAAAGATATAAAAGTGTAATTATACTTGTAAAAAAAAATCACTAAACTACTGCATCCTTTTTAAACCTGGGCAAACGCAAGTCTGTCGCTGGTGGACTTGGACGGTCTGGAAGCGGTTTCCCAGCCCTTTGAACAACAGGTCCTCACCCACGCCCCCTTCCCAGCCCAGGCTCCTGAACGGAGCGCTGTGTCTTTAAGGGGGACGCGCGGAGGTTTCCGCACAGGACAACATGTCTGCGAGGAGCCCAGAGGGGCTATGCCATCCCGGACTCCCAGCCCACCGCCCGCTTCAGAGGTGATGGGGTGAGTGAGTGTGGGCGCGCGCCCGCGGGGAGACTGCGGACTCCCGGGGCGGGGGAGCGGCGGGGTCCGCGGGAGGCTCCCCCGGGCCGGGCCGGATGGAGGGGTGAGCTGGGGACCAGCCCCGGGCCCCGGGGGAGCCGCTCCCCGCCGACGCTCAGACACCGGGTGCGCCAGGTGCCGACCTGCCCTCGGCGGTGGTCGGTCGTCCTTTACGTATAAGATGCGTTTGGACCCGGGATTCTGCGTAAAGGCCTCGTGCAGTTTCTTTGTGCACCTCATTTTGCTCCTTCTCTACCATCTCTCGTCAAAAAAAAAGTTATTTAGGAATATCGAAAATATTGTGCTCTCCCCCTTATTAAAGTTGCCTTATTGTAGTCAGGACAAGTGGTTGGGGCCCTTTCTCTAACTGAGACTTTCTTCCCACTTTGGCGAGAAACTGAATGCAAGCTAGATACTCAAACAAAGACCCTGTCCCTACCGTGCTCAAACAAAGGGATTTTCTGAACCTTTCGGAACAGACAGGAGCAGTTTGCTCTAATCACTTACGCTAACCTAATGCTCGAAGTTTACCCTGCAAGTTATTTTTCCCTCCTTAAAAGAAAAAAAAATAAGTACCTGCCACCATGAGAACTTCTAATTAGCCAAGACTACAACGATAATGGTTTTTAAGAGAAACTTGTAGAAATTAGCTTGATAAATTGACATAACTAGGGTAATCCTTTGGTGGACTTTTCATTAATGTAATTATTCATATACTTTTTTTGGACTAAAAATAGCTTGAGGCAACTGATAATGAAAAAGTATACAATAAAGTATGCAAAAGTCAAGAGCCAAAACCGGGTAATTAAAATCTTACATCCCTCTAATTCATTTAAATTATGCATTTTACAAGATTAAAATGGATCAGCACCCTTCTTTTTAGGAACAAATGTATTAAATAAAGTAATGTAGGCCTGAAATAAAGGTCCACTTTAGGGAAGATTTTCATTTAAAAAACGCATTAATAATGTTGCTCAGCCTTTTAGCTAATGGTAGAGGTATCTCAGATTTGGGTTTATGACATTTAGAGGCTATCTCTATATACCAGTTAATTAGTTGTGGGTCCAGTACAGTTTTTATACTCCATGTGTAACATTTTTCTAAACTTTTTCACTCAATTCCCTAACCAAGGTATCCATCCTTTACAGTTTGGAAGCATTTTTAATTTATTTAAGCCTTCAGCCTGCTGACTAAAGACTAATTTTTCTAATTGTCTGGATATGTTTATAAATAGATTAATACATGGTAGTAAATTAATATTTCAACAGAGATGGACAGCTAATGGATGAATTGTGGTTTCCTTGATACATCAGTTGTCACAGGTAATTATTTGTATTAATTATTATATTCTGCTTTGATTAAAGTTACTGGTGGATAAAAATGCTTTGTGTTTTCACACAAGTCTGTGTGGCTTTCACATTAGAGTGAATTTCTCACCTAAGATCCAGCCAGGCTCAACCTGCACATACTTGTTTAAAACTCTGCTGGATTAATCCACCTAAAGTGATTAACCCTGGATGGACAAACAGAGCTTTAATCCATCTGTTATTTCCTTTTGAGAACATTGCCTGGTTCTTTGGCGTTTAGCTTGCCTGATATTTTGTATGTGTAAAGCTTAAGTATGAAATAATAAAATTAACTTCCGTGGGTGGCTTATGGGGTGATTCTCAATGTTATCGTCATTCATGGTGTGTTTACACCATTATTTACACAAATTATTCATCCAGGTTCCAATCTCTTCCCTTATTCTCTATATTGGTATTCTGGGAGATCATACTGAGAAATCTAGGTTTTAATCTCATAAATTATTAAAAGAATACAACTTCTTCAGAGACCATCAAATGCAGAGGAAATTAACGCAAATGTCTTATCTTCCACCAGCTTAGACATCACCCCTTCCAATTAATAGATAATAGAATGAAAACTCATCAAAGGAGAATTCAGAAGCATCATACCATCAACACTACTTTTTCCTTTTCCATGAAATAACTAAAGTCTACTCTCTTTTTTCCAGTTTTTTTTTTCTGCCTGAAATTGGATTCAAAATTTTCCACTGTTAATTTCATGCTAGCAGAGCTTTTATTTAGCTTGAAGAAATTTTATTTAAAATATGAGCTTGGAAGCCAGATTATACAACTAAAGAACTGCAGCCTTATTTTTTAGATTCAGCTCTATGGTGATGTCTTTTAGTGACCATTGTACCCTGAGCAAGGTAGGGAAAGGATGCTTAAGCAGGGGTGTCTGCATGAACGTTTGTGCTAGGGTCCCGAACCCACCCCTACCCAGTCCTCATGAGTGAACACTGCTCTGACCTTTATCATGGGCGTTAGCATGTTGAAGCATCTCTCCTCACCAGATGGCAGGCTTCTGGAGGGCAGGGACTATGTGGTTCTCCTCTTGGTATCCTGGGTGGCAAGCACATGCCTGGCCCTGAGCAGGTACACAAGAAGAGTTTGAATGAAGGAGTGGATGGAGTGAATGGACCTAAGTCAAATAATCACATTCACTGGCATATTTCTGATAGTTTAAAAATTGTTTAAGGAAAATGAAGAGAACTTTTAAATTTTCATTTTCTTCTTTTTAACCTAACCATATCAGTTAATGGATATTTGGTTTAAGGGGTAATCAGTAAGGAAGAAATGCATATCACAGGACTCCAGCGAACTAGGCCTTCCTATATTATCTTCTACCTTGCTATATTATCTTCTACTTTTCTATATTATCTTCTACCTTCATATTTTGCAGGAAGATCAACTGAGGAACTGAAAGTAAATTTGGTTGATGATGGGGAAGTGGATCTATGATTTTTTATTTACCTTATGTATTAAAAAAAAATCCTCAGAATTCTTACTTAAACTACCTCCTCTATTGTATACAAAATGTTAAAAAGAAAAACAGCACTGCCTTTTAGCCACTAAGATCTTCAGGTGAACATGTGTGAGCAGTAAATACTGGGAGCTTCCTTTTGTTCATATTTTGAAATGATATAGCACTGGAGATTGGAGAAAGAAATGGCAACCCACTCCAGTGTTCTTGCCTGGAGAACCCCAGGGACGGGGGAGCCTGGTGGGCTGCCGTCTATGGGGTCGCACAGAGTCGGACTCGACTGAAGTGACTTAGCAGCAGCAGCAGCAGCACTGGCGAGTCCAGTAGTGACATCACTTGCATTATCTGATTTCAGCTGCCTGTTTATTAGGGGCACCTAATCTTACCATTTCCCCTGACAGATGCGGAGATGGAGGACTCGGGTGAGCTGGGGCTAAGAAGCATAAGATCAGGCTCATTTTGTTTAATGCAGTGTCCCCTGAGTGCCTGCCCTCTGCCAGGGAGACGAGTGATGTGGGGTACCCTCCCACGGCACCTCCCCCCATTCTCTGGATATAGAATCTCCTTTTGCCCAGGCAGGGGACAGCAAACTACCCGCTCGAAGCTAGCTCACACACTGGGACCCCTCAGGGCCAGATTGCAGCACAGTATACCCCATGAGACTGTCCCTTCCAGCCTGCAGAGTTAAGGCTACCTAGGCCTGCCTGCCTCACACGCTTGAGGATTGTTTTATACAATTATTATTTATACATGAATATAAATATAGACTCTGCCATATACATAACTCTGCCTAAACGTAGACACATGACCACCTGCACGCTTCCTTAGCGTCCTTGTCTTTACTTCTTCCCCTTCTCCTTTCACATCAGCTGCTACCCCCTCAACCCATAGTGTGTCTCCCTATTTTTCTTCATATATATAAAAAATCTGTATACCCTATACAGTTCTACTTGTTATTTAATACAAGATCATATTATACACATTTTTCTGCATCTTGCTTTTCTCCCAAAACATTATTCCAGAAATCTCTCTGGCAGAGCTCCAATCCAGTCTTTTTAATGGTGGCATAATATTCCCCAGGGTGACTACACATTGTTTACTGAGCCATTCCCCTGCCGATAGGGATTCATTTGTTTTCAGTCTTCAGCCATTCTAAACAACCCTATGACAAACATCCTAATACATGTTACTTTACATATTGGTCCTTTTTAGTTATACAGAATAGATGCCCAGGAGTTGGATCCCTGATTATATCTATTTTTAATTAATAGAAATTGCAGATTGCTTTTCCTAAAAGCCTTCCCATCTCCACTAGGAATGCACAAGTACACTCTCTTCTCAGCCTCCCTTCCAGCTTCGGCTGACAGACCTCTTAATTTGTGTTAGTGTAAGGGATTTAACAACAGACTTAATATAAGTGATGTTGCGCATCTTTTCACAAATTTCCTGGCCATCTGATTTTGCTCTTGAGTCACTCAGCTACTCACATCTCTGGCCCATTTTTCAACTGGCTTGTTTGTCTGTTTCTTCCCAGTTTGTAAGAGCTCTTTGTGTATTACGGTTGTGGCTGAAGATTCTAAGACTTCTCTTCCAAGCCCAGATGATAGGAGCTTCTCTCACTCTGCACTGTAGGGATGGTTGAAATGAGCTCAGGGCTTGCATGGCAGAGCTAGGAAGGCTCTCCTAGGAATGGTTGATGGCCACAGTTACTGCTGGTCACTCTTTAGAGACTGAGTGTTAAAAGAAGACCCTTTTGAGAGAGAAAGTAGCTGTTGTCGGAGGACTGAGAAGGTGAGGCAGTTCTGAACCATGCTGCCTTCCACTGGTTAAGACCTCCGAGAGCGAAGGCCTGCAGAAGCAGAGGAAGTCCCTCTGCCGCCCCCAGAGGGGCAGCACTGTGCTGGCCGACACTTGTGGTTTTGCTTGTCCCTGGCTCAGATGAGCACTCCGCTAAATCCAAAGGATTAAATAATCAAAATCAGTGCTTCTGACCCCTGTTTCCACTTTATATCTTAGAACAGATGGCACTCCTGTATGTGGCACTCCTCTGGGCACCCCAGATTTTGAAGAAACCCAGACACATCTTATAGGGAGATAAAGCAGGACAGTAATTGGTCACCTCCAGCACTTGTAGGGGCACATCAGTAATAATAGCTCTCAGACTTTGGCACAGGTAGGAGAATCTGAAGCTTATATACCATTTTCAACCCCTATCTCAAGAAAGCATGCAATCTCAAGAATGCAAAACAATAGTCTTGATACTATACAAAAACTTTAAACCTCTTGGTCTATAAATATAGGGACTCATGGTGAAAGTCACTCAGTCGTGTCTGACTCTTTGTGACCTCACGGACTGTATAGTCCATGGAATTCTCCAGGCCAGAACACTGGAGTGGGTGGCCTTTCCCTTCTCCAGGGGATCTTCCCAACCCAGGGATCAAACCCAGGTCTCCTGCATTGCAGGCAGATTCTTTACCAGCTGAGCCACCAGGGACTCATAGTACTACTATTTTCTATTATCTTCACTTTTGTGTATTTCTAGTAGTAAAAAAAAAAGTGGTGTACTCTGGAAAGATAAGATTCTAATTTAGAAGAAATGGAATTCTAAAAAAAAGGAATGTAGAAAAAAACTTCAGGTAAAGTTAGATTACAAAAAAAAAAAAATGTCTAAAACTAAAATCTGGCTTTGTTTACTAAACATAATGTTTACTAACATAAAAAAAAAAGTTATTCTTGAAGGGGGTCTGTAACTCCCCTCATCCCACTGCTCTAGCTTTGGGGGTTTAGTGGTTTAGTAAATCTCTTGAGGGAAATTTAGCCTTTAATTTCTTAAGACTTTTTATACTAATTGTCATATTCAAATCAATGCCTATTATATCAGAAGATATATAAATAGATAAATAGGTATATTTAAGGTATAAATAGGTATATTAAATAGATATATAAATAGGTAAATATAAATATATAAATAGGCCTATATATATAAATAGGCCTCTTGTTAAAAGAGTCCTGGTACTTACCTTTTTTGATGATTCTGATAAATTTTTTTTTTTTTAAGTCAAGAGATAATGTTAAATATCCTGCCTAATCTCCAAGGAATTACTTGGTGGGGAAAAAAAACAAATGAGACTTAGAAAACTATACTGCATCTGTAACGAGCAACTGAATTAAAAGCTTCACTAAATACTATTATTAAAGCAACTCGTGGTGCCACAGAGTTGATTGGTGGGGGTGCGGGCCTGGGTGTGGTCAGGGGATCTCCATGGTGCTGGTCTCTGCAGTGCACAGCGCTCTGTATGCTAGCTGTGCATGCCAGGGACTGCTGAGCACCCAGCTGACCTCCATACCTCCAGTCTATGCGGGCCCCAGCTCCCTCCAGGGCTTTCATTTGTTTGTTTCTGCTGTGAGGAAATTCAAGGATGAATGAGCTGGGACAACTGAGGCAGGAAGCCGAGCAGCTGTGGAATCAGATCCAGAGATCAAGCCTTTGGAGTGGAAGCACTGACTCCAAGACCCTAGACTACCAGAGAACTAACCCTAGAGAGTATCAAATAGTGAGAACTCACACAAAGGAAACCACTTGAATACAAGACCCAGTATCACCCAATCACCAGTAGCACCCTGTGCAGGACGCCTCATCTAAACAACAAACAAAACAAAAATACAAACCAGATCACCAGCAGACAGGATTACCACCTCACTCAGCCTTTGTTTTCAGAGGAAAAACAAACAAACAAAAACTCAGCACAAATCTCACCCTATAGGAAGCTTACACAACCACTGGATCAACCTTAGGAGGGCAGAAACTGAAAGGAAGAAAGAATTCAACTTGAAGCCTGAGAAAAGGAGACCTCAAACGTACTAAGTTAAAAAAAAAAAAAAATGAAAAGGCAGAGAAATACTACATAAATGAAGGAACAAACTAGAAACACAGAAGTCCAAATAAATGAAGAGGAAATAGGCAAACTACCTGAAAAAGAATTCAGAATAATGATAGTAAAGATGATCAAAAACCTTGAAAACAAAATGGAGAAAATGCAAGAATTAATTAACAAACACCTAGAAGAATTAGGAGAAGGCAATGGCACCCCACTCCAGTACTCTTGCCTGGAAAATCCCATGGACAGAGGAGCCTGGTAGGCTGCAGTCCATGAGGTCGCTAAGAGTCAGACACGACTGAGCTATTTCACTTTGACTTTTCACATTCATGCACTGGAGAAGGAAATGGCAACCCACTCCAGTATTCTCGCCTGGAAAATCCCAGGGATGGGGGAGCCTGTTGGGCTGCCGTTTATGGGGTCGCACAGAGTCGGACACAACTGAAGCAACTTAACAGCAGCAGCAGAAGAAGACTTAAAGAATAAACACGCAGAGACAAACAACACAATTAATGAAGTTAAAAATACTCTAGAAGGAATCAACAGAAGAATATCTGAAGCAGAAGAACAAATCAGTGAACTGGAAGATAAAATGGTGGAAATAGCTTCTGAAGAGCAGAATAAAGTCAAAAGAAGGAAATACAATCAATCAAATCCAAGAGGCACAAAGAGTCCCATATAGGATAAACCCAAGGAGAAACATGCCAAGACACATATTAATGAAACTAATAAAGACTAAACACAAAGAAAGAATATTAAAAGCATCAAGGGAGAAGTAACAAGTAACATACAAGGGAAACCCTATATGCTTAATAGTTGATCTTTCAGCAGAAATTGTGCAGGCCAGAAGGGAATGGAAGGATATATTTAAAGTACTGAAAGGGGAAAATCTACAATTAAGATTACTGTACCTGGCAAAGATCTCATTCAAAATTGATTGAGAACCACAAACCAGCTTTACAACAAATGCTAAATGGACTTATATAGTCAAGAAATACAAGAGAAGAAAAAAGATCTACAAAATCAGTTCAGTTGCTCAGTTGTGTCCGACTTTGCGGCCCCATGAACTGCAGCACGCCAGGCCTCCCTGTCCATCACCAATTCCTGGAGCCCACCCAAACCCATGTCCATCAAGTCAGTGATACCATCCAGCCATCTCATCCTCTCCATATCAACCTTCTCCTCCAGCCCTCAATCTTTCCCAGCATCATGGTCTTTTCAAATGAGTCAGCTCTTCACATCAGGTGACCAAAAGTATTGGAGTTTCAGTTTCAACATCAGTCCTTCCAATGAGCACACAGGACTGATCTCCTTTAGGATGGACTGGTTGGATCTCCTTGCAGTCCAAGAGACTCTCAAGAGTCTTCTCCAACACCACAGTTCAAAAGCATCAATTCTTCAGCACTCAGCTTTCTTTATAGTCCAACTCTCACATCCATTCATGACTACTGGAAAAACCATAGCCTTGACTAGACGGACCTTTGTTGGCAAAGTAATGTCTCTGCTTTTGAATATGCTGTCTAGGTTGGTCATAACTTTCCTTCCAAGGAGTAAGTATCTTTTAATTTCATGGCTGCAGTCACCATCTGCAGTGATTTTGGAGCCCAGAAAAATAAAGTCAGCCACTGTTTCCCCATCTATTTGCCATGAAGTGATGGGACCAGATGCCATGATCTTCGTTTCCTGAATGTTGAGCTTTAGCCAACTTTTTCACTCTCCTCTTTCACTTTCATCAAGAGGCTTTTTAGTTCCTCTTTACTTTCTGCCATAAGGGTGGTGTCATCTGCATATCTGAGGTTATTGATATTTCTCCTGGCAATCTCGATTCCAGCTTGTGCTTCTTCCAGCCCAGCGTTTCTCATGATGTACTGTGCATATAAGTTAAATAAGCAGGGTGACAATATACAGCCTTGACGTACTTCTTTTCCTATTTGGAACCAGTCTGTTGTTTCATGTCCAGTTCTAACTGTTGCTTCCTGACCTGCATACAGGTTTCTCAAGAGGCGGGTCAGGTGGTCTGGTATTCCCATCTCTTTCAGAATTTTCCACAGTTTATCATGATCCACACAGTCAAAGGCTTTGGCATAGTCAATAAAGCAGAAATAGTTTTTCTGGAACTCTCTTGCTTTCTCGATGATCCAGTGGATGTTGGCAATTTGATCTTTGGTTCCTTTGCCTTTTGTAAAACCAGCTTGAACATCTGGAAGTTCATGGTTCATGTATTGCTGAAGCCTGGCTTGGAGAATTTTAAGCATTACTTTACTAGTGTGTGGTGGAGTCGCTCAGTCGTGTCTGACTCTTTGCAACCCCATGGACTGTAGCATACCAGGCTTTTCCATCCATGGGATTTTCCAGGCAAGAGTATCGGAGTGGCCATTTCCTTCTCCATACTAGCGTGTGAGATGAGTGCAATTGTGCGGTAGTTTGAGCATTCTTTGGCATTGCTTTTCTTTGGGATTGGAATGAAAAAACTGACCTTTTCCAGTCCTGTGGCCACTGCTGAGTTTTCCAAAGTTGCTGGCATGTTGAGTGCAGCACTTTCACAGCATCATCTTTCAGGATTTGGAATAGCTCAACTGGAATTCCATCATCTCCACTAGCTTTGTTCATAGTGATGCTTCCTAAGGCCTGCTTGACCTCACATTTCAGGATGTCTGGCTCTAGGTGAGTGATCACACCATCATGATTATCTTGGTCATAAAGATCTTTTTTGTACAGTTCTTCTGTGTATTCTTGCCACCTCTTCTTAATATCTTCTGCTTCTGTTAGGTCCCTACCATTTCTGTCCTTTATTGAGCCCATCTTTGCATGAAACGTTCCCTTGGTATCTCTAATTTTCTTGAAGAGATCTCTAGTCTTTCCCATTCTGTTGGTTTCCTCTATTTCTTTGCATTGATTGCTGAGGAAGGCTTTCTTATCTCTCCTTGCTATTCTTTGGAACTCTGCATTCAAATGAGTATATCTTTCCTTTTTTCCATTGCTTTTTGCTTCCCTTCTTTTCACAGCTCTTTGTAAGGCTTCCTCAGACAGCCATTTTGCTTTTTTGCATTTCTTTTTCGTAGGGATGGTCTTGATTCCTGTCTCCTGTACAATGTCACAAACCTCCAGCCATAGTTCATCAGGCACTCTATCAGATCTAGTCCCTTAAATTGACTTCTCACTTCCACTGTATAGTCCTAAGGGATTTGATTTAGGTCATACCTGAATGGTTTAGTGGTTTTCTCCACTTTCTTCAATTTCAGTCTGAATTTGGCACTAAGGAGTTCATGATCCAAGCCACAGTCTACAAAATCAACCCCAAACAATTAAGAAAATGGCAATAGGAACATATATATCAATAATTACTTTAATTTTAAATGGATTTAATGCTCCAACCAAAAGACACAGAGTGGCTGAATGCATATAAAAACAAGACCCATATATATGCTGTGTACAAGAAACCCACTTCAGACCTCAAGATACATACAGACTGAAAGTGAGAAGATGGAAAAATATATTCCATGCAAATAGGAAGAAAAAGAAAGCTGGAGTAATAGTAGGAACTTTAACACCCCACTCACACCAATGGACAGATCATCAAAACAGAAAAATAATAAGCAAACACAAGTCTTGAATGATACATTAATGAGATGGATCTCATTGATGTCTTTAGGACATCCCATCCAAATGCAGAAGAATACACCTTCTTCTCAAGTGCACATGGAACATTCTCCAGGATAGACCACATCTTGCTTCACAAACCAAGCCTCAGTAAATTTAAGAAAATTGAAATTGTATCAAGCATCTTCTCTGATCACAATGCAGACTAGATATAAATTACAAGAAAATAAATGTAAGAAACACAAACACAAGGAGATTAAACAACACATTTCTAAACAAGCAACAGGTTACTGAAGAAATCAAAAGGGAAATCAGAAAATTTCTAGAAACAAATGACAATGAAAACACAACAACCCAAAACCTATGGGATGCAGCAAAAGCAGTTCTAAGAGGGAAGTTTATAGCAATACAATCCTACCTCAAGAAACAAGAAAAGTATCGAATAGACAATGTAACTTTACACCTAAAACAATGGGAAAAAGAACAACAACAACAACAAGAACAAAAAAAAAAACACTCCAAAATTAGTAGAAGGAAAGAAATCATAAAGATCTGAGCAGAAATAAATGAAAAAGAAATGAAAGAAACAATAGTAAAAATTAATAAAACTAAAATCTGGTTCTTTGAGAATATAAACAAAATTGACAAGCCTTTAGCCAGACTCATCAAGAAAAAAAGAAGAATGAAACCAACAAAATTAGAAATGAAAAAAGAGAGGTTACAACAGACAGTGCAGAAATACAAAGGATTATAAGAGACTATTATTAACAATTATATGGCAATAAAATGGATAACCTGGAAGAAACTGACTGATTCTTAGAAAAGTTCAATCTTCTAAGACTGAATGAGGAAGAAATAGAAATTATGAACAACCCAATTACAAGCACTGAAATTGAAGCTGTGATCAAAAATCTCCCAAAAAACAGAAGCCCAGGACCAGATGGCTTCACAGGAGAAGTTTTAGAAACCATCCTTCTAAAACTCTTTCAAAAAATTGCAGAGGAAGGAACACTTCCAAATTCATTCTATGAGGCCACTATCACCCTGATACCAAAACCAGACAAAGACAACACCAAAAAAGGAAACTACATGCCAATATCACTGATGAACATAGATGCAAAAATTCTCAACAAAATTTTAGCAAACAGAATTCAGCAACACATCAAAAAGCTCATACACCATGATCAAGTTGGGTTTATTCCAGGATGCAAGGATTCTTCAATATATGCAAATCAATCAATGGGATATACCATATTAACAAATTGAAAGATAAAAACCATATGATAATCTCAATAGATGCAGAAAAAGCCTTTGACAAAATTCAGCACCTATTTATGATTAAAATTCTTCAAAAAATGGGCATAAAAGGAACCTACCTCAACACAGTAAAGGCCATATATGATAAGCCTACAGCAAACATTATTCTCAATGGTGAAAAATTGAAAGCATTCCCCCTAAGATCAGGAACAAGACAAGGGTGTCCACTTTGACCACTATTATTCAACATAGTTCTGGAAGTCCTAGCTATAGCAATCAGAGAAGAAAAAGAAATAAAAGGAATCCAGATCAGAAAAGAAGAAATAAAGCTCTCACTGTTTGCAGATGACATGATACTGTACCTAGAAAACCCTAAAGATAGTATCAGAAAATTACTAGAGCTAATCAGTGAATTTAGCAAAGTTGCAGGATACAAAATCAATACAAAGAAATGACTTGCATTTCTATATACTAACAATGAAAAATCAGAAAGAGAAATTAAGGAATCAATCCCATTCACCATTGCAACAAAAAAAATTAAATATCGAGGAGTAAACTTACCTAAAGAGACAAAAGAACTGTACACAGAAAATTATAAGACACTAATGAAAGAAATCAAAGATGACATAAACAGATGGAGAGATATTCTATGTTCCTGGGTAGGAAGAATCAATATTGTGAAAATGACTATACTACCAAGTGTAATCTACAGATTCAACGTGATCCCTATCAAATTACCAGTGGCATTTTTCACAGAACTGGAACAAAAAATTTCACAATTCATATGGAAACACAAAAGACCCTGAATAGCCAAAGCAGTCTTGAGAAAGAAGAATGGAGCTGGAGGAATCAACCTTCCTGGCTTCAGATTATACTACAAAGCTACAGTCATCCAGACAGTAGGGTACTGGCACAAAAACAGAAATATAGACCAATGGAACAAGATAGAAAGCCCAGAAGTAAACCCATGTACCTATGGGTACCTTATCTTTTACAAAGGAGGCAAGAATGTACAATGGGGAAAAGAGAGCCTCTTCAATAAATGGTGCTGGGAAAACTGGACAGCTACATCTAAAAGAATGATACTAGAACACTTCCTAACACTATATACAAAGATAAACTCAAAATGGATTAAAGGCCTAAATGTAAGACCAGAAACTATAAAACTCTTAGGGAAAACAGGCAGAACACTTGATGACATAAATCAAAGCAAGATCCTCTATGACCCACCTCCTAGAGTAAAGGAAATAAAAATAAACAAGTGAGACCTGATTAAACTTAAAAGCTTTTGCACAGCAAAGGAAACTATAAGCAAGGTGGAAAGACAACCCTCAGAATGGGAGAAAATAATAGCAAGCGAAACAACTGACAAAGGATTAATTTCCAAAATATACAAGCAGCTCATACAACTCAATGCCAAGAAAACAAACAACCCAATCAAAAAGTGGGAAAAAGACCTAAACAGACATTTCTCCAAAGAAGACATAGAGATGGCTAACAAACACATGAAAAGATGCTCAAAATCACTCATTATTGCTGCTGCTGCTGCTGCTGCTAAATCGCATCAGTTTTGTCAGACTCTGTGCGCCCCCATAGACGGCAGCCCACCAGGCTACGCCATCCCTGGGATTCTCCAGGCAAGAACACTGGAGTGGGTTGCCATTTCCTTCTCCAGTGCATGAAAGTGAAAAGTGAAAGTGAAGTCGCTCAGTCGTGTCCAACTCTTAGCGACCCCATGGACTGCAGCCTACCAGGCTCCTCCATCCATGGGATTTGCCGGGCAAGAGTACTGGAGTGGGGTGCCATTGCCTTCTCTGCACTCATTATTAGAGAAATGCAAATCAAAACCACAATGAGATATCACCTCACACCAGTCAGAATGACCATCATCAAAAAATCTACAAACAATAAATGCTAGTGAGGGTGTGGAGAAAAGGGATCGCTCTTGCACTGTTGATGGGAATGTAAATTGATACATCTTCACTATGGAAGATGGTATGGAGATTCCTTAAAAAACTAGGAATAAAACCACCATCAGATCAGCTCAGATCAGTCGCTCAATGGTGTCCGACTCTTTGCGACCCCATGAATCCCAGCACGCCAGGCCTCCCTGTCCATCACCAACTTCCGGAGTTCACTCAGACTCACGTCCATTGAGTCAGTGATGCCATCCAGCCATCTCATCCTCTGTCGTCCCCTTCTCCTCCTGCCCCCAATCCCTCCCAGCATCAGAGTCTTTTCCAGTGAGTCAACTCTTCACATGAGGTGGCCAAAGTACTGGAGTTTCAGCTTTAGCATCATTCCTTCCAAAAAAATCCCAGGGCTGATCTCCTTCAGAATGGACTGGTTGGATCTCCTTGCAGTCCAAGGGACTCTCAAGAGTCTTCTCCAACACCACAGTTCAAAAGCATCAATTCTTCGGTGCTCAGCCTTCTTCACAGTCCAACTCTCACATCCATACATGACCACAGGAAAAACCATAGTCTTTACTAGACGGACCTTTGTTGGCAAAGTAATGTCTCTGCTTTTGAATATGCTATCTAGGTTGGTCATAACTTTCCTTCCAAGGAGTAAGCGTCTTTTAATTTCATGGCTGCAGTCACCATCTGCAGTGATTTTGGAGCCCATGACCCAGCAATCCCATTCCTAGGCATATAGCCTAAGGAAACCAAAATTGAAAAAGACACATGTATCCCATTGCTCATTGCAGCACTATTTACAATAGCTAGAACATGGAAGCAACCTAGATGTCCATCTACATATGAATGGATAAAGAAGTTGTGGTACATATACACAATGGAATATTACTCAGCCACAAAAAGGAACGCCTTTGAGTCAATTCTGATGAGGCTGATGAACCTAGAACCTATTATACAGAGTGAAGTGACTCAGAAAGAGAAAGATAAATATTGTGTTCTAATGCACATTCACAGAATCTAGAAAAATGGTACAAATAATTTATTTACAGGGTAGCAATGGAGAAACAGACCTAGAGAACAGACTTATGGACATGGGGAGAGGGGAGGAGAGGGTGTGATGTACGGAAAGAGTAAACATGGAAACTTACATTACCATATGTAAAATAGATCACTAATAGGAATTTGCTGTATGGCTCAGGAAATTCAAACAGGGGCTCTGTATCAACCTAGAGGGGGGGATGGGGAGGGAGTTGGGAGGGAGGTTCAAAAGGAAGGGGAAATATGTATTCCTATCACTGATTCACGTAGAGGTTTGACCAGTGAGCCAGTGAAGTTGCTCAGTCTTGCCTGACTCTTTGTGATCCCATGGACTGTAGCCTACCAGGCTCATCCATTCCAGGCAAGAGTACTGGAGTGGGTTGCCATTTCCTTTTCCAGGGGATCTTCCCAACCCAGGGATCGAACCCAAGTCTCCCACATTGCAGGCAGATGCCTTACCATCTGAGCCAGCAGGGAAGCCCAGAAAACAACAAAATTCTGTAAAGCAATTATCCTTCAATAAAAAAATAAATTAAAAAAAATCAACTTGTCTTTTCTGTTCTTATTTTTGTGTCCAACTCTTTGCGACCCTGTGGGCTGTAGCCCTCCAGGCTCCTCTGTCCGTGGGATTCTCCAGCCAAGAATGCTGGAGTGGGCTGCCATTTCCGTCTCCAGGGCATCTTCCCGACCCAGGGATCGAACTCGGGTCTCCCACATTGCAGGCAGATACTTTATCCTCTGAGCCACCAGGGAATCCCCCAGTCATCCCTCGTTGCCTTTAATAAAAGATTCTGGAACTTCACCATCTCCACGGCTGCTAGTTCAAACCCTGACAGAAGGAGCACTGGCCATCTCACTGCCCAGTATTCTCCCAACTTGGCCTGAATTCTCCCCATGAAATAAGTTCTCAGGAGAGCTCCAAGTTGTTCTCCTTTTTTAAACTTCCAAAGCAGATTTGTTGAGAATCATACATTTGATCCTTTGTGAAGTTATTTTTTTAAAGAAGAAATGTCACCTTTTCTATCTCCTTCCTCATTTGATAGGTCATCACATTGGGAAATGCTTTCTTAATAGAAAAGACCTTGCAATGAGAGGCATTGTGTTGTGTTTGGACCCCTTTAACTACAACTGTTTGTTGGACAAAACAAACAACTATTATTTTTTTCTTGGAACCGACCAACGTTTTATCTTGCAAATATACAGAGAGGGCCATTTAGTTGGGATAAGCAGCACAGAGAACTAATTTTGTTTCATGACTGGAGCAACTATGAGAGGGTTGGGAAAATGAACACCAGAAGGTCATGGCACTAGCTAGTATTTCTAGTGTCTTTTAGGGCTGTTTAATTGAATGTCTTTTACTGGCTGCCTGTCCTCTGAATTTACTCCTAGCACAGCTGATGGTTCTTGAGATCTCAGAAGTCACGCCAGTGTTTCCACCTGAGAACTTGGGTCTGCTGAAAACTCTGAGGCAATGACCGAGACTGCCCACCGCCTCATTTGAAGGTAAAAGTTTAGAAAACTGCCTTGTATATTGCTGTTTTCTAAATGAGATGTGCATTTTAATGACTCAGGACAATTTTCTCATAAGCACATGGTTTTTAAAATCACAAAAAGATATTTTTATCTTGAAAAAAGTTTTCTCTGAAAGCTTTTTAAAAAGCTGCTCAGTCCTAGCACTTGAGGTCTAAGAAACAAAATTTTCATTCCTAAAACTCTTTTTCCCCACTCCTTCCTTCTGTAACACTGCAAGAAGAATTCAAAAGGGAGCCTTGCTTTTATTCAGAAAAGGTCAGTTTCTTTTAAAAAAAGCATAAAAGAGACTAGTTAAAACTAATATATATATAAAGCACTTTTAAAACTTATGGGAAGCTTGGCTTCCCAATTTTAGTCTCAGTACTTGTTAGGTAAGGATCCAGTGAATTTCAAAGACTCCTGATTATGGAAAGAAGTCCTAGGCATCTTGAACATTTTTTTTTTCTGAGTAATTAACATGCTGAAATAAACAAATGAACATACATACTGAGAAAGACTTATTTCTCAAGGGCCCTTGCTCCTTGGAAGAAAAGCTATGACCAACCTAGACAGCGTATTAAAAAGCAGAGACATACTTTGCCAAGAAAGGCCAGTCTAGTCAAAGCTATGGTTTTTCCAGTAGTCATGTATGGATGTGAGAGTTGGACTATAAAGAAAGCTGAGTGCCAAAGAATTGATGCTTTTGAACTGTGGTGTTGGAGAAGACTCTTGAGAGTCCCTTGGACTGCAAGGATATCCAACCATTCCATCCTAAAGGAGATCAGTCCCATGTGTTCATTGGAAGGGCTGATGTTGAAGCTGAAACTCCAATACTTTGACCACCTGATGCAAAAAACTGACTCACTGGAAAAGACCCTGATGCTGGGAAAGATTGAAGGCAGGAGGAGAAGGGGACGACAAAGGATGAGATGGTTGGATGGCATCACCAATTCAATGGACGTGAGTTTGAGTAAGCTCCAGGAGTTGGTGATGGACAGGGAGGCCTGGCGTGCTGCAGCCCATGGGGTCGCAAAGAGTTGGACACAACTGAGCAACTGAACCGAACTGATAAAGAAATGCAAGTGACTATCCAAACTACAGGATTTTATCAATAGTGAGAACGAGGCATGGTTTCTTCACAGGTTAAATCTAGTCCTAGAAGCTGTGTGTTGGAGCGGTTGTCCAGTTGCACATGTAATTTTGCGGTCGTTAACTTTAGCCCTGTCTCCCTCGGTGCAGGCGCTGCCTAAAGAATGAGGAGCGAAGAGCCGGCAGTGACCATGGAAGAGACCGGCGGGCCGGACGCGGCTGCGGGCCGCCTGGGGGCGCCGTACTCCGAGGCTTGGGGGTACTTCCACCTGGCTCCCGCGCGCCCTGGCCACGCGGCGGGCCCCTGGGCCACCTGCCGGCTGTGCGGGGAGCAAGTGGGCCGCGGCCCGGGCTGGCACGCGAGCACCCCGGCGCTCTGGAAGCACCTGAGGAGCGCGCACCGGCGGGAGCTGGCGGAGAGCGCCGCCCGCCGCTCGCCACCCGCCGCCCCTGGCCCCGTCGCGGCCGCCGAGGGCGACTGGGCGCGCCTCCTCGAGCAGATGGGCGCGCTGGCCGTGCGGGGCAGCCTGCGCGAGCGGGAGCTGGCGCGGCGCGAGGCGGCGGTGCAGCAGGGCGAGCGCGCCCTGGAGCGCAGGCGGCGGGCGCTCCAGGAGGAGGAGCGCGCAGCGGCCCAGGCGCGCCGGGAGCTGCAGGCAGAGAGGGAGGCGCTGCAGGCGCGGCAGCGAGAAGTGAGCCGGCGCGAGGGCGCCTTGGCCCCGGCCCCCTCGCTGCACGCTCCGCTCAAAGACGAGCCCGAGGGGGAACCCAGGGACGGCTGCGTCATCACGAAGGTTCTCCTGTAGGTTTTGGCCGCTCCCACCCACCCCCCCCAACTCCACCAGCGTGTGGCCCGCGGAGCGGCGTCTTCAGCTTCACCTGGGAGGGGGATCTCAGTCCCTTGACCCCTCTGCCGAATTGAAATCGCCAAATGCAGGGTCTTGAGAAGCAGAACCAGAACATGCTCGTGATCCTCTCCGGCGGCCTCCTCTGCTGGTGCCGTTTCGTGGGATCCGCGCAGGCGGGGGTTTTCCTCTGACCGCCTTTGGAAAAGAGTCCACTGGCCCCGTGAACCTAGAGCACTTGGAGCCATGGCCATTCTTCGGCTGGTAACTTTGAAAGGACCGAAACTTCCTTACACACCAAAGACTATCACACCATGTGCCCGCAACCCAGGGTAGAGTGTGCATTGAAACGAGGATCAGGCATTTTTACCCCCCAAAAGTTTTACTTCCTAACGAGTAAGTCTTTGATGAGTAGCCCTTGCCCAGGTTTAGTTTCCAGAACTGCTCATTACCCTAGCATTCCTAGTGCCTTAGGAAGGCAGTCCTGGAGAAGCCCTCCTTTTGCTCCCCTCCCCAGCTGGCCCCCCAGTACCAAGCGCCTTGTCTCACCTCCGCCGTCTTCCTTCCCCCGTTGCAGCCTGATGGCAGCTGTGGCAGGTTTCCCCACTTCACTGCCTCACACCTGCCACCTTACTTGCAAGACCTGACCTCAGCCCGCCCTCCTTGACAGGAAGGGAGCTTCCTCCCCCACGTCTCCTCAGCCCTCACACCTGGGCCAAGGGGAAGGCACCCTCCCATCTGAGGCCACCTCCTTCACCTTTTTTGGGTCTTTTGATGTTGCCATGCTAAGTCCTGTCCAACTCTTTTTCGACCCCATGGATTGTAGTCCCCAGGCTCCTTCCCAGGCAGTAATACGGAGTGGGTTGCCATTTTCTACTCCAGGGATCTTCCCCATTCAGGGATCAAACCTACGGCTCCTGCGTTGCAGGCGGATTCTTTACCACTGAGCCACCTGGGAAGCCCCATGGATGTCTTATAGAATGTCGGATACTCTGGATTTTTCTGATTGTTTCCTTAGGCCAAATTATGTACTCCTTCTTGGTTCATCTACCCGGAGAGCTCCAACAGTCACCTCCGTGCCAGAAACTCCTGACTACCTCCAGCCTTGTGTGCTCTTCCCAGGTCTGTCCTTCATGTTCAGTCCCCTGCAGCACATCTCCACCTCTACGTGCACATCTTGCCACTGGGGATGGAAGGGGTAAATGTATTCAACTCCACATCCCCACCCCTGACCCAATGGCTAAGAATTATTGGGCTCTTAAAATGTGTCAGGTGCCTTTATATGTATTTTCTCACTTTATTTCCATAGCAGCTCCCTGGGGAGGGGGGCATATTAATACTAATACTCTGCCCACTTTACAGCTAATGGAACTGAGAGAGGGCTAAAGTGGCTTGTACAAGATGACAGCTGGTAAGTAGCAGTGTCAGCAGTCCAATCCAGTCTCTACCTCCAGATGCCGTGTTCCCGGCTGCTGTACTGTTGCCCTTGTTACTCACTCATCCCAGCTGACACCTGTTTGCTTCCTAATTCCAGCTCCAGGTCGTACCATCAGTGACACTGACATGTACTGACCACTCACCATGCCAGAGCTGTGCAAAAATGCTGGACAATAACTGCCTACCGTGCAGTAACCCCATGATATAATTACTCCTACACCCACTTTGCAGAGGAGAGACAGGCTCAGAGGAACTAAGTAATGTCGAGGAAGAATGGGATTTGAGCACCAGTCCTGCTGAATCCTAGGCCCCTGATCTCTTGAGTCTATTTCTAGTGGCTCAGTTGGTAATGAAGAAGACCCAGGTTCGATCCCTGGGTCAGGAAGATCCCCTGGAGAAGGGCATGGCAACCCACTCCATTATTCTTGCCTGGAGAATTCCATGGGCAGAGGAATTCCATGAGCACCAGGAATTCCTGGTGGGTTACAGAACATGGTGTCGCAGAGTCCAATACAACTGAGTGACTGAGACTTTCACTTTTACATCTGTCTTCCTTCTGATGTCACCTGCCCAGCTCAGGACCCGGTTATCATTCAGCTGGGATTCACTTTTCCATCCTCGTCTTCTCACACTACCACCTACCTGACACTCAACTTAGCCAGAGGAATTGTTCTGACACTGATTATATCACATTTCCTGCTCAAGACGAGATCACCCATCCTCTGCAAGCTCTCTTTGTGGCCTGACAGTCAAGTCCCCTCCAGCCCTGTGCCAGTCTTATCTGTCCCCTCCTCCACACACGCTGTATGCTTCAGCCAAATTGGACTCCTTGTTCTGATGTGTCCTGGTCTTGGCACCTCTGTGCCTGTTTGCACTTCCACCTCTTAAAAAAAGCCCTTCAATCTGAGTATGAAAAATACCACTCATTTTCTAAGAATAAACTCAAATTCGACTCCTTCCATGCAGCTTTCCTGGATTCCTCATCATTCAGAAATGATTCTTTACTTCTCTGGACTCTCAGCATTTTGTGTCTCAAAGCCCTTAGGAAGGCCCTCTGGTGTGTACCCTTGGGAGCCGGGCTGGTGTTCATTCATCCGGCTCCCCCAGTGTCTTACCTGTGGCAGCTGCTCAATAAATATTTGAGGCGATAAACCCATTCAGTTTTCCCAATTAATACAATTATTCCTTTATCTTTAATTCTGAGTGGAATTCCTAACAGAAAAAAGAAGTAGCCTAAAAGGAAGCAGAAGTAAATTTTTAAAAGCTGTTTAGTCAGTGAACTTTTAATGTGTCCGTTTGGGGCTGTTTGGTTTGAATCTAATCACGAGGTATATCAATTATCAGGAACACTTTTCTTAAAATTATTATTTTTTTCATTACACAATTAATATAAATGCAATGCCCCAATCTAGGAAGAAAAACTGAAAGAAAAAATCTCCCAAAGTCCTGTCATCTTAGTCAGACTGCTATTAACATTTTATTTTATTCTTCTTGTCTCCTGCAGTTTTTGTATTACTCTAAAAATAATGTTATTTCTATTAAGAACTGAAATGTAACTTCTTCATGTGTGTTTATAATTGGGCTATACAATCTGAATTTGGACTTTTAGGAAAGAAAAAAAAATGTCACTCTTCAGTTTCACCAATTGTTCAAACCATTAATGTAAGCAAAGAATGAGTTTTAGAATCTTAACCACTCTTTCAAGAAAGGTGGCTAATGGGTGCACCAGTCATCTGTTCAGGGGATGGGGAAAGCAATTAGCCTGACAGATGACTTACTATTGGTTGTGGGTGTTAAAACACTTTTTACACTTCTGCATTGCTATAGCTTTTCCATATCGAGCATAAATTACTTTTATAATTAAAAATAAAAATTACTTCTTGCAAATGGAAAATCCTTACTATCAGCATTCAGCTTATTTAAGATACACAAGGCTTCCCACACAAGAACTGAGATAACCTGCAATTCCAGAAAAGCCTAGAAGGAAATGCAGTCCAACTCGATCATTTGACAGATGAGAAAAATAAGCCTGAGTGGCTCATCCACTTGGTGGCTACAATGCCTCACCTGACTCCATCCTCGTCAGACACTCTCGCCCTGGCCCTGGCCCTCTCTGGCCCTGAGGGCTTCTGCTGGCTCACCTGGCAGAGCACAAGGGCTACCAGGACCAGCTGCCTGAGCTGGCATCCTGTCGGGTAAGTGCTGGGATCTGAAAGTGCAGAGGTGGTTCCGGGGATAGCCTCGGTCTCTCTGGCCCAGTCTGCTCACATTAGCGTTGTCACTGCTAATGGGTGATGGGGATGTGCCCTTCTTATACTGGCAGAACTTCCCTGATTGATACAGTAAGGCTTGCTAATAGCAGCAGACAGTTGCTGCCTTTGAGGGCAAGGCACATGGCAAGGTGGAGGGCTGGAACTGGGATGCAGAATGCCCTGAATCCAACTCCTGAACTCCTGCCATGATGTCAAGTGATGGGCCACTTCTTTTAAGTTGAGATTCAGCAGAGGAGAGGGTGTGGGCAAATCAGGGTAATGACAACCAAGACCGAAAGAGCTAGAGCTCTATGCACCTAAGGTGTCGCCCTTGGAGGCTGGAGAAGGGAACGGCTTGCTTAGTTTGGGCTGAATTTCTACTTTAGAAAGCTGTCTATGTCTTAATGTCTCAGAAAGGATTCATAAAAACTAAGCTTTTGTTTTGCTACCATGGACTTACTGGGGAATTCTGTTTCTAAAAAGGTTTGATCTTCAGTCTGCTCCTTTGTCTGGAAAATGGATGATGTGATCATTAAGGTCCCCTTGGCTCTAATGTACTATGATAACATAAAGTTCAGTGAAACAGCAATCTCTGAGTGAATCGGTGGTTCTGTTTAGATTTTCCTGTTAATTGTAGATTTAGAAGAAAGTGTTTAGTCACATATATGTTTTTACTGTTAAAAATAACAATGGTGTATCACACTTCTTCTACAGAAGTGAGGCACTATGAGATTCACTACCCAGAACTGAAAATGTGTGTAAGCATGCTCTCCCATTCCCCAGTCTCGGTTCTCACAGCACCCTGCAAGCAGGGCAGGTATAATCATCCATGTGTTACTCTGAGGCCCCACACTTCAACAAGGTGAAACGGCCTACGAGAGACCACAGCTCCTAAGCCGCAGACTGGAAGCTGGACATCAATCCATGGGCCCCAGCCAGATGTGGAACCAAACAGCCGACCTCCTTCCGTGACTCTCTTCTGACCCACCTCTTCACCACTGCCTGACCTGTATCGTGGCCTGAGTATCTGCTGACACTGGTCCATGTGGGCTATTCCTGCCCATGAGCTCTGGTGCTGAGAGGAAGCGAGGCTGGCCATCATGAGTTTTGTATGGCTGCTGTAACAGATTCCACAAACTTGGTAGCTAAAAACAACACAAATGTATTAACTTACAGTTCTACAGGTCAGAAGTCTTAAAATGCCTCTCAAAGTGTTGGCAGGGCTGTGTTCTTTTCTAGAGGCTCCAGAAGAGAATCTTGTTTTGTGTGTGTGTGTGTGTTTTCTTTTTCTGGTTTCTGGAGGCTGCCCAAGTTCTGGCTTCTTCTTCAAGGCCAGCAGGGACCAGTCTTTCTCACAACCCATCAGTCTGCCCCCCTCGTCCACATTTTAAAGGGCTGTCTACTGAACTTAAGTTCAGTTGGTCAGCAACCTAATTCTACTGCAAACGGAGTCCCCCCTGCCAGGTAATACTGCGGTTCCAGGGGTTAGGGTATGGACGCGTGGGGAGGTGGGGAAGTGGCAGGCATTATCTACCTACCGTAGCACATTACACTGTCTGACCTGGGTCTGGATGGGGGTGATGTGAGAAAGGAACATGCCTGAGGAGCCCCTCCTCCTTGGGAATCAGCACTTTACTGGGGATCCTCATCTTTCCCTCTTGTGTCTTCCTCGGTCTCTCTGCCCAGTGCAGGGAGTCCTCATAGCCTTTTCTGAGAAAGATACCTAGAAAGTGGTATGAAGAATGCCTCCGGAGTTTATAAATTTGTACACTGACTAGAAAGGCTGGTGTGTGTGTGTGTGTGTGTGTGTGTGTGTGTGTGTGGAGTTGAGTCTTTAGTCAGATGTGAATTAAACTCTTAAGTTAAAAAAAAAGTGCTCAAATGTTATTAGTAAAAATGTTGAAACACAAAAAAATTAAAAATAAAATCTAAGCTTCCAACTACCTCTATTAGATGTCACCTTGGCAACCACTTCAATCTCTCTGAAATCCAGTTTCTTCATCAGTAAAATGGGGATAAGACATACCTTACAGAGTTGCTATTATGATTACTATTTAGGCAAATTCTGACGTATTTTAAACTCAGTAACAATGACTCCTTTTTTTCCTTTTTTCTCTTACTTATCTGAAAGACAGCTCTAAACCAATCCGAAGGACTTCAGAAAGAGCAAGTTCCTCCGGGATGACTCCCGAGAGGAGAGGAACATAAGCCACAAGGCTCTGCCAAATCATTCTCCCTCATGATGGGACTACTCTTCTATCAAAACATAAATATCACACCTGATTTGCCAAAGAAGCCAATCCAGTCAAGCTCAACTTGACTTGTGACTACCAAGTCGTCTGACTCATCTTACAAGTAAATCTATCAAAGCCAATCCATCTATGCACTTCTGCCTTCAAAGTTATCACCTTTGAAGATTATATAGTTATTCCACAAATGCTTCCAAGCTTAAAGCCCTTGAGGAGTTTCTGGTGTGTTCTAAAGTTACAAATATTCATCTTTCCAGGAAAAGTTGATTTTTGAAAAGAGCTGCCAGTTACTCAGAGCCCAGTCTGATGAATATAACCAGATTAACATTTCTGGTTAATAGGGTGTGATTATAATAAAGCAGCGATAATTCTGTGTGTGGTTCATAAATTGGCCTTGAAGGTGTTGTACATTAAGGTTAAGTAAAGGGAGCATAATCGTAGTGGTGATTAAAGCCCGTTTTAGTGGGTTTATGATGTGAATGAATTCAGATAGCACTGGGAGTCATTACATATTTAAACAGTATTAAATGTTTCTCTTTATGAAAATCTTAATTACGACATTCTCTGAAATCTGATTTCATAGTATTAAAATGAAGGCTTTAAGGAAAAGCATTAAATGCTAATGAGAGCTTTATTATTTCAGTATATATTCTCTTGGGCCTTTGGTCAAGGTAAGTAATGATCAGATGAATGAGTTGGCAACCTTCCTGGCCTCTGAAGTCTACTAGTAATTGGAAGCTAAGTAACACACTGTCACATGTTTAAATATATTTAATAATAGTCCACCAACTTTTCCCTGTCTTGCTTTCTGGGCAATGAAACACCATGGCATTCTAACACAGATAAGGAAAGCTGGCTTTCTGTCCGGAGAATTTCTGAAAGTCATCCTGACTCAGCGCACTCAAGACTCTGTTTGCGTCCATCACATTAGCTTCCCCAAGCTCCTCATCCTCCAGGGACTTTTGATTTAAAGGTTTTCCATCAACTCCAATTTCTAACAACTTGATAAATGGTTTTTGTTTTGTTTCTTTGGTACTTCAGTGCTCTGTTGTTGAGACTTAGGACCACAAAACCCAAATGTCTGATGAGGCAGAAGTACTAATATTTTCAGGTAGTCAGAGAGGATTCATAATCAAGTGAGGGGCTTGCAGCCTCTAAGGTTCTACTGTTGTCTACATATCCAAAACCCTTAAAAACATGACTGAAATATTTTGAAGGCAGAGTTTATAATATTCCCCTAAGAATGTCTGATTTAGGGACAAATCTGAAAGTACTGTTTATATTCCAGGTGGTGCAGTGGTAAAGAACCCGCCTGTCAATGCAGGAGACACAAGAGAGCAAGTTCCGTCCCTGGGTCAGGAAATCCCCTAGAGTAGGAAATGGTTACCCGCTCCTATTCTGTCAATGGCATGAGAACTGGACTCACCAGTTTAGCGTCCCATCCTGTTCCCACCTCTACATCTCTCTCATTCTCACACTCACACGCTTGTAGCTCCTAAGACAATGCCACTGGTTCTGTCAAACAGTTTGAAAACCAAGTTCAGATCAGTGTTGTTCTAACTGTAGGGCTCACCCCATTAATGGACTATAAAATCAATGCAGTGGTTGGAATCAGTAATTTGGAAAACAAAAAAGAAGTGCATTACATGAACTAATAGCTAAGTGAAAGTGACTCAGCCATGTCCAGCTCTTTGCGACCCCATGGACTATACAGTCCATGGAATTCTCTAGGCCAGAATACTGGAGTGGGTAGCCTTTCCCTTCTCCAGGGGATTTTCCCAACCCAGGGATTGAACCCAGGTCTCCTGCATTGCAGGCAGATTCTTTAATCAGCTGAGCCGCAAGGGAAGCCCAAGAATACTGAAGTGGGTAGCCTATCCCTTCTCCAGTGAATCCTCCCCACCCAGGAATCGAACCAGAGTCTCCTGCATTGTGCACGCAGATTCTTTACCAACCGAGCTATCAGGAAAGCCCTAGTATTGGTATCTATAAAACCTGTTATATATGCACATACAGACCCTCATGTAGTGAGCTGTGACATAAACTGTATTTCTTAACGCAGATCATGGTCAAAATGGCTTGAAAGCTTTTGCTTTACCTTCTCTTGTAGCCTCGATTTCTTCCATTTCCTCAGTCACATAAACCTCCATTGATACCAAACCACTTGTGGTTCCTCAAACCCAACCTGCTCTTCCCCTTCTATGCGTCCATGGTGTATGATGCCAGGCACCTCTTCTGTGTGTGTAAGTGTATGGTGCAAGGCACTAGGAATGGGTTCTGAGGAAAACCAAAATCTTGCTCACATGGACAGACAAATATACGAATCACACTAATACTTAGCTGTGAACCCAAGTTAAGTAGTCTAAATGAAACACATCTGGATTTTCAAGAACATGAACCAAAGACAATTAATCTCAGGAGACAAGGGAGCCATCTCTGTAGAAGAATCCATTAGCAGAGAGCTAAAGAACATGTCAAAGTTAACTAGGTAAACGGGCAGTTAGCATTCCAGATAGAACAACATATAGGCAGCCCTGGGATGAGAGAGGACATGGCATGTTTGAGGAACTGAGAAAAAGCCCAGAGAATGAGCAGGAGGGCAGCCCAAGACAGGACTGGAGAGGCTGGCAGTGGCTAGGCCAGCTGGGGACCTAGGGTCTAGGGTTTTTGTTTCTGTCCTCAGAGTAATGGAAAGCCATGCAAGGATTTAAGCAGAAGATGATGAATAGAGAGTTGTGAAGACACTATGTTCTGCAGAGTGGAAGACGGACTAGAGGGAAGGAGTGACTGCAGGGAGGCAAGTTAGGAAGCTAGTGGAATAATCCGGGTGAATAGTGACAGTGAACTGACTCAATATACTGGAAGTCAAGGGGGAGAGGGACAAGGGTGTGGAGTGAAATGGAGGTTGCCTGCTAGGTTCTGACTTGCATAACTGGGTAGATGATGCTGCTTGCCGAGAGTAAACTGGAAAACATCAGGTTTGGAGAAGACTCTGGGTTCCATCTTGAATAAGCTGCTTGGATACGTATCTTGGCTAAGACAACCTGGAAGCCATGGGAGTACAGATGGTAAATGAAATTGGGTGTATGAGCATAAGGAAAACACCTGGGCTTGTGCCCTGAAGGCCTCTCCACTTCCTAGTGTTATATTCCTACTTACTATAATGTCTCTGAGTACGCACAGTTAACAATACAGGTTTTATCTGCTGCTGCTGCTGCTAAGTCGCTTCAGTCGTGTCCGACTCTGTGCGACCCCATAGATGGCAGCCCACCAGGCTCCGCAGTCCCTGGGATTCTCTAGGCAAGATCACTGGAGTGGGTTGCCATTTCCTTCTCCAATGCATGAAACTGAAAAGTGAAAGTGAAGTTGCTCAGTCGTGTCTGACCCTCAGCGACCCCATGGACTGCAGCCCACCAGGCTCTTCCGTCCATGGGGTTTTCCAGGCAAGAGTACTGGAGTGGGGTGTCATCGCCTTCTCAGGGTTTTATCTGCGTTAAAGTTCAAATATAGAAATAATAAAAAAGTGAAAATCTGCTCACTCTAGGGGTAATTAATAATTTGATATGACCCTTATATACATTTTTAAGTGGGATTATGCTTTACATACTTTTCTAAAATCAGCAATGTAGTAAGAATATTCTTCTCCATCATGATATAGACAGTTCTATCTTACTCACCTGAATGGCTACAGTATTACATGGTGGGCCTGCATTACCATTTAACCAACCCCCCAGTCACCACTGATTGGCACTTGGGTTATCTCAGTCACTGCCCATTCAGTAGTCACTGACCTCCTTCTGCCTTGCTCACCGAGGCCTGATTTTGTTCGAACAGCAACATGTTCCACCTTGTGACGGCTCACCACTGGCTGAAGGCAACAGAGACCATCCTGTTGCCACCTTTCCAACTTCCCCTGGGGCCATGGGCAGTCATGTTACCAGGTTCTGGCTAATGACCCCAAGGAGAAGTCTGTTATGAGAGTTTCTGAGTACGCTTTTGCTTTCCTGATAAAGGAGAAACAACAGGAATACTGCTCTTTCCCCTGTTTTGGACTTGAATGTGATGACTGGAGTTTCAAAAGTCATTTTGCAATTATAAGGACATAAGCCAGAACTAAGAATAGTAAAGCAGAAAGACAAAGAAAAAAGCCTGGGCCCTGATTCACATAGACACACAGGTAAACACTGACTCATTTTAAAGAATGCAAATATATTTCCACTTTAAAGCCTGAAAAAAGTAAAATGAAATGTTTTAAAGATTCATAGCAGAGACATAAGTGATGCCCTAAAAAATAAGAAGCACACTTAGAACACAATGGGGAAGACACTTTCAACAGTCCCTGAGAACCTTCAGGTGCTGGGTCCAGAAACGCCTTTCTGGCTCCCTGCCCAGCACAGCCCTCTGCCCTGCAACTCAACAGGATGGCCTCTGTACACAATCTCTGACACTTCTTCTCCTCAGTGTAAATTTATGTCTTCTTTTGGCTGCTCTTTGAAAATGTGCCATATTAAGAAATAATCTTTTACATGAAAAACTAGGAGGTATTTTAATTGGGTGAACCATAACTTCGTAAGTTCACAACTAGAATAAATTAAACAGAAGAAAAATAAAAGCCCTCCCTTTTTGAGAAAAAGTGCTTCTTAGCTATTTAATTTAGAAGACAATTTCTGTTATTTTACTATAATGGTGACGGTATCTTCTGTTCTCAATTTTGCCAACTTCTCATGTTCTGGCAAAATATGTTAGAATTCTCAAAATTCAGCAACTCGCAGCTTCACTTTAAACAAACACTTAAAGGCTATTAAATTACTGAATTTATACTGTGTAAATAAACTATAATTTTAAATATTAGACACAAAACAATTTTATGTATAATTCAAATTGTACATAATCCACATTTATGCTTCTAAACAAACAGAAGCTCACATTTGTACTACTTTCATAATTTACAAAGTGCTTTTATATACATTTTCTCATTTTTTATTCAAAACAAACATGTGAGTTAAATATTATTCTCATTTCACAAGTAGAAATAGAACCAGACATTATTCAGTGCTTTAACCAGTATACAGTGTAGCCCTGAGACTTTAGATCTGCAAAGGGTTTTAATAATGCAAATATCACATATATATCAATTTTTTATCACCATTTTCAAGTTTCCATTTTCTTAACAAAGGAAAACAATGAAAAAGTTTTCTACAATCTAATAATAAAGTGGGAAATATTATATATACAACTGTATACTAACCAGTGAGTGAGATCTATCAGAAGCAAGTTCACTCTGAAGGTCCTATATTGTCACCTGTATACAGGGCACCAGTATCAGAACCATGTTTACACGAGTAATTTTTCTACTCTAGAGAAAATAATCCAGGACATTCCTATTGCCTCCAGGTCTTGTGTGTGTGTGTATGCGTTAGGGTATGAAAGTGGCCAAGTGTGTGGTATGTGTGTGTGTTAGGGTATGTATGTGGCCATGTGTGTTTGTGTGTGTGTGTGTTAGGGTATGTAAGTGGGCAGAAAGGATACAGGAAAATACTTAATCCAAATTTGGAGTTATAGGATCTCTGATTTTCCCATCTGCAGTGACTTGAGAAATTTGGTCATATGTCTCATCTATAGTAATACATTTTCTTTCCACACTCCTCCTTCTTCTTAAGTACCCTCTACCATTAAGATTAGAAATTCCAACAGGTAGCTTTTCTTTCTGAATTATCTTCCCTATTGCATACTTTTTTCCCCAGAATTTTCCTTTCCTTTTTCTGTATCTTGAAGACATTTCAGTATAGTAGATGACAGAGCTATAGTTTATATTCACTGTGATAAAAGATCAGTTTCAGCATTGATTTCCCAGCAAAAAGCTGACAGAAAAGTCGACCACAAAGGGAAAAGCTGCAATAACCGGCAGCGCAGTGACACCTGCGCTCAGAAAGCCGCACTGCAGCCTCCCCAGACCCGAGCTGATCTCCTCTCATCGCTGTGCTGCCAGTTTTCAGAGGGAAATTCTGCCTGGTCTTGAGTTCAAAGCAGACCAGAATGTTTAAATTATTGGTTCAATGAATTATTTTTTTGATGTTATAATGTTTTTATTGCATCTGAAGATATTTTCAATAAACATGTTGAGTTTGGAGCCTTGGCTAGGTAAGGAAGCAAGGGAAGTCGCTCATTTGTGTCTGACTCTGCGACCTCATGGACTGTAGCCTATCAGGCTCTTCCATCCATGGGATTTTCCAGGTAAGAGTACTGGAGTGGGATGCCATTTCCTTCTCCAGAGGATCTTCCCGACCCAGGGATCGAACCCAGGTCTCTTGCATTGTAGGCAGACGCTTTACCGTCTGAGCCACCAGGGAAGTCTCTAATCCTTTTGCAGTAGAAATCAAATTTTCCTGGCATGACTCCATTGCCAGCAATGGGATTTATCAAAACTACAAACACTAGCACATTGAATATTTCAATACTGTACCCAACTGTTCACATTTTAGCTATGAAACAAACCAAATGTAAATGCTTAATATATAATACAAATCCACAGATTCTTCACAGAAGAAAACAATGGAAGACTGATTTTCTACATGTCACCTGCTCATTAGTTCTTCAATAATATGTCTTGAGTTATTTCAAATATAATGTATACACCACTACCTATGTTTTTCAACATTTTCTATCTAGGTTCTAAAGGGTATAAACAAGGATGCATACAGTCAGGTTGTTTTTATAAACTTTTGGTGTTTCTTCTGTTATGCATCTTACAATAATGAATATAAGGAGACAAAGACAAATGTACATTTAAGTTAGTGGTTACATGAATTTTGCTTATATGGCTAGTTGTTTATATGGGTCTTGCAAATGACGAAATAAAATAACAAAGTTTGATAAGCCCATCCATGTCCCGTGAACTTTAGTCCACTCACAGCATAACTTGATTCAGTCACTATTTATTAGTTTTGAAAAATGTTTTTTAAAAGCTCTGCAAACCACACTTTATTACAAATTTTTGAATCATGAGGGGTAAACTGACACAGTTCCCTCATGCCACTGACTCTTTTTGAGGGGAAATTTCTGCAATTATACAAGAGTTTCCAAACTCTATAAAAAAGGTTAATTGTGTTCTATGACTGACCTTCACTCTACAGTCCCTTTGACCCAAGGCACAGTCCCTGGTGCATCTTTTTGAGATTTAGCTTCCGGGAAATTTTCAGCAAACCTCTCTCGTGCTTTCTCCCAGTTCTTTTTGCTCTTGTTTTGGAGAAGCTGAACATCTTCAATTGAAGATGGCTTGCCTGTCCCCAAGCCTGCATGTGTTCGCCGAAGCTGAAGCTGGATCTGTTACCAAAAGTTGAAAAGAGAACTTACTGCAGCACCTAAACACACTGAGAGCTGCTTTATCCAATCTGAGACTTTCAACTTTAATTCTTTGAATTAGAAAAGATTGATGCATAAGAAAAAACTGTCAAATGCATCAAATACATACAGGGATATTACATACATGGTGATACGTGGGACTTACACTCATTTTTCTACACTGTCTTGCTTATCAATAAGAACAGTGGACTCTATAATAAAACAGAGTAGTCCTTAAACAGCAATCACCGTATTTCACTGAGATGCTGCAGAATCAATCTGTCATCTACTCTAATCACAAGTAAAAGCAATGGATGTATGTAAACCTACAGTCTGAGCCTCACCTAAGTAAGTGAAGGATAAGTTAGACCTCTGACTCATGAAGTTTGTTTTCATAAAAGGAGGGGGGGACTTCTCATTATTTTGAGAACCATTAAAAGCCACAAATTACTGAGTGTCTAATGTATGTCAGACATCAAGCTAGGGGCTTTATTTTCAGATATTTCTGAAAAAGTTCTCATTATCCCCATTTTAACAGATGAAAACTGAAGTCCAAATGTGCCCTAAGTCGTACAGCAAGTGAGAGAGCCCACACTCTAACCTGACTGCAAAACCCGTGTTCTTTCCTCTGTACCGCCAATGAAAGGATTTATATTAAATCTTCCATTATTTTTTTAGGTGCCAAGTCATTATCAAGAATGTTCTCTGGTCGTATTACTACCTTGTAAGGTTTCTGTGAAAGAGAATCTGAACCGCCAATGAACCATGGGACTGCAGAATTGAACCACTGTATTGTTTTCTAGACAGGATTCACTCTATTGCCTGTTACATGCTCTGAATCTTGAACCTAAAACGGATTCTCCAGCTAGTACAGAATCTGACTGTTCGTAAGGTAACACTTGATTGTTCCTGCATGTTAGGACAAGGCACAGTAAACAAAGCCATTGAAAATAAAAGGCACAGAAGAACTTCTGGCTCAGGAAAAAAACACTGATTATTTAGAGGTTTAGGAAGTCTCTAAGAGGCTTCCTAAAAACAAAACAGATCATAAACACAAAAATTTGGTAATTGTGATTGCCGCAAAGGTAGTTACCATGTCTCTTTGCTTGCTACCATACTCCTAGCACTTAGAGCAATGCCTAGCATATAGTAAGTATACAGTAAATATATCTGTTACAAGAGTAACGAATGAAAGAAACCACAAGTCTTACCGGAGTTTTCATGCCTCCACCGTCCTTCCCTAGGCCCTCTCCTTTCTTCCATCCCATCTTCTCCAACATCTTCCGACCTTTATTGCTATCAGTAATTTCACTTTAGAGAAAATTAAGATGATAGTTGATTTTGAGACCATTTAAATCACATTTATAATAAACTAAAGAATTAAAAATAATTGGTACAACTACTTTAGAAAACTACTTGGCTTTCCCTAATAAAGTTGAAGACAGACAAACCCTAATCCTACATGTACTAAACAGAAAAGCATGTATATGGTGCACCAAAAAGACATGGACAAGAATTTCTGCAGCCAAATCTAACAATCACCACAAATTAGAAATAATTCAGATGTCCATCAGTGGTAAAGTGGATAAATTGTGTCATATCTATACAGGAGAATATAGAGCAATGAAAATAAAATGCACCTCACAAGTAATGCTGGATGAAAAGAATACAGACCCAAAATAAACACTAAATTACTCCATATACTTAAAATTAAAAATTAAGTAAAATTACTCTGGAACTGCTGCAAGTCAGTATAAGAGTCACTTCTGGGGAGGAGAGAGGGATGGTGACTCAGAGGGGACACTAGGAGGCCAGGCTTCTGGGGTTACTCAGGGTTTTCTATTTCTTGACCAAGACTGGGTTCTACAATGTGTTAATCTTACATCATTGATATTGATACTTAACATTTGTGAATTTAACATCAATTTAAAAAGTTAAAATGAAAGTAAACCTTTCATTAACTAGTTGCATTTTGTTTTATGGTTTTATGGTCTAATATAAGGGTATTTTAATTTTATGTTCTATCACATTGTCTTTTCAATTCTACAAAATGTCAAATTAGCTCTTCAATAAAAATAGACGAAGCAATACCAGACCAATGTATTTCATTATTTATTAACTGTAATGTAATCTTTGTATTGTCCAGCAATTATTTCAAAAATATTAAACCTTGAAAATATTTGTCAAGTTGCTTGGTATATGTAGTCTAAAATATTGTATTTCATAAAATCTGACTCCATAAATTCAAAGATGCACTGTTAGTTTATGTACCATTATGAAAAAATTGCTATTATATGTAACCATAAAATTCTATCCAAATAATATATCTTAGAGCCAATAAAATATGATATTAAGTCAAATTTTAATAATTGCTAGCTCTACATGAAAAATTTAAATACCTAAACCTAGAATTTATATTGAGAAAAAAATGTAGCTAATATACGATTAAATGTAGAACTATAATCATATTGTAGGTTTCAAAATTACAGTTTTCATGTTTATCAATGCTACTTAACCAAGAGGAAAGAACTAAATCAAAAATAAGTAAGAAAAATAGTATTTCAGGGTCAAGAACACAAGCAGTTGAGTAAATAACTGTTAAAAGTATCAGTCTATTACCAATTTCTTACTAGCCCAGCCTTCTAAATACACAGTATATAAACGTATGGTCACTCAGTTGGGTGGCTAGAATGTGACTTATGCATATACATGTGTGTGTGTGTGTGTGTGTGTGTAAGTTTATATGTGATAAATATGTATGCATCCATATTCATGTATACAATCAGTAATTTTCCAGGGAATAGCAGAATACCAATATTAGAGGAAAATGTAAACAGAACTTCCATAGTCCTATAAATCAGATTTGTCCTATGAGTGTGATTATGGTACAAAGACTTTTTCAAGCAACTAAAATTTAATACTTACGAATGAACAGATGCAGGAGCATCATCTCTTTGGAAAGTTCCTTCACTTCCAATCTGCTCCCTACGTTTTCCAGCTCTGTCTTTATATTTTGGATTCTTCAATGTCTTTTCATCTTCATAGTCTGTGTTCTTTATAAACATGAAATATTCATTGAGGAAAACAAAATTTAAAAAATGTTTGTATATTTGCCTTGCTTAGTGAATATGGTTCAATGTGGTCTCTATTAAATAAGTCATGATATAAATTAAGACATGATACAAATTAAGACAATTATGCTACTAATACTTTTAGTCTATCCCCTTTAAAATGTTTATTATCAAGTTGTGCTACAATATAAATTGTATATACAAGATAATATAAACCACATATAAATTATAATATGTAATTATATAAAAATATAGTAAAAAAAAATACAGTATATTTTGAATTAATGATATGTATTCATATTTTCATATGACTACCAGTATGAAAAGAAACATAGAGGAACCCCTGGGGTTTGGGAAAAAAGCTATTTCTCCTTTTCTCTAAGGAACTGAAAGTTTCAAAAGATTTAAAAAGTCTTGATACTGTTCCTTAAAAGGGAAAAATGTAGAAAGTCTTTTAAAAAATAGATAAAAGACAAAACTCTTTTACAATGGCAACAATAATAGCTTTTTACTTCAATACAGCCTCACTATATGATTAATCAGTCACTCAACAAAAATTACTGAGTAAAGAGTAAGTTAAGCTCTATGTAAGGTGGTAGAATGCAAAGAAATTTATAATCCTCAAGTGCAGACATACAATCTTCAGCATACTGGTTCAACAATAAAGGTATGCCCAAGACAAGCCAGTGGCACAAAAGAGGCAGTTCAGCGTGGGGTTTCAAAGAGGAATTATCTTCCTTTTTGTTACTGTTTGCTAACCTTTATATAAAAAGTTGGAGTAGGAAATAGCAACCCACTCCAGTATTCTTGCCTGGAAAATCCCATGGACAGAGGAGCCTGGTGGGCTACAGTCCATAGGGTCGTAAGAGTCCATAGGGTTGCCAGGAGTTGGACATGACTAAGCATGCACATATAAAAAGTATAAAAAACATTCACCAAAAAACACACTACAGACTGCTAGAGCAATGTAAGGAAAGCAGCACAGAAGTTTTTACTTAATTTTGCTTTCAAAACAGATAAATGAAGAACCACCAATCCTAAAACCTCCCTCAGAAAATGATGCAGAAATTGAGCTAAAATTTTGAGAAAACATTTTATTCTCTCCTTATAGATCTTCTACTTTCCTCCAAAATTAACCTCTTGACATTTTTTTCTATTATGATTTCTCCTTTAGTACAATAGTAACAATAAAAAATACAATTTTGCAGAAAAATTTTGGCAGCATCTTCTCTGATACCTTCATAAAGTATAAAAAGCACTGGACAAATACACTTAAAACCTACAATTCTGTATCTAGCTCTATCATTTAGTAGCTGGGTGACCAGATCTACTTTCTCCAATGTAAACTGGCAATATTAATTACTTTCTTGCTCTATTATAGAATTAAATGGTAATTTTTAACTGCTTTGATACATAATTAACAAACAATAAATTATACATGAAGTGTACAATTAGATACTTTTGAGATTTGTATACACTTATGAACTTAAAACTGGACATGGAACAACAGACTGGTTCCAAATCGGGAAAGGAGTGCATCAAAGCTGTATATTGTCACCCTGCTTATTTAACTTACATGCAGAGTACATCAGGCGAAATGCCAGGCTTGATGAAGCACAAACTGGGATCAAAATTGCTGGGAGAAATATCAGTAACCTCAGATACACAGATGACACCACCCTTATGGCAGAAAGCGAAGAACTAAAGAGCCTCTTGATGAAAGTGAAAGAGGAGAGTGAAAAAGTTGGCTTAAATCTCAACATTAAGAAAACTTAAGATCATGGCATCTGGTCCCATCACTTTTTGGCAAATATATGGGGAAACAATGGCAACATTGACAGACTTTATTTCTGGGGGCTCCAAAATCATTGCAGATGGTGACTGCAGCCACGAAATTAGAAGACGCTTGCTCCTTGGAAGAAAAGCTATGACCAACCTGGACAGCATATTAAAAAGCAGAGACATTACTTTACCAACAAAGGCCCATCTAGTCAAAGCTATGGTTTTCCCAGGAGTCACGTATGGATCTGAGAGCTGGACTATAAAGAAAGCTGAACGCCAAAGAATCGATGCTTTTGAACTGTGGCGCTGGAGGAGACTCTTGAGAGTCCCTTGGACTGCAAGGAGATCCAACCAGTCCATCCTAAAGGAAATCAGTCCTGAATATTCATTGAAAGGACTGATGCTGAAGCTGAAACTCCAATACTTTAGCCACCTGATGTGAAGAACCGACTCATTGGAAAAGACCCTGAGGCTGGGAAAGATTGAGGGCAGGAGAGGAAGGGGTCGACAGAGGATGAGATGGTTGGATGGCATCACCGACTCAATGGACATGAGTTTGAGCAAGCTCCTGGAGTTGGTGATGGACAGGGAGGCCTGGCGTGCTGCAGTCCATGAGGTCACACAGAGCTGGACACGACTGAGCGGCTGAACTGAACTGATACACTTATGAAACCATCGCAATTAGGATAACAGATATTCATCTCCCACAAAAGTATCCCTGTCCTTGTTTTATAATCCATCCCTCCAGACCCTCTGCCTGTGCATCCTTCCTCTCCTGTATCCAGGCAACCACTGATCTGCCACGATAATTAGTTTGCTTTCCTAGAATTTTATAGAACTGAAGTCCATAGTATGTACAGTTGATCCTTAAACAACATGAATTTGAACTTTGCAGGTCCACTGATACACAGATTTTTTTTCCACTGGTAAATATGACAGTACTACCCTATCTGTAATTGGTTGAATCTGCAGATGAAGAACACCAGATACAGACGAACTCTAGTTACAGAGGGCTGAGTACAGACATGAAGATGTTTCAACCGAGGTGAGACTCGGCACAGCTAATCCCTGTATTGTTCCATAGTCATCTGTACTCTTTTTGCCTGGCTTTCACTCAGCATAATCATTTTGAGATCCATCTACGTTGTAATCTGTATTAATAGCCTATGTTTGTTTCCTTTTTTTATTGTTAGGAGTGTTTAACATACACATTTAACATAGTGTATCCATTAATGATGGACACGAGTTTTTTTCCAGTTTTGGCTATTAGGAAAAAAGCTGTTGTGACCACCTGTTCCCCAGTCTTTGAATGAACGTATGTTTTCACTTCCCTTGGGTGAATGCTTTGAACCAGAATGGTGCCTCATATAGTAGGTGTCCCCAGAACTTTTAGACAAAGTGTTAAACTCTTGACCAAAGCCGCTGTACCATGTGTAGTCTCATCAGCACTGTATGAGAGTTCCAGCTCTTCCACATGCCAGCAACACAATATAGTCTTAAACGGTTTTAATTTGCATTTCCCTAGTAACTAATGATACTAAACATCTTTTCATAACTGCCGACTGCTTTGGTGAAGTGTCTATTCAAATCATTTGCTCATTTTTAAATTGTTTTCCTTTATTGAATTTTGAGAGTTCTTTGTAAACTTCATTGGATACATGATTTACAAATATTTTTGCCAGTCTGTGGCTTATCTTTTCATTCTCTTAACAACATCTTTGGAAGAACAGAAATTTTGGAGGAGTACAATTTGTGGTTTTAAGGATTGTGCTTTTAGTGTTAAATATCTAAAAATTCTTTGCCTAACTCTTTTTTTAAGGTTTGGTTCTAGAAGTCTTACAGTTTTAAGTTTTACATGTATATGTATAGTCCATTCTGAGTTCACTTTTGTATGTTATGAGGTGTGGATCAAGGCTGCTGTTACTGCTTTTTTTGTGGTATGTACTGTGTTGACTGGTTTCCAATTAGTTCAGCACTGTTTGTTGGAAAAAGACTATCATTTCTACACGAAACTGTCTTTATACCTTTGCTGAAAATCATACACACACACACACATACACATATACATATTTATCTATGCATCTGTCTGTCTATATAGGTCTATTTCTGGACTCATTAGTCTGTCCATCAACATATTTGTTTCTCTTTTTGCCAATGCTACTGTCTTTATTATAAGAGTTTATAATAAGTCTTGAAATCAGGCAGCATTAGCACTCTGACTATATTTTTCAATGGCATCATTTTAATGTAAGTTTTTTAAAAATTAGAAATGGCTACTGAAATGTAGAGTATTGTCATCACTTTTCTACTCCAATCTCAACAGTTGTTGAAGTAAACAGTAAACAACTAGCAGGAATTACATGAATCTCAAAATAATTACGAGTAGCTCCTCTCTTTTATATATAAAAATTGACTATGCTTATCTAAGGGCTTCCCTGGTAGCTCAGCTGGTCAAAAATCTGCCTGCAATGCAGGAGCAATGATCAATTCCTGGGTTGGGAAGATCAGCTGGAGAAGGGATAGGCTATCCATTCCAGTATTCTTGGGCTTCCCCGGTGGCTCAGACAGTAAAGAATCCACCTGCAATGCAGGAGACCTGGGTTCGATCCTTGGGTTGGGAAGATCCCCTGGAGGAGGGCCTGGAAATCCACTCCAGTATTCTTGCCTGGAGAATCCCATGGACAGAGAAGCCTGGTGGGCTACAGCCCACAGGGTTGCAAACAGCCCATGGGGTCGCAAAGAGTGGGACATGACTGAGCGACTCAGCACAGCATGCTGATCTAAAGATAGTTTTACACAAAACCAGACACCCAGTTTAGCACATGTAACAATATTTAACTTCCTTACCTGTAAACCATATTTTACTCGTATTTTCTTTAATTCTTTCCTCCTTTCCAACTCTTTTTCCTCCTTACTTAGTGCTGGACCAACTAAAAGGAAAAATTGAGTTTTAAAAAAAACACTAAGTTTGATATAATACTGTTTATTTAATATGAAAAACTAATAGTACTAGTATTCCATTTCCAGATTAACAAAAAGTTCAAATAAATTAATATAAAAATATCTTGGGCTGTGATGATGTCCTTTCAGCATTTTGGTAATTAAATCTAATTGGAAAGTAAATCAAACCCCAAAGAGTATAAGAATGTTACAGTTTAGATACTAAAAGAAATACTGAACATCTTAATTTTTCAATATGGTTCCTGTAATAGTATCCCAGATGTAGAAATATAGTGAGTTCTCTGAAAGAACATAAGTTTGTGCAAAAGAAAGCACATAGAATTCAAGAGTCACATTATTGTGTAGTGTGCCCTACTCATTTTCATAATGTAGTATATAGGAAAACAAAAAATACATAATGAACATATTTAGTTAGCATTAAAAGGAAAAAATAATGTAAGGAAAATTACTAGTTCAGAGTATCTCTTTCCATTTTTAAAGCCTTAAATAAGAAAGTTTTAACAAGATAGCAACCTTATACAGTACTATTATAGAAAATAATGGTATATACACAGATAATACAACAAACTGTAATTAGGAAAGCAGACATATCAACCAATATATCTTTTTTCTTTTTTTTTATGTAGTGATATTTGTTATTTTGGTTTTTTTTTGTTTTTTTTTGTTGTTTTTTTTTAATTTATTTTATTTTTAAACTTTACATAATTGTATTAGTTTTGCCAAATATCAAAATGAATCCGCCCCAACCAATGTATCTTAATACCTTAACCTATTATTTTCTATGTTACTATTTTACATCAAAGTTTAACTGTGGATTACTTTTTATAACAGTAAATAGCTGTTAAAGAGGAACCTTGGACTTCCCAGGTAGCTCAGTGGTAAAGAATCCACCTGCCAGTGTAGGAGAGGTGGGTTTGATCCCTGGGTCGGGAAGATCCTTTGGAGCAAGAAATGGCAACCCACTTGAGTATTCTTGCCTGGAGAATCCCATGTCCAGAGGAGCGTGGTGGGCTATAGTCCCTGGGGTTGCAAAGGAGCCGGGCACAACTTAGTGACTGACACAGCACATCTTTATTCAGCTGTCACAGTTACCCCTGAGGGGCAGTTAGCCAGCACTGCAGTGCGCTTCAAAGCCCTACACACTTGGGGCTTCCCTGCTAGTTCAGTGCGAAGACTCTGTGCTCCCAATCCAGGGGGCCAGGTTCACTCCTGGTCAGGGACCCACATCGTGCATACAGCAAGGAAGGGCCCGCGGGCCACACCTAAGACCTGGCACGGCCAAATAATAAATAATTAAAAAGATAAAAAGCCGACAGACTGGATTAGCAACAGGAGAGCTATCAATTATCATTCCTGGTCAGAAAGTAACCTACTGCTGTAACAGTACAACTAAACTATTACATAGAAAAATCAACTGCAATCCTAATCTACTACCTAAGTCTCACATTTCAAAACATGTTATTATTCTAGCCTCATCTGATAGTATTCACTGAAATATAAATGTATCTCAATAGAGTATTCTATCAATTAGATATGAAGCTGGTAGCTATGGATACATTTTTTAGAACACTTTGAGAATTAAAAAGTTATCACACGCATAAACAGTATGTTTCACATACCAAAGAGCTCATCTTTCTTATCAAGACGAAGGTGAGCTCTAACCTGCCCGGGTTCACAGCCGTCACAGGTGTCCCTGCCAGGGTGAATGTGAAACGACAGCACAGTCTCTCCGATCTTCACTTCATCCCCATGCTCGAGTACATACGGGTCACACTTAGTTTTGGGCTAAAGGGGAAAAAAATAATAAAACAGAAATCCAAGAGTTACATATGATTATTTATTTTATGGTTACTGTACATAATGTCAAGATTATAACCAAAAATATTGAGATGGTTCTCAATGAGACAGACAGACATATGCATACATACCCATTTCCAAAACATGAGGGTGATATATAATATTCTATTAGTGCAGAAGACAGATGAAATGACCAACTTCTAATTTTTATATTATCAAAATCCATTATCTCCCCATCTCCATACCCAATGCTCTCAAAGAAATATCCAACCCAAACTTCAATCTATTACCAAAATGAATAATCATCACAGTCAAAAAGATGATGTATTAAGGAGATAAACTGCATCATATTTCCCTTTTTCCTTCTTCTCTTGATAATTTTTATTTCAATTTTTATAATTTCAATTGAAATTTTTATAATTTCATAATTTTTATTTCAAATATAAAATATTTTTTTTTTATCCCTAACTAAGACCTCCCTGCCTCCCCTCCCTCCACATATTATCTTATTAGGTGCTAAGCACTCTGCTATATGTTAGGGATAGAAGAGTCAACTGAACAGACATAGCCCCTGCTTTCAAGGAGTTTTCCAATTTAACACTTCTGTTAAAACAGCTTAAAGTAAAAAACACACAAAAAAGAATAGCCCCTAAAGTTGCTATAAGAATAACCTTCCTTTGCATGGCTTTAAAATGCATTTATCTCTAAAAATAAGGCGTAGATACATAATTAGAAGGCAAAACTTAGCAGTTAAGTATCTACTTAGTGAAGTTGCTCAGTCGTGTCCGACTCTTTGCGACCCCATAGACGGTAGCCTACCAGGCTCCTCCGTCCATGGGATTTTCCAGGCAAGAGTACTAGAGTGGGTTGCCATTTCCTTCTCCAGAGAATCTTCCCGACCCAGGGATCGAACCCAGGTCTCCCACATTGTACGCAGATGCTTTACCGTCTGAGCCACCAGGGAAGTAGAAGTATCTACTTGTATATATTTTTCAGCTCTAAGAATTCTCTTCTACATTAATACATCTGGGCTTGAATACCAATCTGAACTAAATGATATGTATAATCACTATGATAACTGTGCCCTGAGGGATAAAATATTTCAGTTCAGTTTTTTAAAAGAATATGCAAGTATTTAATTAATAAATATACACTCACCTGAAGAATCTGTTTTCCATTAACAACTGTACCATTCTGACTGCCTTGATCCACAAGGACATAACTTTGTAAGTCATGGTCAAAATAAATTTCTGCATGAAACTTAAAAAAAGAAACCAGGTAATTATAAATTATTATACTTTTTTAAACCACAGATAATATTTTCTCCATGATAAAATGCAGTAGACTCTGATGATTTAAGTTGTATTATTCTTAATCCATTTTTTTTCTGAATACAAAAGAATTACAATGCTTCTGGTAGAAATAAGAAGGCTGCAAGAGAAAAAGTCACCCACCTGTAACTCCACCTATAATTACCATTAATAACTTAGTATGTGTCCTATCTTTTCTACTTTTATAATATTCTTGAGATTATACTATATATAGTTTGAAATAATTTTTCACCTAATATAGTTGCTCACATCATTAAAAATTTTTAACACAAAGGTGATTTGAAATATTCAAGGTCAACTTCTCAGAGTTTCCAAATTTTCAACACTCTAATCACTCCCTCCTGCTCCACAGCACTTTGTTTATATAACACTTAAACTATACAAAGTTACTGTATATTTGAATGCCACTGTACTGCTTACAATTATTGCTTACATTTAGTTGACAATTTGCTTACCACTTAGTATATAATATAGTGCTTCACATATATTGGGCACGTACTCAATACATGTACATTTAACTGGATATAGAGCTCCAAAAATATTTAATTTAAAATTCCGTAAATAATACATAGATGGTGGTTACATAAAATGATGCAGCTGCTTTGTGGGGAAGTTTGACAGTTCCTCAAAATGTTAAACAGAGAGTTACCATATGACTCAACAATTCTACTCCAAGATAGGTATCAAGAGAAATGAAAACTACAGTTCCTAACAAACTTAGCAGCATTACTCTTAATAACCAACAAAATGGAAACAATTCAAATGTCTAACAGTTGAGGAACAGATAAACAAAATACTATAGTGTGTCTGAACACTGGAGTATTATTTGGCAATAAAAACAAATGAAGTACTGATACTTGCTACAACATGGATGAATCTTGAAGACAAGCTAGTTACAAAAGGCTACATACTGTATTATTAATATGATTCCATTTACATGAAATGTGAAGAGCAGGCAAATCCACAGAAACAGAAAGTAAACTGGCGGCTGCCCAGGGCTGTGGGAGGCGAGGAAGGAATGGGGAAGGACTAGTACTGAGTACGACACTTGTTTTCATAGTGGTGAAAATGCTCTAAAATGGACTGCAGCGATGGTTACACAACTGTGAATACACTAAAAACCTGTGAATTATGTACTTTCAAAGCGTAAATTGTATATCGCATATAGACTGTATCTCAATAAAGGTTTTAAAATTTTTCATAAATATAAACTTATTATAAAATGTTTCAAATGCTTGGGGCTGGTGCACTGGGACGACCCAGAGGGATGGAATGGGGAGGGAGGAGGAGGAGGGTTCAGGATGGGGAACACATGTATACCTGTGGCGGATTCATTTTGATATTTGGCAAAACTAATACAGTTATGTAAAGTTTAAAAATAAAATTAAATTTAAAAAAAAAAAAAAAAAAAAGACTATATTGAAAAATGTCTACCCATGACCCAGCTTTAATACAATTTGCTACATTTGCCTCAGATACTTAAAAGAAAATAAATTATTATTCATCCATGTGTACCTCACTCTATCTATCCCCTACCCTTCCTTTCAGAGGTTTGATGTTCATTTAATCATGATGCACCTCTTTATACTTTCACCATGTACGTATATATTCATAAAAATTATATGTTCATTTTGTTTTGTTTGGAACTTAATATAATTACGAATCACACTATGAACTTTTCATTGAGATAGAATTTATAGGCAGGAAATTCATAGGTCTTAAATGTACAGTCTGCTGCTGCTGCTGCTGCTAAGTCACTTCAGTCGTGTCCAACTCTGTGCGACCCCATAGACAGCAGCCCACCAGGCTCCTCCGTCCCTCGGATTCTCCAGGCAAGAACACCGGAGTGGGTTGCCATTTCCTTCTCCAATGCATGAAAGTGAAAAGTGAAAGGGAAGTTGCTCAGTCGTGTTGGACTCCTCACGACCCCATGGACTGTAGCCCACCAGGCTCCTCCGTCCATGGGATTTTCCAGCAAGAGTACTGAAGTGGGGTGCCACTGCCTTCTCCAACAGTCTGATGAACTTTAACAAATGTATACGAACAGTATTTATCTCCTTTATCTTGCATCTTTGGCTTAATACCATCTAGCTGTAGTGCAGCTGTGGCTGTACCGTAAGCTATAATACATATTCTTCTAATGACAACAGCCAGGTTTTTTCCCAAGGTTTTACTATTTTTCAAACTGCTCCTATGAACAACCCTGTCCATGCACTCTTCCTGTGGACAATACAAGGATTTTTCTGGGGGTATACCCTTAGAAACGAAACTGCTAAGCCATCTACATGCGAACAAACTTTATTAGATACTGCCATACGATTTTCCCGGAGAAGGCAATGGCATCCCACTCCAGTACTCTCGCCTGGAAAATCCCATGGACAGAGGAGCCTGGTGGGCTGCAGTCCATGGGGTCGCTAAGAGTCGGAGACAACTGAGCGACTTCACTTTCACTTTTCAGTTTCATGCATTGGAGAAGGAAATGGCAACCCACTCCAGTGTTCTTGCCTGGAGAATCCCAAGGACGGCAGAGCCTGGTGGGCTGCCGTCTATGGGGTCGCACAGAGTCGGACACGACTGAAGTGACTTAGCAGCAGCATACGATTTTCCAGGTTTCACAGATGGCTCAAGTGGTAAAGAATCCATCTGCCAATGCAGGAGCTGCAGGAGCTGCAAGTTTGATCCCTGGGTCAGGAAGATCCCCTGGAGTAGGAAATGGCAACCCACTCCAATATTGCTGCTGGGATAATCCCATGGACAGAGGAGCCTGGTGAGTTACAGTCCACGGAGTCGCAAAAAGTCAGACATGACTAAGCACACACATATCATTTTCCAAAGTGGTTAGACCAAGTTATACTCTCAACATCAATCTATAAGAATTCCGATTGATCTATTCAGTTTTAAATAACACTTTGTATTGTCAGAATTTTTAGCTTTTGCAAGCATATCAAGTGTGAAATTAAATTGCATTACTGTGGTTTTAATTTGCATTTTCCTGATTACAGGTGAGGCTGAAATCTTTTCTTATATTTATTAGCCATTTGGGTTTCATCTTCTGTAAATTTTCTCTTCATGTCCTTCATACATTTCTTTCAATTGGGTTGTTTAGAAAAACTATAAAAGAGTTTAAATAATTTCAAATCTTATGACTGGAAACCTTATTCCAAAGACCTTTCTAAATTATGCTCTCAATAGGAATGATATTTAATAAACAGGATGAATGAAAACTGACACTTTGTTCTCAATTGTATTTCTTGAATTACTACAAATATTGAACAGTTTTCACAAGTTAAGCATATTTCCTCTACTGTGAATTACTTAGCTATGTCCTTCACTCATTTACCTGTTGGTATCATAGTGGGGTTTAAAAAAATGAATTTGTATGAGCTTTTAAAATATAAGGGATATACATTTTACCAGATCTGATTATCTTAGACTGCCATTTAAATTTATTTCTTAATATACAGAATTTCAAACTTAAATTATTTAAAATTACCTCGTCTTCCGTGATTTTGTTTCTTTTTTTAAACTTAGAAAGTCCTCTCCTATCCACTGGTTAAATATTAGTTTCTGTTTTTCTCCTAATATTAATATGAAATATGTTGGAGTTTTTTTACTTTAACTTTTTCATATATCTGGATAGGTGTGATATATACTGTCAAACTGATTTCACACAACTAACAAATTACCTACGCCACCAGTGGACATGTTTGTTTCAAAGAAAGGAAAAGCAGAAATGCCACCAGAGAACTACCTACATTTCAGACTGAAGTAGAAAGACGTCTTTGTTATTTAAGTTATAGACAGGGTTTTGTTTGGAGGCAGAAAAATCAAGGATCATGAGAAGGTAAAAAAGGAAGATAATTTGGTCTGAATTAAGATTACAAGGACTTCCTTCCCTCTGAGTGAACCCAAACAAAGTAAAATAATCAGACTTTCAACTAATAATGAAAAAACAAATTTCATTCCAAAAAGACAAAAATCACAAAAAATACATAGTTTAGAACCATATTATAATCCATTAAATAGAAACAAAATGGGGTTGATGAAAGGTCAAAAAAACATAACACTTACAAAAGGGAAGGGGGAAAACCATAGAAAATATAGTAAAGAGAAAAGATAAACAAGACTTTTGATAGCTAAATCTTATAACTTAGGCTGCAACTCTGTTCTTTTTGTTTGTTTTGAAAAACCCAACTGCTCTTTTTCCTGAAACCACTAGAAAATCAACTAGGAAAAGCTGTAAAATCAACTAGAAAAAGCCTTGAGTGGTAGAGGATAGATGATTCTTGAGTTGAAATATACCATGGACTCAAAGTAACTCTGCACTAAAGTAGCCTGAATCCTCGTGTGATTTATTTTGAACTGCCACAATATCCAGCACAGTGACTTCACTCAATAAATATGTGCTAGACAGGTATTACTTAACACTTAGTCTACATTGTTTACTCCTGCTCCAGTCTGTTAAAAACTAAACATTATTTTAGTTCACCCAAATTTTGATGGAGAATTTTTTTTTCTCAAGTAATGGAATAAACAACCTGCATTACGTTCACTACCATTACTACATTGACTATTAACCTTTCTTTTTCATCTGAAAAACCCTAGCTTCTGCCATAATGATGATTTACAAAGTCACACCGAGGGGGCTGTATCTGAAAAATCAAAGAACTTACCTTACTGACACCAACTTCAGGGATTCGGAGAGTATGCTCCATATCTTTTTCTCTGCAGAGTTAAGTAAAATTAAAATGCCTTTAATACTTTTTGAAGCATATTTAAATGCCATATTTAAAGAATTTTTTTAAAGATAATTTTGCTTTAAAAGATACGTTAGGATGCCAGTCTCCCTATGAGACTAAACCCAGTTTCCGCAATGCAACTCTAAATTTCATGTCTGAAAGTAGGTCCCGGAACTACCATAACTCTTTCATAAGGTAACTGTAGCGGTCCCCAACCTTTCTGGCACCAGGAACCAGTTTCGTGGAAGACAGTTTTTCCACAGACCAGGGCAAGGGTATTTGGGATGCTTCAAGTGCACTACATTTACTGTGCACTTTATTTCTATTATTATTATATTGTGGTATACAATGAAATAATTATGCAATTCACCGTGATGCAGAATCAGTGGGAGCCCTGAGCTTGCTTTCTGTAGTTAGATAGTCCCATCTGGAGGTGACGGGAAACAGTGACATCTGAAGTGTGCTGCGACTGACGAGGCGCAGCTGTAAATAAGATGAAGTTTTCCTCGCTCACCCAGTGCTCCTCTCCTGCTGTGCAGCCCGATTCCTAACAGGTCCAGGGGTTGGGGACCCCTGTTTTGGTTCATCTGTCACAGGCCAGTGAACATCCAGTAGGACAAAATATCCTCTGCAGTAATGCCAGTCCAGATCTGTTGACTATGTGTCCACTTCTATTACTACGTGTAAAAGGAACATACTATTCTCCAAGAATTTAAAATTAAGATACTGTATGAAACCTGAATTAAAGATATATTACCTTTCCAGTTGGGAAGAAAGGAAATTATCGTACTCATGATTAAAATCTACTTCTCTACCAAGCTGGTTTGAGTTACATAGGGGTAAAGGAAAAGGATCAAAGAAGGAGGTCATACTGGGTTTAAGTAAGTAACTTAAGCCTAAAAAAAGCAATACCAAAGGTAAGAAAATGATGAAATCTCTGTGGAAGGTATCACCAAGATTTTATCTCTTTACATCGGCAGACCGCTTTAGAGACAATCAAGTTATGTCTGCAACTGACTTCCAAAAGCACGTGGCAAAAGGCAAGTGTCAGAATAGTTTCTGAGTGAGAGAGGGAGAACAAGGACATCATTTTTTGTCTATTCTACAAGCACCACACATATTTAATGATTAATTGGAATAAGAGAAATGAACAGAATATGATAATGGTAAACATTTTTACCTTCCAATTGTAGCAGGATTTACAGCTGTAATGATAAAAAGTGATCCTGTCTGCAACACAGGTGATCTAATTACAATTACTCTAATACATGGGGGCCAGATTTTTTCTTCATCTGCCAAAGAAAGAAATGGGTAAGTATTAATTCAAAAATAACAAATGCCCAGGGAATAGTAGAAGGCATACATAAAGCTAAAATAAATTGATCAAAAATCTTCCTTCTGTTTAAAACAACCTTCTCAAATTCTGCTATATGACATACACAATAAGTAAGTTTTAACAACATTAGCAATTTAAAATAATCAACCTAAAGATATACAGCAGCTATCACAATTACAAAATAATCAACTCTCTCTTTTTTAAGGTATTGGTATTTGAAAATATGGCCCCCCCAAAAAGCATTTTTTAAGTTAGAAAAACTGAGTCTACCCTTATAAGAAAAAATGAGAGGAAATTCCATTAAGAACAAAATATGCTTGTACACACGAATACAAAATTCTGAGTTCTAAAAGTATGTCATTATATTAAGTAAAAAAAAAATCGGATTTACCATAATACCCATGTAGCTGAATTAATGGAGAAGGCAATGGCACCCCACTCCAGTACTCTTGCCTGGAAAATCCCATGGACGGAGGAGCCTGGTAGGCTGCAGTCCATGGGGTCGCTGAGGGTCGGACACCACTGAGCGACTTCACTTTCACTTTTCACTTTCATGCATTGGAGAAGGAAATGGCAACCCACTCCAGTGTTCTTGCCTGGAGAATCCCAAGGACGGCAGAGCCTGGTGGGCTGCCATTTAATGGGGTCGCACAGAGTCAGACAAGACTGAAGTGACTTAGCAGCAGCAGCAGCTGAATTAATGGCCTACTCTTTAAAGCAACTGCCTTTCCTCCCTCAACTACAAAAGTGGACAATAAATATCTAACCCATTAAAATAGACTTAGCACAGACATTAGGAAAGAGTAGGTAACTTGGTTTTTTGTTCTACTGAGTAGGCCATTCAATGCAATTAAAACTTTAGGATCCAAGTAGTAGTCATTTATTCATACCCTACTGTAAATATAACCAAAGTTATCATTTTTAATAATGTTATTAAAATAATCTCTTTAAAACAATCAGCTCACCTTTTGGCAAATATATGGGCTACTAACACTTTTAACTAGTGTGTTGTACTTTTACAATGACCATAAAATAATGGCTATTTTCTCACCTTCATCTTCAGTATCTCCTGCCATTGCATTGTCTTCACTGGTAAGGTCTTCATCGGAACTGTCCTCGGTCTGAGAGTCTGTAATTTCACCTTCTTCAGGCTCACTATCAGTGTCTAAGATTTTCTCATCTTTAAACGAAGCCGAGTTATAAATGTTTTCATTAAGAGGAGATTCCACAGTCTTTGCACTAACTGGAACAGTATATTTGGGAGGACTATTTTTGTAATGAATGTCTACTTTGGCCTTCTTTTTCACATTTGCAAAATCTTCTCCCTCACTGCAGCTTATATGTTCAATATTGGACGTTTTCTGATCTTCTGAATTCAAATTCTGGAAAGAGGTGGGAACAGAAGAGAAGAATCTTAAACATGACCATCTTATAATGTTTAACCCTAAATGTTTCAATGAATTAGTGAAAGCATATGTTCAGCGAAATAACAACAGCTATTACCTCTACTGCCTCTTCCTCTTATTATGTTCCCTTTTGTAATGATGTTACCATCCACTTATCCAAATCAAAAGTCTTTGACATCTCCTTAACCACTCCATGGAATCAATTACTGAGGCTATAGACTATGTTTGAAATTAATCCCAATTTTCTCTCCTTATCTAGTATCATTGTCTTAACTGTCCCAATCCAGGTCCTCATCACATATTGCTTGGACCATGTGAGAGCCTAGAACAATGCTGTCAAAAATAAAATGCAAGTTTTATATATATATATGCTTTAAAATTATCTAGTAGGGTCATTAAAAAGGTAAAAAAGAAGCTGGTGAAATTCATTTTGTTACTTTACCTCACTCAGTACTTACAAAATATTACTAATTATATATAAAGATGACATTTCATCAGTATAAACATTTTTACAAATACTTTATATGGATTTTCTGTACCAAGTCTTCAAAACTGAGTATAGTTTATACTCAACTAGGTAAAGTATCCTAGCTACATTTAAAGTGTTCAGTAGCCACATGGGGCTGGCAGAACAGTGCAGGCCTAGAGAATACAACTAAACCTAAATTGTCTTTTTGAACTTTGAGTCAATTATTAAGTCAACATACATGACATAAAGAATCAGCACTAATTACAGCAGGGATCTAAAGATCTAAATGTACCTAATATATCAGAACTGAAGTTTTGCTAAAATAGAGTCGGCTTCATGATACAGAAAATAGTACAGATGAGTCAATTACATCTCTTTATTCTGAACTTCCAACTTAACTGGCATAAGCCTTTTATTAT